>NW_006286234.1:54310-64803 GCF_000327345.1 Myotis davidii
TGTGGCCGCTCCCACTGCCAGCCCTGGGTCTGTTCCCATATGGGCCACCTGCCGCCAGGGTCGCAATACCAGGCCCGGATGGCAGCAGGGCAGGCGGGATGGCACTGTCCTGCCCTGCCTTCAGTATGCAAACTAGCCGCCATCTTTGTTGGCAGTTAATTTGCATATTGCCCTGATTAGCCAATGGGAATGGTAGCGGTCGTACACTAATTACCATGTTTCTCTTTTATTAGATAGGAGATATATATATATATATATACACATACACATACACACACATACATATATATATAAAAGTTCCGTCATTTTGACATAAGTGCTTTATGTTTATTATTTATTTACCACAAGGTCAAGAATTATTATCTTTCTTTTAAATTTTTTTTACTGTTTCACTTCATTACTGCTATGTATGTACTCCATGTGAGTGACATAGGTCAGTGATCGGCAAACTGCAGCCCCTGAGTGTGGCTCTTCCACAAAATACCACGTGGGGGCGCGCACGTACAGTGCAATTGAAACTTCATGGCCACACTCAAGGGGCCAAGGAGCCGCATGTGGCTTGCAAGCCGCAGTTTGCTGACCACTGACATGGGTGCTTACATAGGTGGGTTCCAACTTAAGGCAAAAATTGCGTTACGTCATGCCGTAGGAACAGATCTCTGATGTAACCGGAGGACCTAGTGTATACATATTTACATTTTTCAGGAGTGATGAAAAAATAGATTTCCAATAACATCTTAACTATGGCTGGCATTTTAGTTTTTCGTTTTTAAATAGTTTTCTGGTGTATTGCTTAAATTTCACTATAATGGGTAATTTCACTGCACTGGGATTAAAGTCAGTATGTCTGGTTCATAAGATAGTTCTATCTTCAATTTTTTTTTAGGAACCTCCATACTGTTTTCCACACTGGCTACACCAATTTTCAATCCCACCAACAATGCATAAGGCTTCCCTTTCTCTACATCTTTACCCAAAGTCCATAGTTTACTTTAGTGTTCAGTCATTTTGAACATTCTATGCTTTGGGGTAAATGTGTAATGACATGCATCTATCATTCTAGTGTCCTTTAGAGGTTGGTTTTGAATTTAGTTAATTTTGGATTCTGGATAGTAAGATATCTATGTATTTTGTCGTAGACAATGGCCCCAGTAGATTGTGCAGCAAGCAGTAATCAAATATACTGGTATTTCTGCATCAGTGCATACAATTGCTCACACTAAGTAGAATAAAAAATATAAATGGTCTGTTATCAAACTGGGGCTCAAAGACAAATCTCTATAGGATACTAAAATGATACATACATGTCACTATACATTTACACCAAACCATAGAATGTTCAAAAAGAGTAAAAGCTAAAGTACGTTGTGGACTTTGGGTAATTATTGTGTCAATGAAGGTTCAATTGTAACAAACATACTGTTCTACATAAACAAACATAATAAGGGCTAGGCCAGGGGTGAGCAACCCCTGGCACACGTGCCAAACATGGCACGCCAGTAACTTCTGCTGGCACACGAAACCCTCTCTTATAATCTTCCATTTACAATTTTTTTCTTAATATCAACTTTTTTATTTTTCATATAAATTCAGTGTAGGTGCATCTAAGATAAATAATTTTACATAACATGTATACATTAAAAAATAAATTTTTCATCATCATATACTGTGTTTTTGTCGCTTGCATGAATTTTACTATTTCTTCAAGGTTCTTCACATACGTACACCTTAAGAGATATCAAGTAGGTGTAACATGTTCTCAAAAAATTAGGGTTGGCACGCAGAAGAATTTTGAGTCAGAGATTTGCTGATTTTGGCATGTACTCACAAAAAAGTTGCCCACCCCTGGGTTAGGCAATGTGTGTGGGGCACAGGGCATAAGGGATCTGTCTGTACCCTGCTCTTAGTTTTGCTATGAACCTAAAAATGCTGTAAAAAAAATTAAAAATTTTAAATCTTTAAACACCAAAACAACCCATCACTACTCTATTATGTAATACAGGGATGGGCAAAAGTTGGTTTATAGTTATGAGTATGCAAAATACTGTTCATTCTTGTATTATTTAATTGCTGTATTTTCTATTTTCTAAAATTACTGAATTTAGAGAGATAGATAGATAGATAGATAGAGATATCAATCTGTTGCTTCACTCATTCAGGCATTCATTGGTTAATACTTGTATGTGCCCTGACCAAGATCAAACCTGAAACTGTGGTACATTAGGACAATGTTCTAACCAACTAACCTATGCAGCCAAGGCTAATTATTACATTTTCTTTATGAAAAACTGGAGAGCTGTTTTTGTCCACCCCTGCATGACAAAATATTCATTATATTTACAATTTCAAATACACCTACCAGACAGATTCCATGAATTCTGGATAGAGTGTTTTATAGTCATTGTCAAAGTCAATCCATCGGCCAAGTCTGGTAACAGTAGACTAACAAAATATAAATATTAGTTGTTAGAGAATATTTGTTATTGTAAATCAATGTGTTTTACTTCTTTATCAGCACATGTAATGATTTTTGGAAAACAGAACAATCAATGATTGAGGTAAATCTATATTGCTATCAACATACTATATAAGATTATGCACCAGATTCTTCTGGCATTCATCCTATATGAAAATGTTATTTGCAAGTTATCAATATGCCCTTACAGTCTACCAAAGTTACCATTCAACAAAAGCTATAGCTATAACTGTTGCTGGCAAGAATTATTAATGGATATTGAAACTACTGAGTTAAAGTATGAGAAACAGGATATTTGCAAAGAATCTCCCCACAGAATATTAATTAGAAAGGAAAAACTCCAACTTTACAATAAAGAACTCTGACACAGATCACCTTAGTAACCAAAGTTAACATAATCAATGAGACATATCAGGACCACAGGCCTCCTAATAACAGACTAAAGGTATGATGTCACTTCTGAGACATTTTTTCCAAAAATGCAAATCCTAAATTGAATCATGAAAAAACAGTAGATATTGAGGGAATTTCTTAAAAATAACTGGTTTGGCCCTAACCGGTTTGACTCAGTGGATAGAGCATCGGCCTGCAGACTCAAGGGTCCCAGGTTCGATTCCAGTCAAGGGCATGTACCTTGGTTGCAGGCACATACCCACTAAGGAGTGTGCAGGAGGCATTTGATCAATGTTTCTCTCATCGATGTTTCTAACTCTCTATCCCTCTCCTTTCCTCTCTGTAAAAAATCAATAAAATATATTAAAAATAAATAAATAACTGGTTTGTACTATTTAAAAGTGACAAGGGCAAGCTCTGGCTGGGTAGTTCATTTGATCAGAGCATCCACATCGGATACACAGAGGTTTTGGGCTCAGAGTACATTCAAGAACAAACCAATGAATCCTATCTAATAAAGACAGAATATGCAAACTGACCATCACTTTGTGACAAAGATGGCGGCGCTCACAGCCAACAAGAAGGGAATGTGCAAATTGACGCGACAAAGATGGTAGTGGCTGGGCCGGGACACCGGTGTTCCACCCCTCCTCGGACGCTCCAGGCCTCTGGGCAGTACGCACGGAGCGGCCTGGGCGGGGCGGGACACTTGCTATGGGGGAGAGGGCAGGAGGTGGAGGGAGCTACAGGAGGGGGCAGGGCCAGAGCTCAGATGGAAGGCGGCTCTGGCCGGAGCGAAGGCTGAAGGCGGCGGCCTGAGTGAAGGGCTGAGTCCTGGGTGCTGGAGGGAAGCTGGTGCCGGCAGCCAGGGGACGGAAGGCCTTTCTTGCATGAATCCCAATGCATTGGACCTCTAGTGGATGAATAAATGGATAAAAAAATTTGCTGTTCCTCCCTTTCTAAAATATAAATTTTTTTTAATATATTTTATTGATTTTTTACAGAGAGGAAGAGAGAGAGAGAGAGAGTTAGAAACATCGATGAGAGAGAAACATCGACCAGCTGCCTCCTGCACACCTCCCACTGGGGATGAGCCCGCAACCCAGGTACATGCCCCTGACCGGAATCGAACCCGGGACCCTTCAGTCGCAGGCCGACGCTCTATCCACTGAGCCAAACCGGTCTTGGCTGTAAAATATAAATTTAAAACTTTTTAAAAGATTAAAAAAAAGTGACAAGGTCATAAATGACAAAAAAGATAGAGGTCATGTTCCAGATTAAAGGAGACTACGGAGGTATGACAACTAAATGCAGTGTCCGCTTCTAAACTGTATTCTGGATCAGAAATAAAAATTAGTGGAACTGGTTAAATTTGAAAAAGGTCTAATATAATGTATCAATGTTCATTTCTTTCTGATAATTTGCTTCTGTTAATTATACTTTAGTTATTGAAGGTGTTAGCTAATAAGTAAAGGATAAAAGAAAACGCTTGATACAACTTTGTAATTTTTAATAAACCGGAATTGTTTCACAATGAACAATTTAAAAATAAGGGGGGGTGGAGGAAGACCTATACATGTTATAATCAGGATTTTTCCCTACTGGTAACCAGGCAAGGAAAGTTAGATTAAAGAAAGTTAGGAGAAAATTAAGAAGCTCTGAGTTTTTAGGTCCATGAAATAAAATGTTATTCACCAATGAAAAGAAGTTACTCAATGCTTTGAGCAGAGAAGAGCAAGATGAGCACAGTCTTGTGGGAGAACTTCACAGGCTGAGTGGAAAGAGCATGAGCAAGAGACCAGTTAGGAGATTGTTACCGAAATGAAGAAGTGAGAAGCTAGGGAGAGGCTGTTGGAATGATAAATGACTAAATAAGAGATGCTGCCGAAACCGGTTTGGCTCAGTGGATAGAGCGTCGGCTTGCAGACTGAAAGGTCCGAGGTTCGATTCCGGTCAAGGGCATGTACATGGGTTGCGGGCACATCCCCAGTGGGGAGTGTGCAGGAGACAGCTGATCCCCTTCTCTCTCATCGATGTTTCTAACTATCTCTCTCCCTTCCTCTCTGTAAAAAATCAATAAAATATATTTTAAAAAAAAAAGAAAAAGAGAGAGATGCTAACAAGACTTGATAGAATATTTTTTTAAATATATTTTATTGATTTTGTACAGAGAGGAAGGGAGAGAGATAGAGAGTTAGAACCATCGATGAGAGAGAGACATCGATCTGCTGCCTCCTGTACATCTCCCACTGGGGATGTGCCCGCAACCCAGGTACATGCCCTTGACCGGAGTGTGCAGGAGGCAGCCGATTGATGTTTCTCTTTCATCTATGTTTCTAACTCTATACCTCTCCCCTCCTCTCTGTAAAAAATCAATAAAATATATTTAAAAAAAAAAAAAAAAAAAAAGGAATGGTTGACACCTTAAGTTACAACTTCACATGGACAGCCATACTTTTGGGAGCAACATAAAATGCACAAAGGACCAGAAGTCATTTTAACATCCATTTAAACTACAAGTTTTGGTCCATTCTACTGAAAATAACAGAACATACCTTCCACTCAGTAGAATATCTCATCACAATTGCTCGGCACTGATTGTTATACTCCACAATCCCCATTTTGGCTACATCCTCTGGTCCTCTGATTCCTAATATCTTATCTATTTCATATTCCTGAAAATTTACAACAACATTGTTAACATAGCTGCCCTATGAAACAAAATGCAATTGAACTCTAGAAAATAAAACATTTTAAAATAAGCTCTCAAAAAATCTAGAGAAAATGAACTATAAATAGTATTATAGAAATAAAGAAAAAATCTGATTATAGTAAAAATTCATACTAATACATAGTATATAATGAAATCTAACGCTTATTAAAAAATCAAAACATAAGGCTGGTGACTCAAACATACCACAGGTAAGCCATGACAATCCCATCCAAACCTTCTGTCAACATGAAACCCACTCTGGTGCGCATATCTTGTAACTATATCTTTAATTGTCCCCGCAAGTATATGTCCATAGTGAGGTAGTCCAGTTGCAAAAGGAGGCCCATCATAGAAAGTAAATCTAACAAAAAGAATAAAAATATGTGGTTACTTTAAAACACACAACAAAAATGTAGGACAACTTTTTTTAATAGATGGCAACTGTCTCAGTGGAGTGTTCAGGAAGAAAAGTGGTGAGTGCCTGGCTGGCGTGGCTCAGCTGTTGAGCGTGGACCTCTGAATCAGGAGGGAACAATTTAATTCCCGGTCAGGGCACATTCCCGGGTTGCAGGCTTCATACCCAGTGCGTGGCATGCAGGAGGCAGCCCATCAAAGATTCTCTCTCATCAGTGATGTTTCTATCTCTCCATCACCCTTTCTCTCTGAAATCAATAAAAATATATTTTAAAAATATATATATATTAAAAAAATAAAAAGAAAAGTGACTAAAATCTATTTTGCTTTCTTTTTAAATTTTTGATTTCAGATAAATACATGAAATTGGCAATGTAGCAGAATACAAAATACCAAAAATCTATGGCTTTTTTATATACCAATAATAAATTCTCAGAAAGAGAAACTAAACAAACAATCCCATTTACCACTGCAACAAAAATATTAAAATAACTTAGGAATAAACTAAGGAGGCAAAAGACTTGTACTTGGAAAGATACAGAACACTGAATAAAAAGATAAAGGGAGCCGAAACCGGTTTGGCTCAGTGGATAGAGCGTCGGCCTGCGGACTGAAGGGTCCCGGGTTCGATTCTGGTCAAGGGCATGTGCCTTGGTTGCGGGCATATCCCCAGTGGGAGATGTGCAGGAGGCAGCTGATCTATGTTTCTCTCTCATCGGTGTTTCTACTTCTCTGTCCCTCTCCCTTCCTCTCTGTAAAAAATCGATAAAATATATTTAAAAAAAAAAAAAAGATAAAGGGAGAGATATAAGCAAGTGGTAGAGTATTCCATGTTCATGGATTGGTAGAATTAACATTAAAATGTCCATACTACCCATGGCAATCTACAGATTTAATGCAATCCCTATTAAAATACAAACTGCATATTTCACAGATCTAGAACAAATATTCCAAGTATTTATATGGAACCAAAAAGACCCCAAATATCCTCAGCAATCTTGAGAAAGACAAACAAAGTTGGAGGAATCATAATACCAGATATCAAATTATACTACAAAGTCACCATAATCAAAACAGGAAGATACTGGCACAAGAACAGGCATATAGACCAATGGAACAGAAAAGAGACCCCAGAAATTGCCCCAAGCCATTACGCTCAATTAATATTCGACAAAGGAGGCAAGAGCATACAATGGAGTCAAGACAAGCTGTTCAATAAATGGTGTTGGAACAATTGGAAAGATACATGTAAAAGAATGAAACTAGACCACTAACTTACACCATACAGAAGAATAAACTAAAAATGGATACAGGACTTAAGTGTATGTAGTGAAACCATAAAAATCCTAGAGGAAACCAGGCAGCAAAATCTCAAACATCTCTCATAGCAATATGGTTATGGATATAGCTCCTCAGGCAAAGGAGAAAATGAATAAATGGGACTACATCAAAATGAAAAGCTTCTGCACAGCAAAAGAAACCATCAACAAAACAACAATAAAGCCCACTGCATGGGAAAACATATTTGGCAATGATACATCTGACAAAGGGTTAATAACTAAAATACATAAGGAACTCATACAACTTAACAAAAGGAAGACAAACAATCCAATTAAAAAAATGGGCAAAGGACCTAAATAGATACTTCTCCAAAGTGGACCAAAGTGGACAAATGAAAAAATGCTCAAGCCCTGCCCGACTTGGGTCAGTGGACAGAGCGTCAGCCTGCAGATTGAAGGGTCCCAGGTTCTATTCCAGGCAAGGGCACATTCCTGGGTTGCAGGCTTGATCCCCAGTGGGGGGGCGTGCAGGAGGCATCCAATCAATGATTCTCTCTCATAATTATAATTGACTAGAGGCCCGATGCACGAAATTCATGCAAGGGCCTTGGCCCCACCCCCCACCTGCTGCCGCTGTGGCCAGGGGCCTCTGCCGCCACTGCCTTGGTCCCTGTCCGCTGTGGCTTTGTCTGCAAGGAAGGACGTCTGGAAGGACGTCCAGTCTAATTAGCATATTATGCTTTTATTATTATAGTTGTTTCTATCTCTCCTCCCTTCCTCTCTGAAATCAATATTTTTTTTAAATGCTCAAAATCACTGATCATCAGAGATGCAAATTAAAATGACAATGAGCTATCACTTCATACCTGTCATAATGGCTACTATCAACAAATCAACAAATGACAAGTGCTGGAGAGGATGTGGAGAAAAGGGAACCCTAGTTCACTGCTGGTGGGAATGCAGACTGGTGCAGCCATTATGAAAAACAGTATGGAGTTCCCTCAAAAAATTAAATATGGAATTGCCATTTGACCCTGCGATCCCAATTCTAGGAATATATCCTAAGAAACCTGAAGCACCAATCAGAAAGAATGTATACACCCCTATGTTCATAGCAGCACAAAGTACAATAGCTAAGATCTGGAAACAACCCATCAGTAGATGAGTGGATAAATTCAGATAAATGATTATTTATTGCAGGTCCTGCCTTGAAAAAAGCTAGTTATGGGGGAGCTGGAGAGGCCTCCATTGGGCCACCCATTCTTCATTGGTTATTCATCCTGATGCTAAACGATAAAGCTATTCATCAGTAAAATAGGGCACCAGCCGAAACCAGTTTGGCTCAGTGGATAGAGCGTCGGACTGCGGATTGGGAAGTCCCAGGTTCGATTCCGGTCAGGGGCATGTGCCTGGGTTGCGGGCACATCCCCAGTGGGAGATGTGCAGGAGGCAGCTCATCGATATTTCTCTCTCATAGATGTTTCTAACTCTCTATCTCCCTCCCTTCCTCTCTGTAAAAAATCAATAAAATATATATATAAAAAAAATAGGGCACCAAACGCCTATCTCATCAAGTTTTTGAGCAGAAGACACATGATTAAAAACAGAACAAAACTGGTCGTTAGGTGAAGGTAGATTATAGATAGGAGGCAACCTAACAGAAGGCTAGTCTAAGTAATTAATGAGGTGGTGATAATGAGAAAAGTGGAAAGGAAGAGTGTGATATGTAAACTCTATTCAATAGTGGTCCAAATTTAAATAGCTTTTAACAGCTGAATTTCATTAGACCATTCAGGTTAATCTATTCAGAAGAACTCTTAAACTGAATCTAACCTAATAATTAAGAACTCATTCATTCAAAGTATATCTACAACTGAGAGTACCTACTATATAGAGCTAGAGACTCTGGGAATACAAAGTGAATAAAACATGTCAGCATTTTGAAAACCCTAACTTAACTCTGGTGCCGTGTCACATATAGAAATTTTTTGACATTTGCAACCATAGTAAAACAAAGTTTTATATTTTTCATATTTATTTTATATATTTAAATGCCATTTAACAAAGAAAAGTCAACCAAAAAAATGAGTTCGCATGTCACCTCTGACACACGTGTCATAGGTTCGCCATCACTGGAATAAAAAGTTCCTGCCTTAATTGAACACAGTCTAAGAAATGACTAGTCTTAAGGACTCTCTCTTTACCAAGAAATTCACATACTTTGGCCTATGTTTTGACTGCTTTAGGCATTCTTGGAAACAATTAAATTCGGACCAGAACTGCAAGATTTTCTCTTCTTCAGAAGGAAAATCGATGTTTTCTGGAACTTGCTGAACCATTTTGTTGCTGCAAGAGAAATCAAAATTATTCTCAAAGAGAAGTCTAGTCTAGAAATAATTACCATGCATTAAAATGAGTGTACGTTACTTTAAAAATAATTACTTTTTAAAAAAATATATTTTATTGATTTTTTACAGAGAGGAAGGGAGAGAGATAGAGAGTCAGAAACATCGATGAGAGAGAAACACCCATCAGCTGCCTCCTGCACATCCCCCACCGGGGATGTGCCCGCAACCCAGGTACATGCCCTTGACCGGAATCGAAGCTGGGACCTTTCAGTCCGCAGGCCGATGCTCTATCCACTGAGCCAAACCGGTTTTGGCAATATTTACGTTTTTTAGGTAAATTTCACACACTATCAAATTCACCCTTTAAAGTGTACAATTCAGTGATTTTTAGTATATTCACGAAGTTGTGCAACTGTCATCATGCTAATTCCAGAACTTTTTCATCAATGCTCCCTCCCCATCCTCTAAAAACCTGTACACATTAGCAGCCACTCTCCATTCCCTTTTTTCCAGCCCCCTGACAATCATAAATCTGCTGCTTCTAAAGATTTTCCTGATCTGGACATTTCATATAAAAGGAATCATGTATGTACAGCCTATTTTGTCTGGCTTCTTTTATTTAGAATTATGTGTTCAAGGTTCACCCATGTTGTAATATATATATATACTAGAGGCCCGGTGCACAAAACTTTGTGCACTCGAGGGGAAGGGGAGGTCCCTCAGCCTGGCCTGTGCCCTCTGGGACCCCTCGGGATTTAAAGACCTGCTGGCTTAGGCCTGCTCCCGGGTGGCAGAGGGCAGGCCCAATCCCTAGGTGCAGCCCCTGGTTGGGCTCAGAGCAGGGCCGATTGGGGAGTTGGGGCGCCACC
>NW_006286234.1:65227-78257 GCF_000327345.1 Myotis davidii
TCTGGGTGAGGGGCTGAGGGCTGTTTTCAGGATGGCGAGTGACGGAAGCTCCCAACCGCTCCTTTTTTTCTTTTTTTATTCTGGGCCAGCTTTACCTCTGAGGCTCCAGCTCTTAGGCCTCCGCTCCTGAAAGCAGGTATCTGGTTTGTTTCGGTTCTATAATCGAAACAATATATAACTCCAGCTCTGAGACCCTGGCTCGCTGAAAGCAGGTTTCTGGGGTTTTGTTTAGCTTCTATATTTGTTACGTTTCAAACTGCAGGCTCAGAGGCCGGCAGCGGCAGGCGGGGAACGTTGGTTTCCTCCGTCACTGAAGCAAGCAAGCCTCATGTTAGTTTCAAGCTGCCTGGCTGCCTGCCGCCATCTTGGCTGGCAGTTAATTTGCATATCGCACTGATTAGCCAATGGGAAGGGTAGCGGTTGTATGCTAATTACCATTATTTTCTATACTGAATATTTCATTGTATCAACATGCCATGTTTTGTTTACCCATTCATTAGGACTCTTTCCACTTTTTGGCTATTATGAAGAATGTTATGAATATCAATATATGCTTTTGTGTGGGCCTAATGTTTTCAGTTAGGGAGGCATGGATGAGGCAGCCCATTGGTGCTTTTCTCTCGATATTCCTATCTCTCTCTCCATCTCTGTTGGAGACCGGGTATAAGCTGACATGGTCCTTGCACCTGAAGGGGCTAGCAAGGCTGGGACCCTTACCCACACAGTTTTCCCAGACTTGTTTGGATGGTAGTTATCAGTAGAATGAGAGCAACCTTTGTAGAATGAGAACAGCCTTTCATGGCTTATCAAGAAGTCAGTAACTATTTACTGAGATTTGCTGTACCTAGAATTTGTCCTTCCACTCTATCTCTCCCTTAGAGATTAAGAGGAACAAAGAATACATTCCTCTTGACAGAACTCCTATTCAGTGTTTTGTGTATAAAAGGCATTGCGTGGTTAATAAACTTACTGCAGTTCCTCGATTGAGCTGCAGTCCTCCCGATCCCACTCTCCTGTCTTTCTTTCTTTTCTCAATTCCCACCTCCCTACCTCAGCCCAGTTCAACCTGTCAGGCTGGCCCTGACACATCTCCCTTCTTTTCTCTCTGAAAATCAATAAAAACATATTAATAGAAAAAATAAAAAAAGAAAGAAACCACTACCTTAAACAAGGTTGTGAATTTTTAGCTCCTATATTTAGGTCATTGCTCCAGTTATTTGTATATACAGTGTAGAACAGGGATATTTATTAGAGGCCCAGTCCACGAAATTGATGCACGGGGGGGGGGGAGGTATTTGCTCATCCCGGCCTGCACCCTCCCGCAGTCCGGTAGACATCAGGGGATGTCTGACTGATGGCTTAGGCCTGCTCCCCACCCCCACCTGCCTCCCCAGTCAGACATCCTTAGCACTGCGGCGGAGGCGGGAAAGGCTCCCATCACCAGCCCTGTGCTCACCAGGCTCACCAGTTGTGAGCCATGCTTCTGGTGCACTGACCACCAGGGGGCAGCTCCTGAGTTGAGTGTCTGCCCCCTGGTGGTCAGTGTGTGTCATAGCAATTGGTCATTAAGCCATTCAGTTGGTTTGCATATTAGCCTTTTATTACATAAGTTTTTTTGTGTGTGTTTTTTTTAACAAGTTAGAGTCAAGTTTTATTTTGAAGGAGAAATAAATATGACTGGGTAATGACTTGATGCCTGGGGGCAGGATAAGAATGTTGAGTGTCTTCTTTCCATTTCTTGTGGATGGTGATACATGGTATTTTTAAATTATTGCAAAACTTGCGTCCAAATCACATTATTCACCAATTTTTCACCTACAATGTAACATTTAGTAATTGTAGACAATATGGTTCTAAAAATAAAAAAAATTGGGAATTCTATCTAATGATAATATAAATTCAATAATAATAATTTTAAAAATCTCAAAAATAGGTAAGAATTAGCAGGTTTGGCTCAGGGATACAGCATCAGCCTGTGCACTGGAGTTCCAGGTTTGATTCTGTTCAAGGGCACAAGCCCGGGTTGCAGTCCTCAGCAGGAGGAGCCGATCAATGATTCTCATTGATGTTTCTCTCTCTCTCTTCCTTCCTCTCTAAAATCAATAAATATATATTTTTAAAAATAGTAAGAATTAGTACCTACAATCATAAGACAGAAAGCACTTCTGTGGAAATAACTTCATCTCTTTAACCTCATTTGTTAAACTTCAATCACAGTAACTTGCTATTGAAGAATGAGACCTAAAAAATTTGAAAGCTAAAAAGATGAGAATCTCACATTCAAATAATTACCAGCTCATTCCAATTTTCTATTTTATCCTTTTTATTGCTTGTGGTTTTTGGACAGGACAAACCTTATAGTTCTCTGATTCAGTCTCTAGTGAGAGGTCTTAAAACTGTCCTTATAAGAATTTTGCTAATAATCTCATGTAGAAACCTTGACCATCCCAGGGCTTAACTATCTAGTTGAGTATCCTCACGTCCGTTCCCCCTCAAGGCCCATGTAGTCTTACTTTATAATCCTAACTAGGATGGTGACCAGATTTCCAAGCCAACAGCAGATTGGAAGGGGACAGGATAGCTGGTAATGAGAAAACAGCAGAGAAGATGGAAAACCTTAACAATTCAATAACTATCGAAGTCTGGGGTTTCTAACGAGAAATTCTGAAAACACCAAAGCCTAATCACAGAGACTGAGCCATGTCACCAAAACAAAAAGTCTGTTACAAGAGATTTTTTCTTTCCATTATTTCTGAGATGCAACAGTTTTATATAGGAAAAAAGTAAGAGAAGTACCAGTGGCCGTTTAATTTATTGTCCATTTCTGAGTGGAGTGTGCCATTAAACGGCTTAAACAGAAGTTAGGGGCATTTTGGACCTTCTGCTCTTGTTACACCTCCAGCCTTTCAAGGTCCTATTCGTTCAGTACCGTATTTCAGGACCATTTCGGGATCGCACTGGAAGGCTAGATCTTCAGCTACCAACACATTTATTTCGTCGCTTCCCATGCCCCCACGGCTGGCCCCGTGACTGCCAGGCCTGCGGGAGCTGTGGGAGTACTGGCCAGCCCCTCCGAACCGGGAGTCAGCACCTACATCTCACCAAGACCTCGGGATTCGCGCGCACATGGCAGCGTCCACGCTCTGCAGCTGTCTGACCAGTCAGGAACACGCAGCTGAACTTTTTTTTTTTTAAATCGTGGCCCGAGGATATCTTTCCATTGATTTCTAGAGGAAGTGGAAGGGAGGGGAAGAGAGAGACAGAGAGAGGGAAACATGGGCAGCCCAGCCGGGGCGGGGTAGGAACTGCAACCGAGGTAAGTGCCCTCGACCAGGAGTGTCAACGCGCAAGCTTAGGTCCCCGGGCCATGCTGTAACCGTTGGCCCACCGGCCAGGGCTAACCTTTTTTTTTTCTTTCTTTTTTTTTGCGTAAATGAGACTTAGGAAGATGGCTCATAACTTTGATAGCACTTTTTAGGGAGCTACTACTGCGCAAAAGGTTAAGAATCACTGCATGCCGAAACCGGTTTGGCTCAGTGGATAGAGCGTCGGCCTGCGGACTGAAGGGTCCCAGGTTCGATTCCGGTCAAGGGCATGTACCTGGGTTGCGGGCACATCCCCGGTGGGAGATGTGCAGGAGGCAGCTAATCGATGTTTCTCTCTCATCGATGTTTCTAACTCTCTATCTCTCTCCCTTCCTCTCTGTAAAAAATCAATAAAATATATTTTTTAAAAAAAGAATCACTGCATTATTATGCCAAACACCAAGACCTCAACTCCTACCGATTAGTTCAAGGCCCCAACCCCATCGCAGCTCGGAGAAGCCGCCTCTCCCACCCCAAGCCCACGGCAGGTCCGCCCGCTACCCGGCCCCGCCCGCACGCCGCCCGTGGTTCTTAGGAAGACCTCGACCTCCCAGTCCTTTCTACCCTCGCCCGCCTCCTGCTCCTCTGCGGCCAGCTCCATCCCCCCAATCCCCAACCCTCCGGGTTCCCGTCGCGCCCCTAGGAAGGGGAGCTCCCAGGGCTGCAATCTCGGCCGGTTCCCAGGTCTTCAGCCCCGCTGACCCTCCCAATCTTCTCCTTGGAACTAGATATGCGCGCAACTAAACGACAGCCGAGTAAACATTCAAAAACCCCACCAAACTGTGTTCACTGTGTTCCCGACGCGCCGTACCTGAGGTCCGCGACGGGAGCCTGTGAAGAGCCGCACACGAGGCGCTCGGTGACCGAGGTGACGCAAGGCCGGACCGCGAGCTGAGGACGTCACCGCATCAGCCAATCAGCGCGTGACGGGGGGCACAAGGCAACAAACTCAACGCCGATTGGATGCTCTGGGCTCTAGGGTCAGGCCCCGCGGTGCGTGCTGGGAAGACAGCGCGGCGATTCCGGAGGGCAGTGGTTGTGATCGTCATGCAGTGGAGGCTCTAGGGCTGCATCCAGCCTGGTAGATGTCACTCAGGTGTTCGCGGTTGTCAGTGCTCACCTCCCCGCGCAGGGGACCAGTCTCGTCCCCCGGCAGTGGCCGCGGTCATTGTACTGGGGGGCTGTGAGCACCAATCCCCAAAGCAGCCTGGGCTCTAGGGCTGTTTTTCAGCCTAGTGCAGACCTTCACCAAATTACCCAGGAGCTGGCAAAAATGCAGAAGCCCAGAATACGGACAGGCCTGCTGAAACTGTCTCTGGAGGTGGCTCACAAAAAGCAGCATTTCTGCCCTGTCTGGGCACTTAGTTGATTAGAGTCTCATCCCCATAAACCAACAGTACAGGTTCCATCCCTGGTCAGGGCACAGACAAGAATCCACCAATTAATGCAGAGACAAGTGGAATAATAAGTAAATGTTTCTCTCTATAAAATGAATAATTAAAAAAATTGACCTTTAAACAAAGCTGCACTTTAACAGGCACCAGGACAATTCTGATGCACACTGCAATTCCTGACGGCCGATCTGAGGAGACCCTGCTGTTTCTCAGAAAAAGGTGGAGGCCACTATGCCATGTCTGAAAGGAGCCGGAGAGGGTGGTCAGTGGTGTTCCAGGGAAGCTTCCCCTTTTGTGTCCTTCAGTGCCACCTCCAGAGTATTAAGTTTGATCAAATAATTGAATGGATACTCCCTCCCCTGGCAACTGACCTTTACACCAACATTCCCTTTTGCTCAGCACTTGCTAAGATGATTATCTTTCCCCTTAGGACCTGACCAGAGAATTTTCTGCCCAGAAAAAGCCCACCTAGAGTCCTTTAAAACCTCAGACTCCCTGCCCCTGGGGGCTGGCACCATATTGGGGCTGGCATCATTTTGGGTCTGGCACCATTTTGGGGCTCAGCCCATCTGGTTTCCCAGATGACCAAATTCATAATTCTTTACCCCTTTTGGCCTCATGTGTTCCTCCTTCAGTGACCCTAACATTTGGTGCCAAAACCTGGGAGGGATCCATGGGGAAGGGGAGCCATCGCCCCAGTTTTAATCACCCTGAGTTTGCTACTTGGAGAGCAATAGGCAGTGGCAGCTTGACCTGGGCTTACCTCCAAATCCTACTTGGGTGACATGAATAGGCCTTCCTCCCTTACAGGCCCTCCCAACCAGCCAAGGAGGGTGCCAGATTGGAGACCACTCCTTCCCATTGCTGACCCCCCACTCAACCCCAGTTCGTTTCATCTCCGGGAGGTGACAATTGGATCACCCCTCCGTATTTTTGATTTGTTGTCATCTCAGACAAAAGGCCTAGCACTAGGCCAGAAATCCTCTTCAGTTTGGCTTCGGCCCTGGGACCAGGTTCCACAGTCTTCCTTGTCACAAGGGATGCCTGCCACATGGATTAGACTGTCCTCCTCTCTCCAGAACCTGACTAGATGGTGGGGATGCCCTCCCTCTAGTCTTGCTCCCCAGGTCTCCCTTTGTTGCTTACCTCCTCTTCGTAATTTACACCACCAGGAATTTTTTTCCATCCCCCCAAAAACACTCCTCTGGCATGTCTCCTCCATATCTGAACACACTCAGCCTTTCCATGGAGGTCCGGACAAAGCACCGTATCCACAAGATAAATTAGACAATGATTCACACTGTCCCAAGATTTTTAACCTTCTCCAGGACTTAATTTCTGTCACTGAAATGGGAAGTTGTCGGAGATCCCCTATACCCAGGCCTTCTTTACACTCTGCAATTACCCTTCTCTCTCCTCCTTACCAAGCCCCACTCTTGTTCCCAGATAACCTAGCCTCCAGCCCCCCATCCTGCCCTTCTGAGAGGTGGCCAGGGCCGAGAGTTTGGCCAGGTACACATCTCATTTTCCATGTCTAACCTCACACAGATTGAGAGGCATCTCAGTTATTTTTCCACCGACCCCACTACCTTTACTAAGGAATTTGAGTACCTGACTCAGTACATGACCTCATCTGGCATGACATCTGTGTCTTCCTGTCCTCCTCTCTCACCCCAGAAGAGAAGGAGCATGTCTGGCTAGCAGCTCATGGCCATGCCGATGCCCTTCATAGAGAGGATGCTGACATGGTCCCCCAAACTGACCCCCGAGATTGGCCTATCAGGTTAATTCTCCAGGGCACTGCCTCCACAGCCATATAATTACCTGCCTCATTGCCAGACTCAAAAAGGACCCCACCTCCCCAGAGGGAATCCTTCTGGTGAACACTCATTTTATATCCCAATAAGCCCCCAACATATGCCGCAAATTTCAAACATAGACACAGGTTCACAAACCCTTAAAAAGACCCTGTTATCCTGGCCTTAAATGTCTTTAATAATAGAGACGAGGAGACCCAAATCCAAAAACAAAGGCAAGATCAGGCCAAGGCTAAAGCCCAAAAGAAGGCCTCAGAGAATGTTTGTGAAAGTTGTAAGAAGGTCTGTGAAAGTTATAGGTTTGTAGAGAGAAATGTTAAAAGGAAGTTATATAAATGACACAGGCCAGTGAGCCAGGACAAGCAAAATAGGGAAACTGAGATAGTAAAAAGCAGTTGCAACCATCTAGAAAATCCAGATGCCAAGCAGTCCGCAGCCATCTAGTAAATCTATGGTCCTAAACCAAGGATAATTGAAACTAAGAGAAACGACCTCTTTGGTATAGTAGACTACAACCATCCAAACTAATTTTTCTTTCCTCCCACCAGACCATAATTCTTGTTCTTCTAGCTTTTGCCTCAATAATACTAAAATTTATAAAACGGTTTGTCTCTACCAGGTTAGGCAGCTTAGGCCCCTGATCTTTTCCTCCCTAAAGACAACATCTAGGTCTCAGTTGTATTTCAGCTCCAGGCCCAGAAAAGCAGCAAAACCAGACAAGTGACGCTGTGGCAGCCTCGGGACCAGCTTTTACCTCCCAGTCACTCAACAGGACACTCCCCAGCCGTCACCAGCCAGTCTCGTGGGGAAATTATGCTGCTGCACCCCCTCATCCAGTTGACTACCATCAAAGTCCAAACCCTGCCCTAGCCAGTTTGGCTTGGTGGGTAGAGTGTCGGCCTGTGGACTGAAGAGTCTGAGGTTAGATTCCAGTGAAGGGCACATGCCCAGGTTGCAGGCTCGTTTCCCAGTAGGGGCTTGCAGGAGGCAGCCAATCAGTGATTCTCTCTCACCTTTGAGGTTTCTCTCTCTTTCTCCCTTCCTCTCTGAAATCAATAAAACTATATTTTAAACAAGTACATTCCCCTGTGATCTTGACATCCCCACTCACCAGGAATTATGAAAAGATATGACTTTCATCCCTATTCCATAAAACAAAAAAGCTGGAATGTTAGATTTGATCAAATAATTGAATGGATACCCCTACCCTGGCAACTGAACTTTACACCACTTCATAACCAACATTCCCTTTGCTCAGCACTTGCTAAGACCACAATCCACTTGCTAAGACCATTATCTTTCTCCTTAGGACTTGGATAGAGAATTCTCTTCTCAGAAAAAGCCACCTAGAGTCCTTTAAAACCTCCCCCGCCCTGTTCCTGGGTGCTGGCGCTATTTTGGGGCTCAGCCATTTGGTTTCCAGATGACCTAATATATTCATAATTCTTTACCCCTTTGGCCTTAGGCGTTCCTCCTTTAGCGACCCTAACACAGAGTTCTGGATTTTACTGCATAAATTATGGTAAATGGCCATATGGAGAGAGAAAAAGAAATATCTGCTAACCAGCCTTAAAAACTTTACCGGTTATGAAAAGAAAATTATTTGCTTATTTATCTGCTCACTTACTTGCTGTTTGTGCTGCATGTCTCCAGCACCTTTAGATCTGCTGGTTTGGATTTCGGGCTCATCCCCCAATAGTGGGCGTGCAGGAGGCAGCCAATCAATGATTCTCATCTTTGATTTTTCTCTCTCCCCTTCTCTAAAATCAATAAAACATACATTTTAAAAAAATAGGAGAGAATCTGGAGCCATGCAAAGGTTAGTAGACCTCAGGCTTTGGCACCAGAGACTATAGAGGAAACTCTAGGCCTTGACAAATTGAGAATAATTTTGCATGTAACTGCTTACTGTACCCATTAACAGTGACAAAAAAAAAAAACAACTAATTGATCTGGCCAAGAATATGTAGAAAGCACAACATTAAGTTTAAGAACATTTTTTTAAAAAATATATTTTATTGATTTTTTAAAGTGAGGAAGGGAGAGGAATAGAGAGCCAGAAACATCGATGAGAGAGAAACATCGATCAACTGCCTCCTGCACACTCCCTACTGGGTATGTGCCCGCAACCAAGGTACATGCCCTTGACAGGAATTGAACCTGGGACCCTTGAGTCTGCAGGCTGATGCTCTATCCACTGAGCCAAACCGGTCAGGGCTAAGAACATTTTGATAATCTGTGTAACATTCATTCAACAGTCAACTAGGGTTTAAGAAAACTCTACAAAGTATCAGGGATTAGAGTAAGGCAGGATTCATGTCCTTACTCAAAGGGGTAAATTGCGACTCAATAACTTAACTTGCTTGAAAACACACACTTTTAGTAGTTGTGTGTCTTCAGCTTATTAACCAGAAGTACTTGGAGTGTATTTTAAGTCTTTGCATTCCTTAAGTTGCTATCTTGCCCAGTTCATTTTTATCATCCGTCTGCACAGTCCAGCTTAGAACAGGGCAGAAGGCTCTCAGACTGATGAGACCAGGGAAAAAGGGGCAGGAGGATGAGTCTGATTACTTAAAAATTTGCCGGGAGCCAGTCCATCCTTGCTGTTTCAAGGGACCTGGCATATATGGCATACTGTTCTTAATATGTTTGCTCACTTTCTTGGCGCTGTGTTTTAACCAAGGTCACCTCTCCGAGAAAGGTTGTTTCCCCAGGTAGGGATTTTCCCCTGAAGTTAGGGAGGGAATAAAACCTGTTAACTGTCAGGCGGGTAATTAATCACTTTAACTACAAACAATCACCTACAGAACGTAGACAGAACCCGGCTGAAGAACCCGGCTACAGAACCTGGCGACCGAACCTGGCTGGAGAACCTAGCAAGAGAATATGGACACAGCACTTGGCTGGAGATTGTGGCTAGAGATCCTGGCAAGGCTGTTGATCACCTGAAGGCTGCCTCTGTGTCATTCCTTCTTCACCGACTCTGTCCACACCTTTGGGGACCCCTGGACCTGCTGGGGCTGGACCCCAGCAAAAATTGTACTGAGACACACTTTATGGTATAGTTGGGAAACATGAGAGGACTAAATATAGAAAAAGTTGAGCAAGTGAAAAAAAGATTCTAGGACAAAGTTAAATGTGATCAAAATATTCTACTTGGATTACAGTTAAATCCTTATTAAACTGTTTTTTTTCTTATTTAAAAAAAATTGATTTTAGAGAGAGGAAGAAACATCAAGAGGCTGCCTCCTTCACTCTCCCTACTGGGGATTGAGCCCACAACCTGGGCATGTGCCCTGACTAGGAATTGAAACTGAAACTTTTGGTGCACAGGACAATGCTCAACCAACTGAGCCACACCGGCTAGGGGTAAATCTTCATTTGTCAGAGTAGGATGTCAATAGGTAATCTCTAAAATGGAAAAACCAGGAAACCACAGCGTAAGCATATTAGGTAGAAATATGGAGATAAATTCAGAGGAAACATTAAACTGTTTAAGGTGGTTGTATCTGGGGTTCAGGAATTGGGGGTGGGCAAAGCTACTTGGTATCACTTTTGCTTTGGAGACTTAAACATGGTCACAAACGAAAACTCCTCCCACTGAGGTGAGGCTGTATGTCCACAGCCATTGAGCCCAAGTGGGTTCAGTGTTCTGTTCCTACCTAGACTCTAGTGGAAATGACTGAGCCATTTCTGAGCTAGGCCTTAAGAGACTGGTGGCATTTGTTTCCTAATCCCAAAACCTAGCTGCCATGCTGGGGAAAAACTCATGATAGGCACTGAGTGGGCCATCCTAGAAATGTACTCACTGGTTGCAGCAGAGCCATGCCAAAGACTCTACAAGGAGAAGCGATGAATAGTCCCCAAGGAGTCTGACCAAATTGGTTTTTGTAAGAACAACAAATAATTGTTAAGGAGATAACTTGTTATGCAGCAGTAGATAAGAATGTGTAAATGAAATAGACATCAACACAAGGTGGAACATTTGGATTATTTATTTTGCTGAGAGGTTGTTTCCATTCTCCGTGAAATTTGAAGTATTGGAAACACAGGATTGACTCTTAGGCTACTTATTTCCTTGGACCTTGTTTATTAAAAAATTATGTGCTGAGCACCCACTATGTGCTAGACATGATTCCAGGCAGTGGGGACATAACAAAGACAACATTCCAGCCCTCATTAAGTTATATTCAATAAAGATGTAAATCAATAAATGCTTAATTTCAGAAATAAGTTTCTTTTTAAAAAAAAATATATTTTATTGATTTTTTTACAGAGAGAAAGGGAGAGAGATAGAGAGTCAGAAACATCGATGATGAGAGAGAAACATTGATCAGCTGCCTCCTCCCCACCCCCTACTGGGGATGTGCCCGCAACCAAGGTACATGCCCTTGACCGGAATCAAACCTGGGACCTTTCAGTCCACAGGCCGATGCTCTATCCACTGAGCCAAACCGATTAGGGCACAGAAATACACAGTTTCAATGATAATCCCTTGGGATTTATACAACACAATTTTTTTTTAAAATATATTTTATTGAATTTTTACAGAGAGGAAGGGAGAGAGATAGAGAGTTAGAAACATCGATGAGAGAGAGACTTCAATCAGCTGCCTCCTGCACATCTCCTACTGGGGATGTGCCCGCAACCCAGGTACATGCCCTTGACCGGAATCGAACCTGGGACCTTTCAGTCCGCAGGCCGACGCTCTATCCACAGAGCCAAACCGGTTTTGGCGACAACACAATTTTTTAATGTTTTATTTTTAATTGGTTTTTAGAGAGAGAGGAAGAGAGAAGAAGAAACAGTGGTGTGAGGGAGACATCAATTGGTTGCCTCCTGCATAGATCCTGACTGAGGATTGAACCTGCAACCTGGATGTGCCCTGACAGGGAATCAAATGGAGAACTTTTGGTGCAGGAGACCACGTTCAATCAACTGAGCCACACAGGCCAAGTCTAACACACTGTTGTACAGGGTCAAGTTTGATAGGATTGTCTTCATTCTAGCCCAGTTGATTTAATAAGGTATTAAATCTGCCTCCCTATAGGGACTTAGGGTCCTGACTCCTAACTGTGATTTCATACCTTTCAAACACTTGGATTTTTCATAAGCCTCTGCTCTAACTAGAATTGTGGGATTGATGGGCTTGCCTCTATCAATTCCTGGAGGCAAAGGATAGGAAAACTCTATTTGCTGTCCATTTCTGGTCTTCCCAGAATTCTCCTAGAACATTGGTCTGGAAGTTCCTGCATTTCAGTTCACTACTCACCAGAAAGCAAGTACAAAACTCAAGTTTGACTTGTGTTCAATCTCTTAAAACAAAAAAGATAGAACGGAGGTAAAGTGTACTCGGTACAATCAGAAATAAATAATCAAGTAGCCAAAATTGACACAAAACCTAACTTGAAAAACACAAGTGTGCTGACCCATATATTTTATCATTTAAAAAATATTTTTATTGATTTCAGAGAGGGAGGGAGAGACAGAAACATCAATGATGAGAGAGAATAATCAATCGGCTGCCTCCTGCATGCCCCACACTGGGAATAGAGCCTGCAACCCAGGCATGTGCACTGACTGGGAATTAAACCGTGACCTCCTGGTCATAGGTTGACGCTCAACCACTGAGTGACGCCGGCCGGGCTGACCCACATATTATAAAAGGCTTTATGTAAAGCTTGTATCAAAAGATGCCCATTTGTCATTGAGGATGGAGGGCAACGAGATTACATACAAAAAGTTTTCTTTTTTTTGAGGGATTATCTTGTGCTTCATTAAAAAAAAAGTTCAGTTTAATTTTTTTGAAGTACTTAGGTAGAAACAGGGGAAATCCACAGAAAAACATAGCAGCAACAACCAGATGGTATCCATTAGCTGGATTTTGAATATTCCTCAACTCCAAGTTCTTGTTAGCTAAAATTATTTTCTAGGTGACCCAATTTCCACAGGTGAATCTTGTTCACAATCAATATCAAAACCCATAATGACACTTTATTTTGGTTTCACTCTCCTTTTTGCATCTTTATGTTTCTTCCGACAATCCTAGAAAAACATAAAAACATACAAGCCTTTGTGATTCCCTGTTACTTAATGACACATGCCAGGAACTTGGACCAGTGACTGAATTAGGACGGTCTTGTCTCTTCACTTGTACCATGTGTGTAGCATCAAACAACCTCAAAGTTCCCTTCCAACATTGTAATTCTAAGTGTTTAAATCATGTTCTCAGTTGTCATTCTTTCACCCAAAAGTGGTTAGGGGGTGTCTTAAGTTTCATACCTCATGCCAATATTCTTACAAAAGGCATCCTATGTAATAAAGAGGTAATATGCAAATTGACCATCACTCCAACAGACAAGATGGCCGCCCCCATGTGGACACAAATGGACTGCAGGGGAGGGCAGTTAGGGGCAACAAAGTCGGCAGGGGAGGGCAGTTAGGGGCAACCAGG
>NW_006286234.1:78542-83857 GCF_000327345.1 Myotis davidii
ATAACCAAGTATCTATTTATGGAGACAATACGAACATACAAATACTCACCATACGCAGGTGATTTGTTCTGGCCTCCCAAGAATTCCTACTAATATTACCTCCCATTCCTCTCCAGAATAAGTCAGAACCTACTCCGGGAAGATAAAAAAAGATAAGAAAACAAATTACTATAAAAAAGGATACTATTCTAGTGCTGGCATTATCAAGGACTTTAATTCCAGTTAGGATCTACAGACAAAACCATCAATTTATGCTAATTTTGAAGTTTTGTTATTATTTTAAAATCATTTTTAATTTTTCAATTGCACATCAAATACATAATATTAGTTTCAAGTGTATACCCTGGCGATTAGACCTATAACTTCTTAAGTGAACATCCTGATAAAACTAATACCCATTTGACACCAAAGTTATTAGTGTCAAATACATTACATCCCAGTGACTATTTTGTAACACATATTTCACCCATCGCCCCAATATCCATCCCATCTAGCAACTATCAAAATGTTTTCTGCATCTGTGAGTCTGTTTCTTTTCTTTTCTTTTTTTTTTGTTGGTCTCCGGTAAACCCAGAAGACCTGGTGGACAAAGTGAAAGAGCTGTAAGCACTTATAAGTCTGTTACTGTTCTGCTTGTTCATTTATTGTTTTTTAGATTCAATTAATTGTTGGTATGTATTTAGTACATTTTATTGTTCATATTTTTGATTTTTAATTTTTTTCTTCTTAAAGAAGCCCTTTAACATTTCATGTAATAGAGGTCTTGTTTGGGAAGCTCTTTATCTGTCCTTTGAGTCTAGATGATAGTTTTTTAAAAAATATATTTTATTGGTTTTTTAGAGAGGAAGCGAGAAGGATAGAGAGTTAGAAACATCGATCAGCTGCCTCCTGCACAACCCCTACTGGGGATGTGCCTGCAACCAAGGTACATGCCCTTTAGTGGAACTGAAGTTGGGACCCTCCAGTCTGCAGGCTGATGCTCTATCCACTGAGCAAAACTGGTCAGGCCTAAATGATAGTTTTGTTGGATAGAGTATCTTGGTTGTAGGATCTTTTTGGTGTTATGGAGCATATTAGAGATGTCCCCCATTTTCCAAACTTTGCCCCCCTCAAACCTGCCCCAGCCCCATTCCAGGCAATCACCATAATGCTATCTGTGTCATTGGGCTATCTATATAGTCATATACACTGTTTGGTTAAACTCTTCCCTTACCTCTGAGATTCATCACTTTGTTCCATTCTTCCATGTCTCTGGACCAATTTTGTTTGTCAGTATATTTTGTTCATTATATTCCACATATAAGTGACATCATGTGATACTTGTCTTTTTCTGACTACCTTATTTTGCTTAGCATAATACTCTCCAGGTCCATTCATGTTGTTGCAAAGCATAAGAGATCCTTGTTTATTTACAACTGCTTAGTATTCCATTGTGTAAATGTACCATAGCTTTTCTGTTCACTCAGCTACTGATGGGCACTTGGGCTGTTCCAGATTTTAGCTATCTACACTAATAAAAGAGAAAGATGCAAATTGATTGTACCTTTGTGATGCACAGGAGCCAATCAGGAGTATGCAAATTAACACAACAAAGATGGCGGGTTAGTTTGCATATGCAGGCGCCGAGTGGCATGCTTGCATCATCCCCATGGCAACAACACAGGCGTTCCACACTGCCCCAGCTGCTCCGGGCCTCTGGGCAGCATGGGAAAGAGGAAAGGTGGCTCTGGGCCAGAGTGAAGGCGACTCCAGCTGGAGCGAAGGCAGTGCCAGCAACCAGGGGAAAGAAAGTCCATTCTTGCACAAATCTTTGTGCATTGGGCCTCTAGTTGTAAATAACACTGCTATGAACATAGGGATGCATATATTTGTTCTGATTCCTGTTTCAGGATTCTTAAGACACTAGAGGCCCGATGCATGAAGATTTGCACAATAGGCCTTCCTTCCCCCAGCTGCCGGCAAAGGTTTTCCTCTGCCAGCGGTTTTCCTCTGGCACCTAGGAACCAGGCCTTTGGTCCAGCCAGAGCGGAGAAGCCTAGCCTTGAGGCTTGGCTTCTCCACTCCTGCTGCAGCAGAGAAGCCAAGCTTCTCCAGTCTTCAGTCGTCTTCAGTCTTCGCTCAGCTGGAGCCTTCAGTCTTCACTCTGCACCTGTATGCAAATTAACCTGTTGGGTTAATTTGCATACTCATCCTGATTGGCTGGTGGGTGTAGTGGAATGAAGACCAACTTACATATTTCTCTTATATTAGTGTAGATATTCCCAGCAGTGGTTTGCTGGGTCAAATGTCAGTTCCATTTTTTTTTAAAATGTATTTTATTGATTTTTTACAGAGAAGGATAGAGAGTTAGAAACATCAATGAGAGAGGAACATCGATCAGCTGCCTCCTGCACACTCCCTACTGGGGATGTGCCCACAACCAATGTACATGCCCTTGACTGGAATCGAACCCGGGACCCTTCAGTCTGACGCTCTATCCACTGAGCCAAACCGGCCAGGGCTCATTTTTTTTTTTTTTAAAGGAAATTTCATACTGTTTTTCACTGTGGCTGTCCCAGTCTGAATTCCCACCAGCAATGGACTGTTTCCCTTTTCCCCACATCCTCCCCAGTACTTGTTACTTTTTGCAACCTGTAGCAAGTGTGAGGTGACACCTCATTGTCATTTGCATCTGTTTACTAGCGATGTTGAGCATTTTTTCACATTTTTTGGCCATCCATAGTTCCACTTTGGATAGTGTATATTCAGGTTCTTTACCCATTTTTTAACCGTTCCACCTTCCTTTTGTTGAAGTTCTTTATATATTTTGGAAATTAATTTACTATCAGCTGTATCATTGACAAATATGTTCTCCCATATATTTGGTTCCCTTTCCATTTTGAGGATCGTTTCTTTTGCCATGCAGAAGCTTTTATGCTTTGATATAGTCCACTTATTTTTTTCTTTGTTTCTCTTGCCCTAGGAGATATATCAGTGAAAATTCTGGTACGTGAGATGTCTGAGATTTTACTGCCTATGTTTACTTCTAAGATTTTTATGGTTGCGTGCCTTACATTTAAGTGTTTCACCCATTATGAGTTTATATTCTTGTGTCTGGTGTAAGTTGGTGGTGCAGTTTTTTTGTTGTTGTTGTTGCATGTACCTGTCCAATTTTAAAAAATCGTTTATTAAATAGATGATCTTTACTCCATTGTATGCTCTTGCCTCCTTTGTCCAATATAACTAGACCAAAAAGACATGGGTTTAGCCCTAGCCATGTTGGCCTGTGGACAGAATGATCCTGGGTTTGATTCCAGCCAAGGGCACATACCAGGGTTGTGGGATCAATCCCCAGTAGGAGGCTTTGTTCTTGTGCCATTACCAGCTGTTTTGATCACAATGACTCTGTAGTATAGTTTGATATCTGCTATTGTGATCCTTTCAACTGTTATACTTTCTCAAGATTGCAGCGGCTATTCTGGGTTGTCTTTGTTTCCATATAAATATTTGGAATACTTGTTCCATATCTGTGATATATGACAATGGTATTTCAATAGGAATTGCATTGAATCTAGATTCCTCTGGGTAGTATGAACATTTTAATGATGTTCATTCTTCTAATTCATGAACACAGTATATGCTTCAAGTCATTTGTATCTCCCTCTATTTCTTTCTTTCATGTCCTATAGTTTTCCAAGTATAGGTCTTTTGCCTTCTTGTTTGAGTTCATTACTAGGTATCTTAATTTTGTTGTTGCAATAAAAAATGGGATTTTTTTTAGTTTATCTTTTTTGTTAGTTGATTATTGGTGTATAAAAATGCCATAGACCCCAGCCATTGTGGCTAGTGGTTGAGCGTGGACCTATGAACTAGAAGTTGTGGTTCGATTCCTAGTCGGGGCACATGCCTGGGTTTCTGATCATTGTTTCTATCTCTTTATCCCGCTCCCTTCCTCTTTCACTAAAATCAACAAAATAAAAGCAAATTTTAAAAATGACATTTTCAAGTTGGTCCCACAGTTGTGGGTTATTGTTAAGCTGACTGACATAGATTTTCAGATGTTTTTTTGTACCCTGCCACTTTGTCAAACATTTGTAAAAGCTCGCTGTTTTATCGTGGTAGTGTGTTTTCTATGTACCAGGTGTATTGGTTAACAATGCGGATTTTTTTCAATAGATGGAGTTAAATATATGTTCATATATATGCTATTTGATATGTATGCTATTTTGTTGTATTGACAGCAAGCTTCAAAACTTCATGTCAAATTTTCTGAAGGTGTTATCATAGATATTTTACCCTTAAAAATGTTGAATTTTGTGCCCCAAAAAAGAGCATTTGCGGGAAGTTTTAATTCATTATTTTGAAGAAAGTGCTGCTGAATACTTTGGGAAGCTTATGGTGAACATGCTCCATCTCAAGATACCTGTGAACACTGGTTTAAATGCTTTAAAAGTGATGATGTCAATGTGAAAGACAAAGAATATCCAGGTCAGAAAACCAAAAAGTCATCAGTAAAATGTTGCTCATCGAATTGTGACTGGCAATGAAAAGTGGATTTATTTCGAGAATCCCAAATGCACAAAAATCATAGATTGGTTTGATCCAGGTCAACCATCAACATCGTGTGATCCAAATCGCTTCAGAAAGACAATGCTCTGCGTTTGGTGGGATCAGGAAGGTGTGGTGTATTATGAGCTTATAAAAGAAGGTGAAAACTCAATACTGATCACTACGAACAACAAATAATCAATTTGAACCACGCTTTGATCATGAAACGACCAGAATGTTCCAGAAGACACTGCAAAATAATTTTGCTTCATGATGACGCACCATCACATATTTCAAAACCAGTTAAAGACACGTTAAGGAATCTTGCCTGGGAAGTATTAATCCACCCGCTGTATTCACCAGACCCTGCTCCTTCAGATTACACTTGTTCCGATCGATGGCACATGCACTTTCTGAGCAGCACTTCAAAATGTACAAAGAAGTGGAAAACTGGGTCTCTGAATGGTTTGCCACAAATCACCTGAAAGATGGGAGAAATGTGTAGCTAGCGATGGATATTACTTTAAATAAAGCACTTTTGATGTTTCTCTTGAAATTATCCTGTTTTCTTTGATTCCAAAATCCGCATTATTAACTGGTACACCAGGTACAATATTGTCATCTGTGAATGAGTTTTCCTTCCTCTTTTTCAATTTAGATGCTTTTTCTTGTCTGATCACTGTGTCTAGGACTTCCAGTACAATTGCCGGGGTCCAACCCCAGCAGGTCCAGGGGTCCCCAAAGGTGTGGACAGAGTCGGCGAAGAAGGAATGACACGGAGACAGCGC
>NW_006286234.1:83952-86436 GCF_000327345.1 Myotis davidii
GATTGTTCGTAGTTAAAGAGATTAATTACCCGCCTGGCACTTAGTGAAGGGGTTTTATTCCCTCCCTAACTTCAGGAGAAAATCTCTACCTGGGGAAACAACCTTTCTCGGAGAGGTGACCTTGGTTAAAACACAGCGCCAAGAAGGTGAGCAAACATATTAAGAACAGTATGCCATATATGCCAGGGCCCTTGAAACAGCAAGGATGGACCGGCTCCCAGCATACAATGTTGAATAAGAGTGGTGAAAGCAAAAACCCCTGTGTCGTTCCTGACCTTAAGGAAATGGTTTAGTTTTTGTCCATTGAGTATGTTGTTGGCTGTAGGTCTCGTATACATGGCCTTTATTATATTGCGATAACCTCCCTCTCTTCCCACTTTGCTGAATTTTTATCAAAAATAGGTGTTGGATTTTGTCAAATCCTTTTTCTGCATCTGTTGATATTACCATGTGGTTTTTATTTCCAAATTTCTTTATGTGATGTATTTCTTTATGTCCCAGCCTCGAATATTGTACCAACCTTGCATCCCTGGAATGAATCACACTGGGTCATGATGTATGGTTATTGTCGTATCTGATTTGCTAATATTTTGTTGAAGATTTTAGCATTTATGTTCATCAGGGATATTGGCCTGTAATTCTCTTTCTTTGTAGTGTCTTTCTCTGGTTTTGAAATTAGGGTATACTGGTCTCATAAAAAGAGGCTGGAAGCGTTCCTTCGCCTTGAATTTTTGGAATAGTTTTTGGAGGATAGGTGTTAGTTCTTCTTTGAATGTTTAGTAAAGTTCCCTGTGGAGCAATCTGTTCCCGGACTTGGGTTTGCTGGGAGTGTTTTTGGTAATGCTTCAATTTCATTAGTTGTCATTTATCTATTCAGGTTTTCTGATTCTTCCTGGTTGAGTTTTGATAGATTGTATGCCTCTAGGAATTTGTCCATTTTGCCTAAGTTTTGTTGCTGATCTTTTCTGGTTTGCAAAGTTTCTGTGGAGAAATCAGCTGATAGTCTTATGCTTGTAGGTAAGTGTTTTTCTCTTGCTTTTTTTTTTTTTTTTAAAAAAATACATATTTTATTGCTTTTTTTACAAAGAGGAAGGGAGAGGGACAGAAAGTTAGAAACATCAATCAACTGCCTCCTGCACACCTTCTACTGGGGATGTGGCCACAATCAAGGTAGATGCCCTTGACTAGAATCGAACCTGGGACCTTTCAGTGTGCAGGCCAATGCTCTATCCACTGAGCCAAACTGGTTAGGGCTCTCTTGCTGCTTTTAAGATTATCTCTTTCTCTCTGACCTTTTGCATTTTAATTCTGTGTCCTGGTGTGGGCCTCTTTAGGTTCATCTTGTTTGGGACTCTCTGCACTTCTTGGACTTTTATTTCCTTCTCCAGTGAGACAAGTTTTCTGTCATTATTTTTTCAAATAGGTTTGCAATTTCTTTCTCTCCTGCTGGCACCTCCATGATGCAAATGTTGGTGGACTTGAAATGGTCTTAGAGGCTCCTTATACTATCCTCATGTTTTAAATTTTTTTTCTTTAAATTATTTAATTATGCACAATGAAGAATGTTATAGACAACAGAGTTCTTCCCACCACAAAATTATTTACACCCATTTATTCAGCTAGAAACACCAGCTTGAAGAGGTACTGGTATATTCCATTTGTAATAATTTGCTTACAGCAAACAACTGTCTTATAATGGAACATGTTGAAGAAAATATTGTCTCATAAGTCTTTTTTGTTCTTTTGAGTCTCAGGCAATACAAGTTCAAGATACTGTGACAGAATCCTACTGTCCTGAATGGCCTGATGAATGCATTAAATCAAACAGTGTGTTTGTATTCGGGAAATACTCTTAGATTCATACAAATGTTGCTTGGGTTGTGGATTTCATATTTCTCCCACTGGCACTATGACATTTGAAGAACATTTGTTATGAAAGTTTCACACCAATTTTGTTTTGCTCCTTTTTCATTAGCCGCTGTGCCTCCTTTTCCATTTTCTTTCTTTGCTGTTCCGCTGCTCTCTTTTCTCTGTCTGCTATCTTCTGCTGCCTCAGAACTTCTTCTGCTTGCCAGGCTGCATCTCTGTGCTATCATCTGGTGTGCCAAAATTTAATGGTTCTCTCTTCTTAATAATGATTTTCTGAGTTTTCATTATAGTTGTTGTCCTGTCCTTAAAATAGTCAGGTTCCAGTTGTTCCAAAGCATTTTGTTGTGTTGCCACATTCCCATTCCCATTCCCTCTTTCAATCTTTATACTTTTGGGAGCATCTTCTAAAGTCCCACGAAGTTCACTCTTCAACACCTGTTTAGGAACTGATGAATAATCAATTGTAGTTGGCAAAGTTATTTGGTCTCTACTTAATTTCCATCCTCTGTCAGATCTGCATATTAATGTCTTTAGGAATGGGAATGATGTCAGTGAGCAGGTGCAAACTTTAAATAACCGCAACTGTGTGATAGCAGCCCCCCCCCCCCCCCCCCC
>NW_006286234.1:86459-97582 GCF_000327345.1 Myotis davidii
ACAACACACTGCTGGTCGAGCTCGTGCTCTGTTGGTTCAGACTCAGCCTTGCTCATTCAAAACCGGCACCCTTGCTACCACACAGCTGCCATGGCCACCACCTCCTCAGGAAACCCTCCCCAAACTCCTCCCTCTAGCTAAGCTTTTATTTTTGCTGTTCTGATTGGATATTTTTTGTTTCATTACAGTACAAATTGCTGTTTTGATTCTCAGCTTCATGTACTTTACTGTTATTATTGTTATTTCAGTTAATGTATCCTTCATTTCTGGTTGGTTCCTTTTTATGGATGGTATTTTTTGTTTTATGCTGTTGAAGTTCTAAGTTCGTCTACCCTTCCACTAAGTTCAAGGAGCATCCTTATAACTAGCGTTTTGAACTTTACATCTGATAGTCCCAGTGACACTGCCTCCCCATTCACCTGAGCTGGGCATTCCAGGTGTGCTCCCCATGTGGGCTGTGCACTCTCTTCTGTTGTAGTTGACCCTCGAATGCTCTTGGCATGTTAATGGGAGGGATTTATTGCCAGGCCAATCAGCTGCAATGTGCAGCTGTAACCAACTGAGGGGATAGGTTGTGCAGGGGCCCACTCCATGGAGCAGGATTTAACTTCAGCAGGGATCTGGTGTCTGCTGCATCCACACCTTGAATGTATTACTTGTGGAAGGTGGTGAGTAGTGCTTCCATGTGGTCTGAAGCTGTCCACTGAGTGTGCTGGCTCTGGGGCCTCCTGGGGCCTCCAGGCCAAGGTCAATTGCTGCCTGTGTGAGGGATTAGCTCATGCTAATTTGTGGCATGAGCTATAAGGCGATCTGCAGATGGCTGCTACTTGTGCTGGGCTTGGAGTTGCCCAGGTGAGGCCAAGCTGTGAACCAAGGGCGGTTGTGACTAGTGTCAGGACAGGGGCCACTTAACAAGAAGTCAAGGGCACCCTGGGTCCAGATGCTGTTTGAGGGATTTTAGGCAATTCTGAAGCATGAGCCAAGACAGGCCATTGGTATGGAAAAGCCACTGGAAATAGCTTGGGTGGGCCTATAAGTTATGTTGTGTGGAATTTCAGAGAATTACCAGGCTGGGCAAACAGTGATAGCCAGCTTGATGCAAACTCAGATATAGTGCCAGCTTTCAGTCTGTGAGGGAGGGCTCATCACAGGAACAATGACATCTGACAGCACTTCTGTTTGCGAGAAAGGTGCCCCTCTAAGTCTTGCCCTGATGCTAGCAGTTCAGTTCCTCCACATATGTCCCTGGTGTCTTTCAAGCTGCAGCCTCAGAGAAGGATTAATAAGTCTGAGTATGGGCCTATCTGGAACTCCAGCAGCCTCTGTCTCCCTCAGCCTCAATCCCCACTAGTTCTTATAATTCTTTTTTAAAAAATACATTTTATTGATTTTTTTTACAGAGAGGAAGGAAGCAGAGTTAGAAACTTCGATGAGAGGGAAACATCAATCAGGTGCCTCCTGCACACCCCCCACTGGGGATGTGCCCACAACCAAGGTACATGACCTTGGCCGGAATCAAACCCGGGACCCTTCAGTCCGCAGGCCGACGCTCCATCCACTGAGCCAAACAGATCAGGGCCCCACTGGTTCCTAAAGGCTGAAGTGATGGGGACTTCTCTTCCTGGCACTGGAACCCTGGGCTGAGGTGTGTGATGTGGGGCTGTGACCCCTCATTCCGAAGGGAGGACCTCCGCAGCTGCAATATTCCTCCAGATTTTTATCCACAAGTGGGTGTGGAACCAGCTAATTCTACATCTCCACCCCTCCCACCTACTATTGATGTGGGTTCTTTATATCCTAAGTTGTAGGACTTCCATTCAGCTAAATTTCCAGTGGTTCTGGATAATGCCTATTCTGTAGTGCAGTTGTATTTTTGATGTGGCTATCAGAAGATGCTAGTACTTATGCCATTAATCAAAATAATAGGTGTGATTCGGGTCTCCCTTCAGGGCAGCTACTGCACTCCCAGAGGTGCCTGAAATTCCTGGGCACAGACTTCCCTGCTGTAGCTGGAAGAATTTGTGCTATTTAAAAAAATATATTTTGTTCCTTTTTTACAAAATGAAAATGTAGAATTGCAAGGATTTTATTGTTTGTATACCAGTTACTATTATGTAACTTTTATGGTTTATATTTGTACTAGACTTTAAGAAATGAGGTTTCACATGAACTTTTAGGTACTAAAATCATAGGAGTGTTGTGTCTAGCTAGCATCTTCCCAAGTCCTTGACACTAAAGAAGCTCTTGTTGATGATAATAAATAAGGGAGGTGGCGAAAGGAAACTCTCAGCCCTCTAGAACTGTAATGTCAACATGCATCAGTCTAACAGAGAGGGCTAAGCCACATGACACTGCAAAGGGTTAGGATTTTTGCCGAACAGTTCTTACCTGGATGCGTTATTGTATCAGAATGTGCAGTGGAGATTAAAAAAAAAATGACTTACCAAGAAGTCTTTCATCATTATTAGAGAAAAAAAAAAATCTAGTGGTCTCTTTTGCAGGTAATGATACTTCTCTGAAGAGAGAGAGAGCGAGGGAGCGAGCGAGAGAGAGAGACAGACATATATTGGTTGGTTAATTTCTATATTTAAGGAGAAATATTTACACTGAAAACATAAATTAACTGTTCCTTAAGTATATTTGCTTTGTGTTTTGCTCATTTTGCTGAGGAAAAGTAACCCAATGCTCTTTCTAGTCAACATTCTTCTCTTCTACTGGAAGCTTTGGTGATGAAGACTTGTGTAAGCACACCATGCTCTCCCTTCCCCACGCTGGATGCTGATCCTTTCACCCTACTATTACTACCCCGTTTACCAATGTTTCCCAGGGGTTGGAAGCCAGCCAGCTGCCATATCCTCTTTCCAGACCAGGGACTTCAGTGTTAGGCTCCCTTGCCTGTGCATAGCATAACCCCCACCCAGTGCTATCCATATTTCAAGAAAAGGAAATCTGCTCATTACAAAAAGGCTACAGAGCTCTCTAAATAAGCTGAGAGGAGAAAATTAATTTGTCTTGAAACAATAAGCTTCTATTTTTCTAAAGCATGTCAAACTCAGGTTTTATGAATTATGAAATATACCTGTTCAGATACAATTTGCTTACCCGGGGCTGGACTTCCTGTCATCTGTTTCTTCAGTAACATCGTCCTCTTCAGAACTGCTGTCTTGGAAACGAGGGGCTACCTGCCAGGCAGTCCTACCAGGTTTCACTGTCTCAACTCTATAGGTCTCTGTATCATCGTGACCATAAAAGATGACAGGATTGTAATGAGTAACCAAGTATTTCTGAACATACTCATTTCATTATTTTCACCATGTTAGTATATTTCTACATTTACACTATCTTAATCATTAATTAAGAATAGATAGTATCTTTTGAGATTTTCAAATACTAACTGAGAAGGTACTATCACTTTTTTGGCATTGCTAGGGTAAATTGATAAGGAACATAGCAATATTATAAAAAGATATAAAAACTAAAAGTTTATAAATGGGCATTATAGTTTAAAAAAACAATAAAAAATAAGTGTTGCACCTGTGCTCGCATGAGAAGCCTTAAAAAGAACCCACTGTAGTAAAACCAGATTTCCTTCCTGTTTATTCATAAATGAGGAAAGAGACATATGTATACACTTTCAATTTCCAAAACCTCTTTCTAGAACTGCTGAAAAAGCTACTGCTGTAAGCTGCGAACATTCAGTGCATGACCCCAAAACGTTCCAAGTACTTAAAGCACTTGGTTGCTGAGGTGTCTTAGTACTTATTTTAAGACCTTTTTCTCACAATTGGCTCTCATAATTAGAATGAGATATGCAGGACATGTACAATATTGTGTCTTATTTAGAACAATATTTGAAAAACTACTAGACTGTTGTATCTCCTGTTGGAATACCACAGAGCTGGCTTTTAATATTTAACAGCTAAATACAGGGATACTATTTTAACTGCTGATCTTTAAAATAGAATCCACTGTAGTTAGGTGTGGATGGATTCTCCTCTATCCTACTTTTCACAATAAAGTTCCCAAAAAGCTGCACTTCCAATCTGAACACTAGGTAAAGAGCAGCCCTAAGGAACAGGGTTTTTTTTAAACATATATTTTTTATACATTTCAGATAGGGAGGAAGAGGAAGGGAGAGACTGAAACATCAATGATGAGAGAGAATCATTGATTGGCTGCCTCCTGCACACTTCCTACTGGGGATTGACCCTGCAACACAGGCATGTGCTCTTAACTGGAGTTGAACCTGGGACCCTTTAGTTCCAAGCCGGACACACTAAACCAGCCGTGGGCAAACTACGGCCCGGGGGCAGGATCCGGCCCGTTTGAAATGAATAAAACTAAAAAAAAAAAAAGACCGTACCCTTTTATGTAATGATGTTTACTTTGAATTTATATTAGTTCACACAAACACTCCATCCATGCTTTTGTTCCGGCCCTCCGGTCCAGTTTAAGAACCCATTGTGGCCCTCGAGTCAAAAAGTTTGCCCACCCCTGCTAAACGCTAAGCCAAACTGGTTAGGGCGAAGGAATAGGGTTTTTAACTTTTGTACCATGTTGGGCCTTCAACAGTAACCCCCTGAAATGAAATAATAGTACTGGTACTGGTATTTTTCTCTAGATTCTGGCAAATCTTCAAGGATAAAGTTTGAAACAACTGGGATATCCATGAAATAGCACATTTACATAAAGCCAAGGTTACCTATTTCTTCCTTTCTCCTACCATATGGTACTGGCTTCTGTAAATAAGTCATGGCTTCTCCAAATGCATTTAAGATATGAAACTATTTATTTATTAAAAATTTTTTTTTTTATTGATTTCAGGGAGAGAGGGAGAGAGAGATAAAAACATTGATGATGAGACAGAGTCACTGATCCACTGCCTTCTGCATGCCCCACACTGGGGATCGAACCTACATCTGGGCAGTTGCCCTTGACCGGAAGTGAACCTGGGACCCTTCAGTATGCAGGCCGATGATCCATCCATTGAGCCAAACCGGCCAGGTCAAGATATGAAATTATTTAAATATATGACTTAGTATACCTCTTCAACAGAAGGTATGCTGCACATTATTCTTTAGCTTCCCTTCATATGCTAGAAGTTTGCTCCCTTAAAGCTGAAACAATGTTCTACTGTGTTAAACACAGCTCCGGGAACACTGCATTTATGGTCATGTGATATAGAACCTCATATTGTTTAGGTGCAAGAAAAAGTAGTTTCTTCAGCTAATGTTAAATCATTACACTTAATGTACACTCAGTTAAGTTTAAACTGCCTAGAATGAAAGAGTAAAAAAAAGAAAAATACCTTCTTTTACATCTTTTGTGTCTGAATCAAAAAAGGAAAATGTGAACCCGCTGGGCTGCTCGGCCCCCATCATTGGAGCTGCAGGGACATGGACTTCCTTTGCTTTCTCTTCATCACAGTCCACATAGGGTGCATCTTTCTTTTCATGGCTATCCTTTGTAGTTTGGAATATTTCTTTTAAATCCATAGTGATGTCATAATACATTTCTTTAGACACCACAGGTAGCTTCTCAGCCTCCTCTCTTTTCTTCTTCCGCATTGCCTTACTGCATTGACACAGACATGTGCACCACAACGAAACAGTCAGTTTTTGAACAGTCTCCAGGAATCAAGAAAGTAAAACATGGACAACTTTAATTCCATCCTTTCAAAAACCAGTAGGATCCACATATATAAAACTTTACTTACAACAGCACAATCATACTCTATCTCTTAACCTGTGAACTACGATTCAGAAAGTACACCTAAGATATCAGCTTTGAGTAAGAAAACTCACTTCCTGTGCCTCCGTTATCTCATCTGTAAAATGAACATGTTAAACCAGGGGACTTCTAAGGCGTTTCCAGTTCTAAAGTTCTATAACTTTTACAAAACTGGTGTAAAAGAATTTAGGCATAATTCTGTTTTAGAAATGAATCATAAACATGCTAAGTCTAGTTTGTTTCGGGATGAAATTTGTATATTACCATAGACCTGCTCCATACTTAGGAATATGCTTTTCTCTTTGATCTTAGATAAAAAGTTACACGGCAGTTTCCAATATCAACTTTTTAGCTAATAAAAGATTAAAATCCTTCCTAGTAGAGCTGACTCTATATATCAGGAGTAATATTGGGCCAAAAATTTAATTATATTACTAAAATAGTAAGTGAACAAGATGTCTCAAATGATCATCTTATTATTGGTGGAGATTATCTCATAGTAAGAAATTTTTAATGCTTCCAATCAAGCTACAATTTAAGACAGCTATGCCTTCAATGATAACAAACGCTATAAAAAATGGCGTCCTTAAGACAGTCCTAAGTGATTACCATTGAGCTAGGATGGAGTGGTTTTCAAGTGTTCCAAAGATCCCTTGATAGTTTTCTCTAAGAGGTGGGATGAATCCCCCCATTCCTTGAGTGTGGGCTGGACTCTAACTCTTTACCTAATGGAATAAGGCAGATGTGATAGTGTGTGACTACTGATACTAAGGTCATAGAAGGCCCTTTGATTTCCTCCTTGATCTTACCCTTTTCTGGTCACTGCATTGGGGAACAGCTACCATGCTGTGAGGGAATTCAAATAGGTAAGTGGAGAGGCTAGCGAGGCAAGGAAGTGAGGCTTCCTGCCAACAGCCATGTGCCTGATCCATCTTGTAAGCAGATCTCAAGCCTTCAGATACTATAGTCCTAGCTGACATCTTGACTCCAACCTCTTGAGAACCCTGAGCCAGAACTACCGAGTGAAGCACTCTCTAATTCCTGACCCAGAGAAATTAGAACCTAACATATTGTTTGTGGTTTCAAGATGTTGAGTTTTGAGGCAATTTTTAATATGGCAATACACAACTGATACAGATTTGGGGACCTAGAGGAGACGGAGAAGTGGCTTCAGAGCCCGAGCAATGGGCAGAAATTGGTAGGACAGTGAGGGTGTTAGCAAAAGCCTGCAGACCCTTAAGAAGACTGTTACTAGGAACTATATGGCCATTGAAGAGGCTGCAGGAAGGTTGTGCTGAAAAATGAGTGCTATTGGAAATGCAGGAAAGGGGATCCTCCTATGCAGGGACAGAAAGGTCAGTAACACTGTCACCTTTATTAACACGGGAAGTAGAAATGTATCTAATGAACAGGTGATCTAGCTAAGGAGATGTCCAGGAAGGTGATGAAGTCATTTGCTGGTTTCTGCTTGCTGTTTACCATAAAATCTGAGCAGGGATAGTGAAACTAGAGAAAAAAAATTTGTCAGGAACCAGGATCTCATGGTTTTAAAGACTCCTAATCTCAAGAAGACAAATGACATGAAATTTAATAAATGGCTTCTAAGCAAAGATCAAATCTAAGACTCTCAAAAAAAGATAATCTAAGCAGGTGTTGGCAAACTATGGCACACGGGCTAAATCCAGGTTGCTGTCTGTTTATATAAGTACCACAAGTTAAGAATATTTTTTATAGTTTAAAATGGTTGGAAAAAGAACTAAAAGATGATTTCGTGACATTCATAGATAATATGTAACAGGTGTGTCTTCCTCATAGTTTTATTGAAATACAAGCTCCCTCATTTGCTACAAAGGCGGAGTGACTGCAGCAGACCATCTGACCCTTAGCAGAAAAGTATGCATACTCTATTCTACGTATAAGACAAACTGTCTGGTTAAGACACTACAGAGAGCTCAGAAACTTCAACTGTTCCAATAATAAGCCTTAAAAGGAGTTTAAAGATGATGTCTCTTAGCAGAAGACTACAGTACCAAAAAAAAGCTGACCTCAAAATGATTTCTAATGTGGCTTTTGTCTAATGGAATGAACCCCAAGAATATTCACAGGAGACTCACGAATATTTTAAGAGGATTATACTAAAAGAAACACCTCTAGCTAGAACAGCTAAGTACAAAGACAGTCAAGAACAAAGAGGCTTTCAGACTCCCCTATTTCTACAAGCACCATGCAGGCTGAGATAATTACTCAGCTCTGGCCACGTATTTCTGTTGGTTAGGATGTTGTCCGGATATGCCAAGGTTGTGGGTTCAATGTCCAGTCAGGGCACATACAAAAATCAACCAATGAAAGCATAAATAAGTGGAACAATAAATTGATGTCTCTCTCTCAAATCAATATATATAAAAGGATGACGCAAAAGGCAGAGTCAAGAACTATGGAGAATTATTCTAATAAAAGATCTCGCGACATTTGGCTGCCTAAATTTCAGAGCTCCTATGGACCAGTGACTCCTTCTGCCTACTGTTTTCTCCACTGAATAGTAGTGCTTACATTAGATTGGTTAATCTATGCTCATTCCACCATGACATGTTCCCAGGTCTTCTAATCAAAAGGCCTCACTCAAGGTGCTGTACTAACAACAGGTAAGCCTGATCTGCACTTAGATCTTATTTGGGGGACAACATCCTGGATTTTAAATTAATAATGTAAAGAGCTGAGACTTCTGGGGGAGTCTAGTGAGGAGGAGAAAATATTCTGCATGTGGTAGGAATGTAAACAATTTGTGGCCATAGGGTGAATTGTCCTGGTTTTAAATATGTCCACAAATACCTCAATACTTCTCTCTTCAAGAGATGGCACTTAAACTCCCCATGAAAGTATTGTTTGACAGTGACTTGTTTCAAGAAAATTAAATAAGCCCTATCTGGTCTGGCTCAGTGGATAGAGCATCAGCCTGTGGACTGAAGGATCCCAGGTTTGATTCCGTTAAAAGGCACATGCCCGGTTTGTGGGCTCGATCCAAAGTGTAGGGCTTGCAGGAGGCAGCTGATCAATGATTCTCTCTCATCATCAATGTTTCTATATCTTCCTCCCTCTCCCTCCCTCTGTGAAATCAGTATATATATTTAAAAAAAAAAGAAAGAAGATTAAATAAGACTGATATATCAGTGTGTGACTTCTAAGATTAGGTCATAAAATACACTATGGCTTCCTCCTTCTCTGTTTTCAGTCATGTGGTCTGGGGAAGCCAGCTGTCAAGTTACAAGGGCACTTAAGCTGTCTATTAGAGGCCAACAAAGTAAGGAATTGGCTAACAGACATGTGAATGAGCCATCTGGGAAGCAGACCCTACAGGCTCAGTTAAACCTTCAGAGACCAAAGCCTCAGGCAATGTTTTGATTGTAACCTCCTATTAAAAATATGTTTTTATTAATTTTTAGAGCAAGAGGAAGGGAGAAGAGAAATATCGATGTGAGAAAAAAGTTGATTGGCTGCCTCGCACACGTAACCTGACCAGAGATTAAGCCTACAACCTGGGCATGTGCCCTGACCAGGAACCGAACTGGCACCCGAACCAGCAACCTTTAGTGTATGGGATGACGCTAAAACAACTGAGTGACACCAGCCAGGGCTTGACTGCAACCTCTTAAGAAACCCTGGCCAGAACCACTTAAAGCTTCTCCCAAATTCTGGACATAGGAAAACTTTGAGATAATAAATGTTTTTGGTGTAAAGGTGCTAAGTTTTGGCCAAATTGTTATGCATCAATAGATAATAAGCCTATATGTAAATAAAAACTAATATATTATACAAAATATCCCCTACTTATGTACCATTGTGATAACCTTAAATAATATACAAAATTTTTATATTGCAGGGAATATTTATATTGGTTCTACTTTGGTTTGATATGTGATTCTTTTTAAAAGTAACCTTTAATTTTAGAATAATTTTAGATTTACAAAAAAAGTTGAAAAGTGGTGTTCACCTAGTTTCTTCTCAGAGTATTACCTTATATAACTATGGTACAATTACCAAAATTAAAAGGTTAATGTTTTTGCATTACTATAAACGGAACTCAAACTTTATTTTCATTTCACTAGTTTCTCTACAAATGTCATTTTTGTTCCAGGATTTAATTCAGGATACCACATGTTTTTAGTGGTAAGGCAGGGGAAGTTACTGTTTGCCTCATGTATTTGGCACATTTAACAAACTGACAGCATATTTATAGGAAAGAGAAGCTCCTACCACACTAGAGTAGTGGACTGAATGGTTGTTCCCCAGAAGACATGTTCAGGCCCTAAACCCTGGAACCTGTGAGTATTACCTTCGTTGGAAAAAGGACTTGGTGGTTAAGGACCAGGCAACAAAGAGACTATCCAGGATTATCCAGGTCAGCCCTAAACGCAATCATCCATATAATAAGGCACAAAGATGATATACAAACAGAAAAGAGGAGAAGGCCATGTGAGGGTGAAGGCAAAGGACGAAGCAATGTAGCCATAAGCCAAAGAATACCATGGACTGCTGGCAGGCACCCGAGGCTGAGAAAGATGTGAAACGATTTGACACTGAATCTTCAGAAGGAATGCAGCCTTGCCATTAACTGTGATTTCAGAATCCTAGCCTTGGGAAACCAAGATGGCGGCATAGGTAAACACCGGAAATTGCTGCCTCGCACAACCACTTCATAAATACAACTAAGCCCTGACTGGTTTGGCTCAGTGGATAGAGTGTCAGCCTGCGGACTCAAGGGTCCCAGGTTTGATTCCAGTCAAGGGCATGTACCTTGGTTGCGGGCACATTCCCAGTAGGGAGTGTGCAGGAGGCAGCTGATCGATGTTTCTCTCTCATCGATGTTTCTAACTCTCTATCCCTCTCCCTTCTTCTCTGTAAAAAATCAATAAAATATATTAAAAAAAAAGAAAAAGTTTGCATTTGAAAAATTAAAATACAACTAAAAGACAAAACGGACATCATCCAGAACCACAGGAAGGCTGGCTGAGTGGAAATTCTACAACTAGAAAGAAAGAGAAAAGCACACTGAGACTCAGAGGTACGGAGGCGCATGTGGAAAGGGCTGGCAACTGAGGACACAGTTGTCTTTTTCAATCAGGAGGGAGCTCAAGCTCCCGACTGCTCTGAACTCCAGTTCCAGGCGAATCTCTGGGACCCAGACTCATACGGGGAGAAACTGAACTGTCTGGCATCGGGCGGAACTCAAGGGCAGCTTTCTCTCAGAGGCGTTTACGGCAATTACCGAGGGACACTGAGACCCGGGGCCTCTAAGGGCAGGACTGAGGATCAGCCATAGCTGTTTTCTCTGCCCTGTTGATTCCCTGAGACCCCGCTCCACCCAAGCTGTGCACAGAGGCTTTTGCATATGAAAG
>NW_006286234.1:97698-114010 GCF_000327345.1 Myotis davidii
CACTGTAGACACAGCAGATTCTCACAGCCAATTGGCCTGGAGGTCAATTCCTCCCAGTGATACCTACAATAATCAAGGCTTAACTACAAGAAGCCCACAAAGGGGTGCACCAAGAGTGTCCACCTCAGGTAATTGGGGAGGCTGAGCCACTGGGCCGTATAGGACACCTACCACAGAAAGCCACTCTATCAACACAGAATCCTAGCCTTCAAAACTGTGAGAAAATACTTTTTGTGGTTTTAAGCTACCAAGTTTGTGGTAATCTGTTACAGCAGCTACAAGAAACTGATGTGCATAGGAGGCATCATGCTAGAGCAGGAGCACACATTATCCTTCACATGCATGACATTCCTGTGCCCAAGGTAAGGCTCTCTCCGCCACACTGATAACTCCAGTCCTTTTTCTCCCCTGGTCTTAAACTAAACACAGTGGAGACCAATGGATGCGATATTCATTACTATTGACTTTTCTCTTTGTTTGCAGTGAGATTACTTCACATAAACCTGCTACTAAAAGGAGCTTGACTTACCTTTCTTTTGGTTTATCATCTCTCTTTTTTTCATAATTGGCATGGTCATGCCTTGTTGGATCATAGTGTATGATGTCCCTATGTAAAAAAAAGGAGTGATAAGTTGGAAGAGATAAATCAGAAAACAAATGCAAAAAGTTAATAGCAAATTATAATTCAACACCAGAGCCATTCCACTTTTTGAGCAAGACAATGCTATACGATATCAAAGAAAAATCTCATTAAAAATAATATTTTAAATTATTACTTTTAAGTTTCCCTGGACCTTTCTGTTAATATTAAACATTATTTTAAACATACTAAAATATATAGAGATAAAATGACACACTATTAGGGTCTGCATAAAATATTTCAGTGGGTAAATCAAGGGAAAGTGAGTAAAGGCAGAGAAAAGAAAGCTGGTCATATGTTGGTAATACAGAGGCTGGTATACACGGATTTCATTACACTAGTTTCTCTAAATTACATGTTTAAAATTATCCACGAGAAAGAATTGTATTGATAACACTTAATGGAAGCAATGCTGCTATGATATCTAAGAGCATAGGCATAGGAATTATTTTAGATTAATTCCTTAAAATTGAATCACTGGGTCAAAGGCAGGTATATTTTTAAAGGTCTGATACATCCTGCCACAGGTCACCTCAGCAAGTTTAAAATGGCCTCGTTTTAAACTGAGTTCAGGAAGGCATTTGTAGCAAAGAAAAAAAAGGTGGAATGGGATAGGACATAAACCGTACTTAAATTTCTTAGCAGGTACTGATCCTTTGCTTGTAGAATTGCTTAAGTTGGTTTGCAAAATACTCTGCACAATATTTAAGGCTTTCAACTTTTCTGCAGCGAGCTCTTCTTTCTCAGTAGTTTTCTTTTCGTTTACCTCTTAAAGGGAAACGGATAATTAGTGATCTCTTGGCAAATATAACTTGAGGAGTCTCACTCATCAAATACTTATCAATCACCTAAACACATTAAGATAGGCAGAAAAAAAAGTGAAAACTCATTTTGCTAATAATCTCCCTATCCCCAAGACCCTCAACGCCACAGTGTACTCAGGAGTTACATGGCCAGCAAACAAAAATTCTCACTTTTATTTGTAATTATAAAAACTGAATCTGTATTTAATGGTTTTCATTGGCACATGTAAGTTTTTAAGGTAAAGACTGACAACTGTATAGAAAGATACCAATTACAAAACTAAAGTTATTCCAGACTGAGTTATTAACATTTTAAACTGTAACCCAAATTACACCTAAAAGTGAAAGATGGCGATTCTACCGACGAATATATTTCAGTAGACAGCTGTGCCAGCTTTTGATACAGTCATCAATACTGCAGGAAGAGAGCCCAAGGTCCATATGCACAGGGCATCATGGAAGGAGATAGCTGCTACCCTCAGTTACAGAAAAAGACACTTATCAGGGAGGAAAGTTAAGCAGCTACTTTGGATTACAGATATAAGCCTTAACCCTTTGCGGTCCAATTTTATTTTTGGAAATCAAACAGTCTGGTCCAAATTAATTGACAGGCTTGAATGTTGAACTGGTTTGCAGTGTCAACCTCAGCCTTGATGTTGGACCTGCTCCTAGCGCCTGGTCTGTCTAGTCAGCCTCCACATTGGACCGAAAAGGGTTAAAGACCCTTTCAACTTTTTACAGGATATAAACCAAAACAGAAACTAAAACAACACACTGATTTGAAAAAATTATTAAGAGAGATGTCCCAAAACTTTCTAAGGGTTCCACGGAGGTATAGATCATGTTCAAATAAATCAAGAAATGCTTTATAAGCCAGGCAAAGTGTAAGGACAGACACAGTGACGGGAGGAGCATGTGGCAGGTAGGGGAAGACAAAATAAACACCTATTTTTAAAAGTACAAAGTTTTATGCTGCATTAGATTGAACCATATGAAACTACTAATTCGACAGCTTTTGACTTTGAAAATGGCAATTTCAATTTTAACCTAATAATGACCACTAGACAGTAGAACACGAAAGGGTGTTTGTAGGCTGGCCGTACTGCCTGCTTGCAGGACAGTATTTGCAATTCACTGAAAATGAGCCTCAAAAGTAGGGAGGAAAACACAAGGACATGTGTCCGCATGCCTTAGGAATGGAGTGCCATCAACAGTGACAGCAGTGTCTGGAGGAGCTGAGAGAGAAACTGAAGTTGGGACTTTAATTTTCACATGGGCCCAGGAATGTCTGTGAGAACGATCCATCAGGCACCGAGAAAAGAAGGCATGGGACTCCGTAGAGCAATCAGAATCAAAGATGGAAATTACCCATATAAGAGAAGGCTAGAGCAACAAGAACTTACAGAAACCTGGGAAGAGCCTACACCTGGAGGCGAAAGGAACATTAGTTACCAATGGAAGAAGAAAAACACCGGGAAGTTGTGGTATAATGGAGAGCAAAGCAAAGAGAACATTTCACCAGTGACAAATGCTGCAGGTCAGCTGAAGAGGCTGAAGCTGGAGAAAATGCCACTCCATTTCGTGAACTGGTAATTCCCAGCTTTTGAGGGAGCACTTAACAGAAGAGCTGTAAAGAGACAGACTAAAGTGGCAGAAGGTAAGGAAGTAACCCCTCTGTGCAGCTTCTAAATGTAGGCTACTCCCAAGGTTCTGTCCATTCCTGTGTTCAACATGGGATTTTGAGTGAGAAGCTCTGAAGCGTAAGTTGTGTGGACCCTGAAGAATTTAATCTTTGAACTCTGGTTCCTGGAAATGTACAACACATAACAATCACCTCAAAGAACTGAAGTACTCAAATCAGACTGTTTTTTCAATAGCCAACTGGTCCTATGTAATTTATTTTTTTCAAGTTTAGAACTAAAATCTTGGGAGTGGCAACCTGAAAATTGGCAGGGTTAAAGGAATGGCATCTTGGACCTATGAGATCTTTTTCTGTAGAAAGAGAAATGGAGCTACAAGAAAGGGAAGATGAAGAAGTCTGTGAGAAAGGGGGGTAGCGGGATGTATGAATGAGGAATTCAGATGCAGTTTAGGTTAACTCAAGAAGGAAGGAAAGCCGAAACTGGTTTGGCTCAGTGGATATTTCTGGCTCTCTATCTCTCTCCCTTCCTCTCTGTGAAAGTTCAATAAAATATATTTAAAAAAAAAAAAGAAGGAAGGAAATAGGGAAGGTGTAAAGAAAGAAGTTCTGTGACTACAGAGGGGACAGGGAGCTCACTCGAGGACAGAAGTAGGTCTTCTAGAGAAAGTTTAGAACCACTGCTATGGAAGACGCTAAAGGATGTAAAAGAGTAGAATTTGGGTGCTTCTGATAGCATCATTACTGCTAGATACATCCAAGTAGACACATCCCCAATAAAGACACATCCACGTAGAATGGCATTCAATAGCACATTCCTTTTAAAATACCTGCACCCAGCACACACATCAGGGAAGAATACTCTTTCAGAGTCAAGTGTGACTTAACTGTCTTTCATGACCTCACCTGGACCTCCAATTCTACTGCCAGACAGGGACCTCACCTCTTCCCTTGTGCGAGAGATGGCACAGAGAAAGACCGTGCCTCTGGTGGATGCCATCTATTCCCCTTTTCTAGCAGCTTCAAGTAATTTAAATTTTCTAAATAAACTAATATGTGCAAACGAACTCAAGGACTACTGAACAAGCTGTGCACTGGATAATAAGCTTCGTAAATCACTGTTTTGGGATGTAGAGCTTCTCCAGTGTTAAGCAAAAGCTAGACCAGATGACTTCTTAGGGGGTCCCAACTCTGACATCAGCACTGTTCAGACAACGAGGCTTTTACCTTCCCGTTCCTCTTCACTGTCACTTTCTAGAAATCGGGAGTCCATGCGGAATCTGTCATCAGTGCCAAAGTGAGACTGCAAATTCATGAGCTACCAAGACAAACACATATACAATTATAGCCATAGTCCCCAGAAACCACTTCTAAAAAAGATGTTCCAGGTGCCCGCCCCAAATCTGAAATGACAATGTATGTTTGCATAACTTCACCTATCCATGATCCAGTCAGAATGGTTGTGGGGGATTTACTCCCAAAACAAAGTTAAAAACTGGAGTGTGGGTCAAAGTCTTCCTCCATTTGCCTAGATTTAAGGACTATGTCAAGAAAGTAAGAACATATTGCAAGTTTTAGCATTTTCATTCTTTACTAACCTTCTGTCCAGCTCTACCCTCGAACTGAGGCTTGATTCTGAACCTATTCCTGTCCTCTTCAGGGTCTGACTCCTCCTCACTGCTGCTGCCAAACAGCGTTCCGGATGCCCGGCTCAGGACCTCCTGTGACAGGTGAAGGCAGAAATGTGTATTCAAAGCGAAGGCAGTCAGTCAGTGTTTCCTTCATTCTGCAACCTCCCCTCACATTTAAGAACCAACAACCCAGATGGCTCTCCCAGGAAAGGGTGGTGATGGTTAGGATAGAATCTCCTGACTCAGTGAGATCTACGTGGCCTTTCAGGCCAAGCAGAGGCTCCCAATGCAGCCCGAACAGGGGTGTGGGCGGGGAAGGACGGCAGTTGTTATAAATGTGGGAATGATTTCTATGGGATTTCACTAATATTGATGCCACTGTGCAGGTAATGTGGAGGTGATGTTCACGTGGGAGAAAATCGCCACGGTCCCTGTAGTCTGTGTGTGTGACCAGGGAGCCCTGGCTTTCCCTGTGGCTCCAGAGGATTTCATGTTGAGCCTGGCAGTTGTGTGCAGGTCTTGGTCTGCAAATGGATCTGCAGAAATAGAGCAGTGCCCACAAAGACACCCTGAACTCTTACTTTTACTGGTTTCTCTACCAGCTGGCTCTGCTCCCGAATGGACGTCTCCTCTGTTTCAATTTCACTGTCAGAACCAAAGATGATGTGTGTTGGCTTGTCCTCTGGAGGACCATCCTAGAGTGGTCATCAAAGGCATTATAAAAGACATCCCTCAGCCCCATTCCCTGCCAAGTCTACTTCCCACCCTTTTCTTATCCAGTGAATGCCATCATCCAATTATTTTCCCAAGATGGACACTTATGACTTCTCTTCCTTTGCATATCCAGCTGATCAAAGTCCCATCAATTAGGCCTTCTAGGTATCTTTCCAATCTACTTCCATGGTTACTGCCTTGGTTCTGGCTCATGACCTTCCCAAAGGCTGTCCCAGGTTCCAGATTTGCCTCACTTGATTTCTTGATCATGGCCTGAATAACTTTCTCCAAACTGAGCTTGGCAAACTATTTCTGTAAAGGGGCACAAAGGATCTGTGGTCTGTCTTGTATTCTTTTTGAGAAAATGCTTTAAAAATGTAAAAACCATTCTTAGCTTGGAGGCTGTACCAAGATAGGCTGTGGGCTGCATGGCCTATGAGCTATAGTTTGCCAATTTCTGTTCCAATATAGACATAATCAATCTTCATCCCTTTGTTTAAAGTTATTCAGTCTTTTCACAGCCTTAAGAATAAAGTCCAGCCCGGCTGGCTTGTCTCAGTGGTTGAGTGTCGACCTATGAACCAGGAAGTCATGGTTCGATTCCCGGTCAGGGCACATGCTCGGGTTGCAGGATTGATCCCCAGTGTGGGGTGTGCAGGAGGCAGCTGATCAATGTTTCTCATCATTCATGTTTCTACCTCTCTCTCCCCTCTTCTCTTAAATCAATTAAAAAAAAAAAAGAAAAGAAAAAATAAAGTCCCAGCCCTGCAGACTCTTCACTGTCCCTATTTACCTCTCTCGTCTTATTTCTTGCCACCTCATACTTCAAACATTTCAGTCACACACATTCCCTTTTGTATAAATTGCTGCCTCTTCATGAAATGCCTTTCCTCTCCCTTCCCACCCTTTTACCTCTGCCCAATCGGTGTTTACTGTTCTCACTAGCCTCAGTTTAGGCTGAGGAAACCCCCTATTCCCATCCCCCTGACCCACTTGGTGCCCCCCCACGGTGCTGCCAGGGCACATGGGCATACTCTCTCTGGACCTTGGAACTCAAATGTCACCTTCTGCATACCACACTAAGAGCCAATACCTGAGGCAGGAACCATGTTTCTTGACCTCATTCTATAAATCTAGTACTTACAGTGAAGGCCTAGAACTTCATAGGTACTTAACAGATGTTGGAAGAATGAATAAAGGTTCATTACAGTAAATCGTGGCAAGACATAAATCACTTGGGAGGTGACTTATATGTAAACTCGGACATATTAGGATATATTACTTAACTATACCAGTTGTAATTCCTACAGGAAACTATGAAAAAAATTGATAAAGACAAATTAAAAGGGGTTTTTATAAATAGATTAATCTCACTTTCATTGGAATATACTAAATATTCATGGTGATAAAGGCTTCCAACTCAAGGACAAAGGAAATGAAACTGGTGTGTGCCAAGATACTGACCTCTAAAGGGGCATGCCTACCTTCATGGGAAGAAAAGGATGCAATTTTAGAGTTCTTGTTAAACCACAGACTCACCAAATTGGCCAGGGCATTATGAACCAGCTTCTTTTGCACTTCTTTTGCTTTCTGCCTTGCCTCTAAAGCTGACAAACGCTTCTGATTATCTTCAGCATGCTTATCCTTAGCAAAAACATCGGATGAACTATTAAGAGAAAATGGGAAGTCAGTTTTGCTTCCCTGAGTGTTCATCCTGGAGACCTCTGGGGAATTCTCAGGAACCATGTGGCTGGTTAGATCAGGCCTCTTTTCAGAGTCCTCTCCTGTCTTTGTGGTCCCGTGGCAACAGTCTTCATCAAAGCCTCTCAGGGAGGTTTCTGCACCAAGCCTTACAGGCTTCTTATCTTTCAATGGCAACAAACTAGAAATAGGATTTCTACTTCCCTTTTCTGAACTGCTAGGGGACTGCACTTTGTGATTCTGGGTCTTAAAAGTAAACTGTCTCTTTTGAGGTTGGATATAGTTTGGGTCATCTGCTTTCTTTGCACCTTGGAAAGGAGTCAGTTTGCTTGACGAGCCATTCGAATACGGCAAGCCCTTTTCCAAGGACATGCTAGTGGGATCCTCAAGCTTCAAGGAATGCTCATTTTTATTAATATTGCTAGAGGCAACATTCTCTTTCAAGGACTTTTTCACTGGCTGCTTTCCATAGAGACAGCCTACTCCCTTGAATGCCTGGAATTTTAGCTTTAAGTTGTTTTCCTTTGGTTTCTGTTTTCCAGGGGTATTCTCTTCTCCTTCTAAAAGGGAAGCCACAATCTCTTCAGGATAAATACATTGTCGACTTCCGTGGAGGCCACCAGAAGACCCATGGCTCTTCGAGGCTCTGTTACACTTGGAGGTGGTTTCCCAGCCACCACTCTCAGAATCTTCCTTTGGAGCCTTCAGGTCACTGCCAGCCAAATGTCCCAAATCAGCTAAAGAGAGAGTCACGTGGAGACAGTTTTTCATCATGGCGTTATACTTACCTTCCTCAGACTCGGCGGATTCTGACAGAGAATCAGCATCTTCACTGTTACTGGAGTTGGACAAGGACTTAAAGCTAAGCTGCTTTACTCCATGACTTAAGGCTAGTTCCACATTGGTTTTGCTTTTTTGTACTTTAGTGCAATGATCAGAAAGCTCACACTTTTTTCTATTTTTCAAAGAACTTTTCTTGTGTATAGGCTGTTCCATTTGTGGAAATCCTGTACTCTTTTTAACCTTACCAACATTTTTTTTCATTGCAGTGTCATCTGTATCTCCTGAATCATTGTTGCAATCACTTCCCACATTATCTTCATTATCAAAACAAGAGACATTTTTGTTGCCTAAACCTGTTAAAGAACAAAGTTTGTGAACATCTGATTTGAAATCATCCCTTACAATTTCAAAGGAATCATATTCATTTATTGAGGACCATGTAGTTCTCTCTAAGTCTTCCTCTCTTGCGATCATTAGTCTTAATTCATCTTCAGAATCGATATCATCCTCAGAGATGCTATTTTTGTTCCCAGTGTTTTCCAAGCCAGAAGTCTGAAGAAACACACTTTTAAGTTTCTGACTATCAGAATCAGGTAATTGGGGTGATTTAAGAGTAACAGGATCATTAGGTATTTCTTGTGTGGTCTGTTGCTGTGGTAAATGTGGATTCTCCATTATTACCCTCCCGGGTCTTGGTCTCAAAGTCAGAGACAAAGTGGAACTCTGATCCTTCTGCACTTTTATTATCTTCTTGGGAGGGCTGAAAAAGTCAGAAAAATTTCCTTGCCGTTTCTTACTCATAGGATCATTCCCTCCTTCCAATTCCCAAGTGAGATTGGATATAGGAATGGCATTTGTAAAATCCTCCCCTATTTTTTTTAAGTTGTGGCAGTATTTTGATGGATCATACTTTATGTTTCCTTAAGTCAAGGAACAAAAACAAAGGCACTAGGTTTTAAGAAAACCTGTCAATCTGGTGAAGCAAAAGGAATAATGTTTAATCTTTTTTAAAAATTTATTTTTATTGTTGAGGATATTACAGATGTCCCCCGTTTCTCCCCCACCCTTTGATCCCTTCCACCCACTCGTGCCCCATCCTCCGCCTTCACTGCACAATACTGTTTAATCTTACCCTCAGTTTCCTATCCAACAAAATGAGAATTTCACTAGGCTACCTCAGGTTCTCTGGAATTGAGAGTTCTATCCAGAATTATCAAAAGCACCATCAATATTAATCAGCAGAATATATACTTGTATGTAGACACCACAGCAAAGTCACTCAAATTAGATTCTAGATACAGAGTACCAAAGACTGTTTTCTGTAAATCCGAGAAACCCATCTACGGAGCTGATGCTATAAAGCAGAGAACAGAGGAGTACCCAGAGGGGCACAGCTAGACACCACATGTCCTCGGGTCTCAAATCCCTTTGGCTTTCCTGCCTTCTCAGTACTCTTTCTGATTCTAGCTATCCGAGCTTTGACTCTCTCAGCTCAATAACCTCCATTTACATCTCTTTTCTCTGCAGGGCATTTTGTAGGTCTTTATTAGAAAGATAATAACTCTTTACCAGGATGTGTTTTGTGGCTAACATCATCAAGAAGGATTCTAGTTAATGTCAACATGCTGTGATGACACTTGGCATTTGCCAATTTCCTAACACATATAAACAGGCAATAAATAAGTGGCTTTAAGTTATCACCGCTGAAAAGCTTCTTTGTTCATTTAGTAACTACTGAACACATACCAAGTATGTGAGGCCTTCAATAAAGTGTCCATGGCCTCTCAGCTTCACACTTCTCTTCAGAATCTGACTCTTTGCTGTTAGTGGCTACCATTGGTAGGAAGCAAGAAGGGAAAGAGGAAGAAGGACCTACCATTTCTCTGGGTTTAGTGCTCTGGCAGGGAAGGCTCCAGCAACGAGGACATGCCTTTCTGCTGCCCTAAGCTCAGGGAGGTGGCCATTTCCTATCAGTCACCTCTAGGCCATCTGTTAGTTCCAGAACCTCCCTTCTCTGGGTTTAGTGCTCTGGCAGGGAAGGCTCCAGCAACGAGGACATGCCTTTCTGCTGCCCTAAGCTCAGGGAGGTGGCCATTTCCTATCAGTCACCTCTAGGCCATCTGTTAGTTCCCAGCTCCCTCAGCACATTTTAAACACACTGGACGCACGCACGACATCCCCTCTGAATGAAAGACTCGCATTAGAACAGGTAAAGATACACAAGTGCACCTCTGCCCAGAAGTTCTTAACACTAGAAATTCAAAGTCTTAACAATCTGACCTCATTTCCTCAAAGGAACAGGCGTATCTGAATTTGCGAATTCTGGGCGCCACACTACTTCTCCACCCACCATTCTCATGTTTATCTACATATTTCAATCTACTATTTTCCTCTTTCCTGAACTCCTCCTTCCCATCACATTTCCAGGAATGTGAAACCTCCTGCACTTCCTCTAAAGCCTTCTTTGACAATGGCCCTATGTCCATTGCCCCACTTTAGATCTTTCAGCAAAGGCTTTGAATCCATGTCAAGTGAGAGAAAGGCATATAAATTAATAAGTGAAAAGCTTCTTTGACAATCATCATTTGTATCACTTAATCATATAAAACCTCATTATATTCTCTAATTATTATCTTAATTATTCCATTCATGCAGGTAGTAAGGTCTTACCTTGCCTGGAAGTTGGGAACATAAAACTGTTAAACATCTAAAGATCTCCTGACAGAGGTAGTGAAATTCTAAAGACAGGAAGTAAACTTTGGTAATTAGCCAAAACTGTGCTAAATAATAATTACTCTGGAAACCCAATTGCAAAGGATATTTTACGTTTATGTTGATTCTTTAGATGAAGAACAGGTAAGACTCTTCCAAATTTACTTACAACCCAATTCTGAAAAAAATAAAAAAACACATATTTATTATATATGTCACAAATGAAAAAGATTAACCACATTTCACAGATATAACTTTTAAAAAATCCTCACATGAACATATGTTTATTGATTTTAGAGAGAAGAGGAGGGAGAAAGGAAAAGAACGAGAAAGAGGGAGAGAGAAACATGGATCGGTTGTCTCCGGTATGTGCCCTGACTAGGAATCAAACCTGTAATCTTTTGATGTATGGGATGACACTCCACCAACTGAGCCACCCAACTAAGGCCACAAATATAACTTAAAAAAAAAATTTAAAATCACGGTCTGCCATGATTACTGGTGGGTTTAGTTTTCTGATAATGAAATGAGTTCGCAAAACAAACAAAAAAAAAAGTATGTGAAGAGAGAAAAGCAAAAGAAGGACAATTGGGGCTTGTAGGATGCTACACAACATGAGAGGTCTTACCCTTGAAGTTACAAGAAGTTGGACAGCCATAATTCAAAACAGGATTCCCTGTTCAACACACAAACAGCTTCCAGGGATGCACGCACTGAGACATCTAAAGGTGGGCATAGCAGAGTGAGCAGGCAAAGAGGGAAGAGGGGTGAAGGACAGAAACAAGAGCGGCCGATGCAGTCTGCTGCTCACTGCAACACAATGGACAGGACAGCCGCGAAGGGTTGGGGTGACACCTCTCATAGATATAATGAAGGGACAGAGGCAGCAATGGCCCTGAATGGCTGGTACCCGCTGAGGCTGAGCCCCGGGTGATGGTCAGAGAAGTGTACAAAGGACAGCAGTGCTCCACAAGCTGCCAACACAGAAAAGGAAAGCAGCAGTCACGGGAACCCCTCCCCTCATACTCCTGCGGCCTACCAAGTATTAACACCCCCCTCTCCCCCCCGCAGATCATGAAAAGGCAAAAGCAACATTCAATCTAAGTGGTCTGTACACACTATGACTTAACCCACTAGAAAGAACAGAGCCTCAGACGTGTGAAGCCACTTCTGCTCGCCGACCCCTCACCTGCCCATCATGGTGTAGCCTGGCAGAGTCAGCTGAGACAGCCAAGACAGCAGAGTGGCTGGCAGCTTCTGAATACGGGAGAGTGGCACTGGGAGGCATAGACCAGGAGACCCATAGCCTGTCACACACCATCATGGGAGTGGTGCCTTCAAACTAAGGAGACTGGGTCATTAAAAGGATGCCCACCTCCTTGGAGAATATGGGACAATTTCCATGACTGAGGAGACACTAACCCAGAGATCGAGGAAGCCCCAGTAGTGCAGGTAAGACAAAAAACAAAACCTTGTGCTCCAGCGCCACCTACTGGAAAATAAAAGAAAGACCTCTACTTATCAATACAGTGGGGCCTTGACTTACGAGTGTCCCAACTAATGAGTTTTTCGAGATACTAGCTGTCTCTCGGCCGATTTTTTGCTTTGAGTTGTGAGCTAAAATTCGGGTTATGAGCCAGTTTCAGATACCCCACTGCTAGTTGGCACAGCGAACGTCACAGTGAACACCACAACATCAGCCCAGCATCACATGTCTCACTTGTTCACTGTTGATTTGACATACGAGTAATTTGAGTTACGAGCTCCGTCACGGAATGAATTAAACTCGTAAGTCAAGGCCCCACTATATGCTAAGCCATAAGTTTCAACTGGTGTGCTGCAAGAACTTAAAACATGCAATGCCTGACTATTTTAGTCAGGGGCACTGACCTTTTTACCCTACACTGTCAAATATAAAAATGACAACAGCCAATACAACAGCAGCTGTCCAGTGTAAAATGCCTTGTCTTAAGCCATAAATATAATATAATAAGACCATATAATAGAGTTGCATTTTGTTGGCCATCCTACCTAATAAAAGAGAAACATGGTAATTGGTGTACGACCGCTACCCTTCCCATTGGCTAATCAGCGAGATATGCAAATTAACTGCCAGCCAAGATGGCGGCCGGCAGCCAGGCAGCTTGAAACTAACCTGAGGCTTGCTTGCTTCAGTGACGGAGGAAACCAACGTTCCCTGCCAGCCGCTGCAGGCCTCTGACCTGCAACTCTAAGCAACTATGTAACAAATATAGAAGCTAAACAAAACCCCAGAGCCGAAACCGGTTTGGCTCAGTGGATAGAGCGTCGGCTTGCGGACTGAGAGGTCCCAGGTTTGATTCTGGTCAAGGGCATGTGCCTGGGTTGTGGGCACATCCCTGGTGGAGGATGTGCGGGAGGTGGCTGATCGATGTTTCTCTCTCATCGATGTTTCTGACTCTCTATCTCTCTCCCTTCCTCTCTGTTAAAAATTAATAAAATATATTAAAAAAAAAACACACAAAAACCCCCCAGAAACCTGCTTTAGTCCGCCGGGCTTCAGCCAGCAGGATCGCAACATTTTAAGCAAAGGCCAGAAACCTACTCTCAGCAGTGGAGGCCTAAGAGCTGGAGCCAAGCCTCAAAGCTAAAGCTGGCCCAGAATAAGAAAAAGAAAAAAGAAAAAAAAGGATCGGTTGGGAGCTTCAGGCACCCCCAGCCTGAAAACAGCCCTCAGCCCCTCACCCAGACTGGCCAGGCACCCCAGTGGGGACCCCCACCCTGAAGGGTGTGTGACCAGCTGCAAACAGCCGTCATCCCCTCACCCAGGCTGGCCAGGAACCCCAGTGGGGACTCCCACCCTGATCCAGGACACCCTTCAGGGCAAACCGGCCGGCACACACCCGTGCACCAGGCCTCTACCCTATATAGTAAAAGGGTAATATGCCTCTCAGCACCGGGATCACCGTGACAGGGGGCAGCGCCCAAACCCCCTGATTGCCCTGCGGCTCTGTGTGTGACAGGGTGCGGCGCCCCCACCTCCCTACCCCATGGGTCCTGCCCTGAGTGTGAGAGTGACGGCGCCCCAACCCCCTGATCGGCCCTGCTCTGTGGGTGATAGAGGGCGGCGCCCCAACCCCCTGATTGGCCCTGCTCTGTGCGTGACAGGGGGTGGAGCCACAACCTCCCCATTGACCCTGCCTTGAGTCTGACAGAGGGTGGTGCCCCAACCCCCCAATTGGCCCTTCCCTGAGCATGACTGAGGGTGGAATCTCAACCTCCCGATCGCCCTGCTCTGTGTATGACAGGGGGCGGCGCCCCAACTCCCCAATCGGCCCTGCTCTGAGCCCGACTAGGGGCTGCTCCTAGAGCTTGGGCCTGCCCTCGAAGAGGTTTGGCTTCTCCGCTGCAGCCAGAGTGGAGAAGCCAAGCCTTGCTGCTGTGGCCGGACCAAAGGCCTGGGTCCTGGGTGCCGTAGGAAAACCAGTGCCGGGAGCCAGGGGGAAGGAAGGCCTATTGCACGAATCTTCATGCAACGGGCCTCTAGTATCGTATAATAAAGTAACATCTGATTGGTTAATTCTTGGTACCAGAAATCCTTATATATAGAAGTACAGACACCAGATTTTTAAAAAAGTCACTTTGGAGCAAAAAGGTAATTATTATTATTATTTTTTTGTAAATCAATCTTAATTTTGCCAATTTTTTTGGTGAGACTGGCAAAATATGTATATATTTTGGTGTGCCACAGAAGTTTAATAATTAGTTTATGTGTGACATGGGATGAAAAAAGTTGAAAATTGATGTGCTAAACAGTAGAGTAAAACACTTAACAGAAAAGAGGTTTAATTCTCACAAATGCCCAGACAGAGAGAAATAATGCATCAAGCACAATAAATAACCAATGTAACAAAGAAGTTCAGAAAGAAAATAAAAAATACCCAGAAAATAAACTTAAAGACATGGTAGACAGTGATAAAAATGACAGAAAATTCAAGAAAACAGTTCTAGAAGTATTCACTCAGATATAAGCAAATTCAAAAAAACAATGAAACTAGCTTAGGAATAGAATCAATGAATAAAAGGAGTACTTTATAAAAAAAAATGGAAAGTTTAAACAAGAACCAAACAGACATTTTGGATTTGAAGAAATCAATAGAAGAGATGAAGAATGAACTAGCAAACATAGGAAAGAGAGCAGACTAGATGGTAGAAAGAATTAGTAAAACTGAAGACAGAAATTTAGAAATGTCTCAGGTGGAAGAATAGAGATCTGAGAGTAGAAAGATTAAAGACTCCATGAAAACTATCTGACCCTACTAGAGTAATATAAGAATAATGGGTTTGGCCGTAGCCGGTTTGGCTTGGTGGATAGAGCGTCAGCCTGTGGACTGAAGGGTCCCAGGTTCGATTCTGGTCAAGGGCATGTACCTCGGTTGTGAGCACATCCCCTACGGATGTGCAGGAGGAAGGTGATTGATGTTTCTCTCTCATCGGTGTTTCTAACTCTCTACCTCTCTCCCTTCCTCTGTACAAAAATCAATAAAATATATTAAAAATAAATAAATAAAAAGAAAAGTCAGAGGAGCCCTGGCCGTGCGGCCCCGTTGGCTGGAGCACGGTCCTGCACGCTGAAAGGTCGCGAGTTCAGTTCCCACCCAGGTCGCAGGTTCGACCCCTAGTCCAGGTGAGTACAAGGCGCGATGGACCAAGGTTTCTCTCTCTCATGGATATTTCTGAAAAAAAAGAATAACGGGTTTGCCTGGCCAGTGTGGCTCAGTGGTTGAGCATTGACCTATGAACCAGGAGGGTACAGTTCTATTCCTGGTCAAGGCACATGCCCAGATTGCAGGCTGGATCCCCAATGCAGGACACATGCAGGAGGAAGTTGATCAATGATTCTCTCACATCAATGATGTTTTTATTTCTCTCTCCCTGTCCCTTCCTCTCTGAAATCAATAAAAAAAAAAGAGAGAGAGAAGGGGAGAAGGTAACAGAGAGCTTATTCAAACAAAATGTTGAGATGTTTTCACACATAAGGAAAGAGCTGGACACTTGATCTAAGAAGCTTACACCTAGATATAACACCTACTTATATCAACCCAAAAAATTCTTCTGAAAGGCACATTATATTAAAGTTGTCAAAAATTGCCTTGGCCGGTGTGCCAAGTTGTCCAGTATGCTCCAAAAAGTGGTGGGTTCGATTCCAAGTCAGGGCACATACCCAGGTTGCAGCTTTGATGCGGTTGGGGTATGTTCGGGAGACAACCAATTGATGTTTCGTTCTCATACCAATGTTTCTTCCTTTCTCTCTTTCTCTCAATATTTAAAAAAAACTGTCAAAAATCAATGAAAAAGAAAAAATCCTCAAGGTTGTCAGGGTAAAGAAGACAGTAACCTATGAAATAAAGCCCATTAGATTACCATCATATTTTTCAGCGGGAACACTATAAGCTAGGAGAGAGCGGAATCAAATATTCAAAAAATGTAAAAAGAGACATCACTATTAAGAATAGGATATCTTGCCGAAACCGGTTTGGCTCAGTGGATGGAGCGTCGGCCTGCGGACTGAGGGGTCCCGGGTTCGGTTCCGGTCAGGGGCATGTGCCTGGGTTGTGGGCGCGTCCCCAGTGGGAGATGTGCAGGAGGCAGCTGGTCGGTGTTTCTCTCTCATCGATGTTTCTGGCTCTCTATCTCTCTCCCTTCCTCT
>NW_006286234.1:114099-117234 GCF_000327345.1 Myotis davidii
CAAAACATATCCTTGTGTGAGGATTAAAAATAAAGTAAGCAAGACAAATAGCCACTGCAATTGGAAATGAACACACAGTGGGAGGGGGGAAGGACCGAACTTGTACAGGTAAATGAAGATAAGGTGCAATCACAAGAAAAAAAAAACACCTAAAAATGACTCTCTTTGCATAAACCTAATGGTACCCATAAAACAAAAATCTAGAACTGACACACACACACAACCAAAGGAAAAATATTATAGAATACCAACAAACTAAAACAACAGACAGAAACACAAAGGAAAAAGCAATAGTGAAGACACAGAGCTACCAAAAAAACTAAAAGGCTATAGGAAATCCTCATATATTAATAATCATCCTAAATGTATTCAGGACTGAACTCACCAATAAAATGACAGAGAGGAACTAGATAGATTAAAAAACAAAACCCAACTATTTGCTCCCTTCAGTAGACAAACACAGTGAAGGAGTGAAAGTGGCATCTCCAAGCAAGGGGCATCCAGAGAAAAGCTATGCAGCCATAGTTAAAATAGGTTTCAAGATAAAAACGGTAATAAGAGATAATGATGAACATTTTACAGTGATAAAGGAGGCAATACATCAAGAAGACATAACACTTACCAACATATATGCATCCAACCTAGGAGCATCAAAATATATACAGTGCCCTAACCGGTTTGGCTCAGTGGAGAGAGCGTCAGCCTGCGGACTCAAGGGTCCCAGGTTCGATTCCGGTCAAGGGCATGTACCTTGGTTGTGGGCACATTCCCAGTAGGGAGTGTGCAGGAGGCAGCTGATCGATGTTTCTCTCTCATAGATGTTTCTAACTCTTTATCCCTCTCCCTTCCTCTCTGTAAAAAATCAATAAAATATGTTTTAAAAAAATGTATACAGCAATCGCCAGGCCACCATGGCTCAATGGTTGAGCGTTGACCTATGAACCAGGAGGTCATGGTTTGATTTCCGGTCAGGGCACATGCCTGGGATGTGGGCTCAATCCCTAGTGTGGTGTGTGCAGAAGCAACAGATCTATGATTCTCATTACTGATGTTTCTCTCTCCCCCTCTCCCTTCCTCTCTGAAATCAATAAATATATATTAAAAAATATATATATTTGGCAATTATTAACAGAAATAAAGGGAGAAATTGACAAAAATACAAGTATAGTAAAGAACATAAATACCTATTGGCAGAAATGCATAAATCATCCAAATAGAAAATCAGTAATGAAATACCAGCCTTAAATGACACATTAGATCAAATGGACATGATTGATATTTATAGACCTGTCACATTAAATACCAGATTACACATTCTTCTCCAGTGCACATGTAACATTCTCAAGGATAGTCCATATGATGGGGCACAAACCAGCCTCAACAAATCAACTTTATAGCATTATGCCCACTTCAATATACAAGAAAAATCTCAGATAAATTACCTAACATTTCTCCTTAAAGAACTAGAAAAAAAAGGTCAGCAGAAGAAAGGAAATAATAAAATTGGAGCAGAATTAAATAAAGTAGAGAACAATAACAACATCCAAAAACCAGAAAAAATTAATACAAGAGCTGGTTGTTAGAAAAGATAAAGTTGACAAAACTCTTGCCAGATGCACTAAAATAAAAACAGAGAAAACTCAAACAAAATCAGAAATGAAAGTGGATAAGTTACAGTGGACACAAAGAAATACAAATTTGATAACCTAGAAGAAATAAACAAGTTCTTAGAAATATATATAACCATCCTAGACTGATCAAGATGGATTGGAAAAATCTAAATACCGAGATCAATAGAAAGGAAATTGAAAACCTCCCAAAAAATAAAGAATCCAGGACCAGATGTCTTCATTAGTGAATTCTACCAAACATTCAAATATTTAATACCTATCCTTCTCAAACTCTTCCAAAAAACTGAGGAAGAGGCAATACTTCCTAACACATTTTCTGTGACCATCATAACCCTGATACCAAAACCATGGATAACACAAGAAAAGAAAACTACAACCAATATCTCTGATGAATACAGGTGCAAAAGTCCTAAACAAGATATCAGAAAACAACAAGAAGGAATACAACAATACAATAAAAAGATATCACAATCAAGTGGGATTCATTGCAGGGGCACAAGGATGGTTCAACATACACAAATAGATCAATGTACTCACCACCTTAACAAAATGAAGGATAAAAAAATCATATGATCATATCAATAGATGCAAAAAAAGCATTTGACAAGATACAACACCCATCTATGACTAATACACTATAGAAGGAAAGTAACTCAATAAAGGCCAAAACCCTCAGCTAATAACATACTGAAGAGTGAAAAACTGAAAGCTTTTCATGTACGATCAAGAACAAGCCCTAGCCGATTCGGCTCAGTGGATAGAGCATTGGCCTACAGACTGAAGGGTCCCAGGTTTGATTCCAGTCAAGGGCACATGCCCAGGTTGCAGGCTCAATCCCCAGCAGGGGGATGTGCAGGAGGCAGGTAACCAGTGATTATCTCTCTCTCCCTCTCCTTTTCCTCTCTGAAATCAATTAAAAAAAAAAACAACAAAAAAAAAGAGTAAGACAAGGGTGCCCACTCTCTTATTCAACATACGACTGAGAATCCAAGCCAGAAGAATTGGATTGCTTTGTCAATATTACATACATAGATAACTCTAAAAACTCCACCAAAAGACTATTAAAAACTGTTATTAATACAGTAAAGTTGCAGGATATGAAAATCTACTCTGTTCCTATATATTAACAATGAAATATACTATACTAGAGGCCCGGTGCACAAAAATTTGTGCACTCGAGGGGGAGGGGAGTCCCTCAGCACGGCCTGTGCCCTCTCGCAGTCTGGAGCCCCTCGGGAGATAACGACCTGCTGGCTTAGGCCTGCTCCCGGGTGACAGAGGGCAGGCCCAATCCCTAGGTGCAGCCCCTGATCGGACTCAGAGCAGGGCTTATTGGGGAGTTGGTGCGCTGCCCCCTGTCATGCACAGAGCAGGGCAATTGGAAGGTTGTGAGGCCACCCTCAGTCACGCTCAGGGTAGGGCCAATTGGGGGTTGGGGCACCGCCCCCTGTCACACTCAAGGCAGGGCTGATGGGGAGGTTGCGGCGCCACCCCTGTCATGAAC
>NW_006286234.1:119022-120543 GCF_000327345.1 Myotis davidii
GGTGACCAGGCCAGCAGGGGAGGGCAGTTGTGGGTGGTATGTTGTCATAAGATGGCCGGCAGGGGGCGACCAGGTCTGCAGGGGAGGGCAGTTGGAGGCAATCAGGCTAGCAGGGGAGAGGTTAGGGGGTGATCAGGCTGGTAGGCAGAAGTGGTTAGGGGCAATCAGGCAGGCAGGCAAGCAGGTGAGCAGTCAGGAGCCAGCAGTCCTGGAATGTAAGAGGGATGTATGACATCCCTTGAGGGGTCCTGAATTGGAGAGGGTGCAGGCCAGGCTGAGGACCTCCTCCGCCCCATGCACGAATTTTGTGCACTGGGCATCTATTCATTAAAATAAATGAAAAACAAAAATATGAGAAGAAACAAAACAATTCCATATGAATTTACAAAAAGATACAATAAAACACTTAGGAATAAACTCAACAAAAGGAATGAAGAAACTATTCATTGAAAACTACAAAACAGTCGAAACCGGTTTGGCTCAGTGGATAGAGCGTCAGCCTGCAGACTGAAAGGTCTCAGGTTCGATTCCTGTCAGGGGCATGTACCTGGGTTGCGGGCACATCCCCAGTGGGAGATGTGCAGGAGGCAGCTGATCGATGTTTCTCTCTCATCGATGTTTCTAACTATCTCTCTCCCTTCCTCTCTGTAAAAAATCAATAAAATATATTTTAAAAAAAAACTATAAAACATTGGTGAAAGAAATTAAAGACACAAATAAATGCTTGAACTAGCCCTATAAAGCATTATACAAATTTAATGTAATCCCCACCAGTATCCCAAAGGCATTTTTCAAATAGAACAAAAAAAATCATCAAGGTGTGTTCTCCCTTCTGTCTCTTCTTCCCCCACAGGTATTTCTTAAACTCCAAGGGACTCCACAAGACTTGCCATCAGGGGAGCAATGGGCAGTGGCAGGTGTACCAAAGCTAACCTCTGGAACTTGTATCTAAGGCCCCCTCTTCTCTAACTTCCCAGTGAGCTAAGGCAGCCCTGCCCTGGCTCATTTTTCTTATAACATTTCTAGGAAGTTACAGCCGCCCCACCTAGGCTCTCTCCTGTTGCTTCTTCTATCCTAAACTCTGCCTTGTTTCACTGTTCCCAGCTTTCATAAACATACTCTCAAAAAATAAAAATAGTCTCTCTCTGTCTGTCCCTCCAGGAGAAGGCAGACACCACACCCAGCCCAAGCTTTTCATCTAATTTTGTGTCTGTCCAACTTAATTTTTCTTTAATCCCAAAAGTGCCTCCTAACTTAAATGAACCGGTTCACGTCTCTCTCTCTCTGTGCAGGACTCGGAGAAGAGACCTCAGCGCCCGATATACTATAGGTCAATAAAACTAGAGAGAACCAAGATGGCGGCATAGGTTAACGCCGGAGTTTGCTGCCTTGAACAACCACTTCAAAAGTGAAACTAAAAGACAGAACGGACATCACCCAGAACCACAGGAACGCTGGCTGAGTGGAAGTCCTACAACTAGGAGGAAAGAGAAACGCATACCGACACTCAGAGGAGGCTCA
>NW_006286234.1:121561-130208 GCF_000327345.1 Myotis davidii
CAGCAAAGTGAAGGCCAGGAAAAGAGCTTCACAGATAAGAAAAAGCTAAAGGAGTTCATCACCACCAAATCAGTATTATATGAAATGCTAAAAGGTATTCTTTAAGAAGAGGAAGAAGAAGAAAAAGGTAAAGATACAAATTATGAACAGCAAATACACATCTATCAACAAGTGAATCTGAAAATCAAGTGAATAATCTGATGAACAGAATGAACTGGTGATTATAATAGAATCAGGGGCATAGAAAGGGAGTGGACTGACTATTCTTGCGGGGGAAAGGGGTGTGGGGGATGCAGGGAAGAGACTGACAAAAATCGTGCACTTATGGATGAGGACAGTGGGTAGGGAGTGAGGGTGGAGGGTGGGGCGGGAACTATGAGGAGGGGAGTTATGGGGGGGGGAAGGAACAAATGTAATAATCTGAACAATAAAGATTTAATTAAAAAAAATTGAAGAAAAAAAAAATAAAAATAATCAAATATTTATGGAATCACAAAAAACTGGGAATAGCCAAAGCAATTCTGAGAAAAAATAACAAAGTTGGATGTATCATTCTCACTGACTTCAAATTATACTGTGAAGCTGCAATAATCAAAACAATATGGTATTGGCAAAACCCAGACACACAAGCTAATGGAATAGAATTGAGAGCCCAGAAATTAACCCACATATTTATGGGTAAATAGTTTTTGAAAAAATAGCCAAAAACACACAAGGAGAAAAGAAAGTCTCTTGAATAAATGGTGCTGGGAAAACTGGAATGTCATATGCAAATGAATGAAACTAGATTGCTGTTTGTCCCCATACACAAACACTCCCTCAAAATGGATCAAAGACCTAAATATAAGACCTGAAAAAATAAATTACATAGAAAACCCCTCAAAAACAAAAAAACCATAGATACTAAACTTATGGATCTTGGTCTCAGAATTTGACCCCAAGGCAAGGGAAAAGCAGAAAGGAATGAATGGGACTATATCAAATTAAAACACTTCTGCAACAGCAGAAAAAACCATCAACAAAAGGCAACCAACAGAATGAGGGAAAATATTTGCAAACAATATATAGAAAAATGGAAAACTTGTTTATAAATATGTTTTCATATTGAAAACATAAATGAACTCATACAACTCAACAAAAAACAAACAATCCAATTAAAAAATGGGCAGAGGATGTAAACAGGCACTGTTCTTAAGGCATACAAATGGCCAACAGATGAAAAGATGCTCACCTTCACCAGCTATTAGGGAAATACAAATCAAAGCTACAATGAGGTACAACTCCACACCTGTTAGAATGACTATTATCAACAAACAAATAATAACAAGTGTTGGAGAAGTTGTGGAGAAAAAGTAACCTATATTTACTGTTGGTAGGAATATAAGCTGGTACAGCCACTATAAAAAACAGTATCGCAATTCCTCAAAACATTACAAATAGAGGTATCTTATGAGCCTACAATCTCTCTTCAGGGTACCTTCTGGAAAAAATGGAAAACTTGTTTATAAATATGTATGCACCCATATGTTCACTGCAGTATTATTCATGGTTGCCAAGACATGGAAACAATCTAAGTATCTTTCGATGGATGACTAGATAAAGATGTTGTATATACATATAATGAAATACTGCCATTTGGGACAACATGGATATATCAAGAACTGTGTGATTTCATTCATATACAGGGCATATAAGTAAAGCAACAAACAAACTCATAGGTTATCAGGGGGGAAGAAGAGTGGGGGTGGGTGAAGAGGGTAAAGGGGGTCAAATATATGGTGATAGATGGAGATTAGACTTCGGGTGGTGAGCACACAATGCCATATATGGATAGTGGAGAACTGTCTCCACTTGTTTTGATTTTTGTCTCTATAAAATGGAGGATAAACGTGCTTGCCCAAGAGTTGTATAAGCACTTTGAAAACCATAAAGTACTATGTTCAAAGTACTATCTACTAGTATGTTAGAAAGCAACTGCTTTAGACATGACACCCAGTCAGGTGGTCCGAGATTAGGTTCTTGGTTAGTCAGGTACCAGAAAAGACTCACTCTGTGCCCTGGCACCTCTGTCCCTGGCACAGCTTTCATATGGAAGTCCACCGTTCCCGTCTTTTCCAACCAGGTGGTGGTGCCTAGTACTGATTCTTCGTTCTTCGCTTGTGCTTCTTCCCTCTCTCGGGCCAATCTGAATCAAAGAGAGAAAATATCAATAAATCAACCATGCTATTAACGGAGCTTGTTTTTATTTTTAAAAAAATAATATAATGCTGTTTAACTTTATAGTGATCATTTAGAGTCTCTCAATTTTCCCTTTCAACTTAAGCACTTTTGCATTTTGTCCCTTCTCAATCCCATCTTCCTCAGGAGGAAGATGGGTCTTTCAGAGCCCAGTCTGCCAAATCGTGATTATTCCTATCCTCATAATGAAGAGAATGCTGATTCAAACGCCCCACCTTATTTAGGCCTGAACTACTGTGCTAACCACTCATCGCTGGACCCTCTGCCTCTGGCCTGTTTCCTAACATCCCACCTTCCAGAGCAACTGTCAGATTTATGCTCCTGAGGCACATCTGCAGGCACTTCAGGCAGCGGGCACTGAGTGCTCGTCCTGCTCAGGACTGGGCACCAGTTCCTACACATAGTAGGCACTCCAGTGCTGCTGAATAAGTCTCACCACTACGCTGTTCCCAACTGAAGAACAAAATCAAATTCTCACCTGTCTTATCAGACCACTCCCTTAAAACATGCCTCCTGCTTGCCACCTGCCTTAGACCTATTTTTCCCTGATCAAGAACAAGCTTATCAATAACACTGGTTGCTCCATCTGTACATTCCTAAAATGTTTTCACTTTTGAAAGTTCCCAAACTTACACAATCTTTCCTCCCTGAGAATACCTTCAGAATCATAAAATACTCAAATAGCTGTTACAATGCCTTGAACTTTATCACTTACCAAATTAATCTTATGCTTCTCACACAGGAATTTTCCATTATCTTTATCTTTGTATGACACTAGCATTAATAGTTAAAAATAACATAGGCAACTTAGTAGTGTCTATTCAAATTTTAAACATATATAACTCCAGCAACACAAACCCCAGACGAAGCCTTGCATTATGCAGGAGCCATCCATGCAGGGTCTAAATGTCCATCAGTGAGGTATAGTCAATTACACTGTGCGTCAGCTATTTGCTGAAATAGTACTAAAGAGAAGTTACAGAAAATTGGGAAGATCTACATCACCGCAGAAGGTTGTATTAAAAAGATAACATAGGCATATATTTTTATAGCTTAAAATATGCACATGTAAATGCATTGCATTATCTTTATTGGTGGAGTTGGGGTTGTGAGGAGACAGTTGAGTGAATTTGCTAATACCATCTTTAATAATAATAGTGTAATATGCAAATTGACCAAAAGGCTGAATAGCGGAACAATGGGATGACCTTCTGGATGAAGCCAGGGCTGCGAGGGCTGAGATCCTTGCATGACTTTCTTGAATCGGGCCTCTAGTCTATAGAAATAAAAGCCTAAGCGAAGGCTGACTGATGGTAGCTGTCATGTGCACTGACCACCAGGGGGCAGATGCTCAATGCAGGAGCTGCCGAGCTGTGGTGACTTGGCAGCTGTGGTTCTTGGGTTATGCACCTGGAACCAGAGAGGAAGGAGCTCGATTCTGGGGTGCGTCACCCGAGAACCGCCCTCTCGCAATCTGGGACCCCTCGGGGGATGTCTGAGAGCCATTTTTGGCCTGATCCCTGCAGGCCAGGCCGAGGGACCCCACCAGTGCACAAATCTGTGCACCGGGCCTCTAGTAAGAAAAATAATTACTCAATAGTTTCAAATCAATTAAGTGAATATACAGAACCATTAACAAAATAAAAAATACTGTTTAAATTCACATAGAACAAATCTTACCTGTGCAAAAAACTTTCTTTTGCTAACTGAATTTGTAGTGTTCCACCTTTCCATTTTGTGTTATTTAAAACAGACATACCTATAGAGTAAAGAATTATTAACCAATTACATCACAATGCAAAAATACATTTCAGAATGTGCCTTTTCTAATTATTTAATACTAAGAAAAGTAGACGTGTTAATCATGAAGAGATACAGAGAAAACAGAACAAGGAATTTTATTTTTATTTTTTTTGAGCCACGCTGCCAGACCCCAGCCCACTTTTAATTCTTTATTAAGACAAGTTGTTTCTGAAATTTGGAATCTGATTCCTGGTAATTTTTTAAAATCACGCAAATAAAAGTTAATACCTTAAACAAAAATAAATTCACAAGAGCATATTTTAAGGCTGACACTTCCGAGGGTACCATCTGTTTACCTTTATACACTATGAGCAATCAACCCCAGCTAATCAACTTTTTGGAAGAGTAACTGAAAACTGACCACAAAATTGGTCTTTACCATCCAATGCCATGAAGGCTTATCAACTTTCCAGGTTCCCCAATACTTTCTTAAGAGCCAAAGTCTCCCTACGAAGCCCTCGATGGGAAGTCATGCTGGGCTTCTGAGCTCAGTCACCGCTCACCACGCATGTGCGCAGCACTGGTGCGGGGCTCCACCAGGCTACGATCCTGAGCCACCAAACGCACCTGAAGACAAGGTGTCCCTTGAGCTGCCTGGAGAGCCCTAAGAGAACAAGGAATTTTAGACCTGGAGTGAAAGGGCTTAGATCCTGATCTCCCCTGGACCACTTACCAGTGCAGCCCTTACATTCCCTACCTCCCAGTGTGACTGGAAGATACGAATGAGGCAAATGTGTAAACTATAAAGCAAAACTTGTTTGCTATTTGTTTACAAAGTAATGCCAAAAATCTCTGGTGAATGAGTAACATTTCTTTACTTCCCACTAAAACTATAAAATGTCAATGTAATTTTCCAAAGGTGAACCAGGACACTGGAATTACGCAGCTCCTCATTTTCACTTTTCACCTCATGCTAGTTACCTCTGTGTAACTTCCAAACAAATTAGATGCAAGTGACTGAAATATGCCATGCCCTAATAGTTGCTTTTTCTCAATATTTGCTATCAGATTCCTTAATAACCACTAACAGAGGGAAGATTGCATTGGTAGATATTTTAAATACAAAGGTTCTATTCAATTTAACCCTTTGCGGTCTAATTTTATTTTTGGAAATCAAACAGTCTGGTCCAAATTAATTGACGGGATTGAATGTTGAACCGGTTTGCGGCGTCGACCTCAGCCTCGATGTTGGACCTGCTCCTAGCGCCTGGTCTGTCGAGTCAGCCTCGACATTGGACCGAAAAGGGTTAATCTTTGCAGTAAATTGTGAGGCAAACAATATCTTTGCTATACATTGGATAAGCAAACTGGAGCTTAGAAGTTTAAATAACATGCCACAGGTTACATATCAGAGCTGCTGTGTTCTTAACCACAACTTGTCAAGGGTGATGGCCCTCTTTCCCTATAAAAAATAAGTACCTCTTGACTTTTCAGCTTCCAAATTACTAGAATTCATTACCACATCAGTGGCAATATGGATTATCTCCCCTTTCTTCTTCAGTGAAGACCACAGTTTTACTAAACCTCTCTCTCTCTCTATATATATATATTTTAATTAGCTTTTTAGAGAGAGGAAGGGAGAGGGATAAAGAGATGGAAACATCAGTGAGAAATATAATCTATCGCCTGCCTCCTGTATGACCTCCACAACCCGGGCATGTGCCCTGACCAGGAAACGAACCTGTGACTGCTTGTTTCCTTGGTTGATGCTCAACCACTGAGCCACACTAGCTGGAAGTTGTTTTTTTTTTAAAAATATATACTAAACTTCTTGATAGAGATTCTATAATTTCAAGAATAGTCTTAAAAGGCATACACTAAAGCCAGCCCTCTCCTAACAGCATTTAATTTCAAGAAAATAAGCTCCCTAAAAAATGAACTCACAAGGAAAGGGGGAAGGGTATGGCATAGTGCAGTGATGGCGAACCTATGACACGCGTGTCAGAGGTGACACGTGAACTCATTTTTTTGGTTGATTTTCCTTTCTTAAATGGCATTTAAATATATAAAATAAATATCAAAAATATAAATCTTTGTTTTACTATGGTTGCAAATATCAAAAAATTTCTATATGTGACATGGCACCAGAGTTAAGTTAGGGTTTTTCAAAATGCTGGCACGCTAAGCTCAAAAGGTTCCCATCACTGGCATAGTGGGATATGTGTAACAAGCAATTTCTATGAAAGCTTTGTTTCTTGTCCAAAATATTTTAGAATACCATTGTTGAGCAATACCACTAGCAATGTGCTACCACATGTCTGCTGACGCCAAATGGTATGAAACTAAACCTGCTGAGTTACAGGATATTGGAATTCTCTTGATCATAGTTGTCCCTCTGGATGACTTAAAAATTGGCTGTTAAGATGTAGAACGAAGTTATTCCAAGTTACACAGACATAAACTGCAAGTCATATGGAATATCTTACATTTTTTCAGGTCTGATTCAGCTACTCTGATGTTGATATATGCAAAGACTTTCTGTGGGTTTCCTAAAAAAATAGAAAAATACATTTATTTAAATTCTTATCCAGGAAACAATATAAAATGATTACATTTATAAATTTTAAAAATGAGCTCTTGGAAACAAACTCTTTCAAAGAAAAAACTTGTTATTTTTCACTGGACTCAAAGATAGAAATTTTCCAAATATGATTATTAAAATATTAAAAAATAAAATAAAAAATGCCAAATGGTCAGTTGATTATGTTGTGTTGTTATATGATTTTGTTAGTGACATTCTACTTAATAGGATACTTAATGAGTATTAGCATTTTAGCTCTGAAAACTGAAAGTTGCATGTTTCAGAAATCGGGTGTTTTAGAATGTAGAACATTTCTGAACTCAGGAATGTAATTCTGGGCAAGTTCCACATTATGAATGACACCTCCAGGGCATGGCGTGGGGTATACAATGACACACAGGGGCTAACATTCATCTCTGCGGTTCCCTCATTTTGTGATAACTGACTTGCGGTAGACCTGCCTTTGCCCACGAAAGCCTATAAACTTGCCTTGGTCATCTTTCCGAGTGATGATCTCCACATCAGACACGTCTCCAAATCTGCTGAACTGGCTTTGCAGGTCCGCCTCAGAAACGCTCTGGCCAAGGCCACCCACGAAGAGGCGCTTGGTCTCTCGGCTGGCCTTCATCAAGGCTGGGCGCCCTCAGTGTTCTAGGAGGAAAATCATGAGTTCTTTCCGTCAGTTCTTCTCAAACCTAAACAACCAACCAAAACAACCCCAATTCACCTGGAACCTTTGGTGCCAAATTGGTTGCCTAAACTTTCACTCTTACATTGTTTCTAAATGTTATCCCTGGAGATTCTGGTCAAACCTACATCCACTTCTCCACGAACCCACTGGAACTGCACCTCTGCACAGACACCGGAACCGGGAGTGCTGCCCCACAAACGCGCCCCGTGCACTCCACCCTCCCAGTCACCTATCCACGCGCCAGGCATCCTGCTTTCCTTCATTTATACATTCCTCTGTTCACCTGAAGCAATGCTGACAGAAACGGGGTGGCCGGTCGGCATGCTAAAGGATAAGAGACAGCTCCTGTCACCAGAGGTGACGTGCTGTTCGGGCGAAGAGAGCAACCGATGCCATAGCTAATACAGGCTTGTTCTGCTTTTTAAAAACGTGTCAGCTTTGTATGGTATAGTTTGCGTGCATCTCATCTTTCAGATGAGCAGGAGGGATGAAGTCACTTTTCCAACGTCAATCAGAGGATTAATGAAGCCAGAATTATAAACCAGGTCTAACTTTAGAGCCTGTAACGCATAAACTAGGAAAGCTGTTGTATTTGAAGGGGCTCGGGAGAACTCTCGGAGGTACTCGGCTGAGACCCTGTGGGATCTCTAATCCCGGTAGCACCCAGGGGCCACACTCGCCTTTTCCCAAGAGCTGACACCCGCTCCCACTTTAGACCCCAAAGCAGCGTCCGACCCCGACCTAGGGCGCGTGCTCTGGGCGTGAGGCACGACCTACGTCTTCCCGGTAGACTCCCTGCCCCCAAACCTGCGCACCCAGGTTTTTTGCCGCTGAAGAACCAAGAACCAAGAGCAGGGACAGTGGAAGCCAAATGGCCCAGACTCACTCCTTGCCGCGTTGTCTCCACAGCCAGCGCCGCGTAGGGCCCTAACTCCTAGTCGCGTGTTCCACTAGGCAGAGTCACTATTCCTTCCTACTCGACTTCCCACCCCGCCTCCTAAGGTTCCGTGACCACTCAGTTCCCGTGCTCTGCATTTCGTTTCCCGTCGTCTGGAATACCGCGATGCCCCCGCCACCCGTCCCTCAACGTCCTCAAAACTTTCGAATCGTAATTCTATGATTCTTACTTAGGAGGGTTATCGCCCCATGTTTATCTACGCCTTGACCAGCTATCGGCGGAAGTGAGAGCGGAAGGAAAATAACGAGACGCTACCCTTCACACGGTCCGGAAGCTACTCTTCAGTGACGCATGCATCTGGTCGCTCCAAACATCGTCGGCGCGGGTGGGACAGCTCGGTCCTGGGGCTTCGGGCTGGAGCGAACCAACTCTCTTCAAGCGTGGGGACCGTTGGGGAGCAGCGTGTGCAGCGTTCCCGGGAGACAGAGCGCCCGAG
>NW_006286234.1:130372-133093 GCF_000327345.1 Myotis davidii
GGAGCGGCTCAGAGGAGGGGGCGCGCGGCCGGGAAGGAGCGGGGAACTGGCGCCGCGGACCGGCAGCCGCGCGGGGAGCGCCGTCTGCCGGGGATACTGTCGCTCTTCCTCGTCAGGGGCGTCGTCTGTCGATGACTGACTGAGTGCCGGACCCTTCTTCACGGGCGGCACCTCTTGTGCCTGCGACCCCTTGGAGAAGTAGGTGCGGTGTTTAAGCCCGTCTTGAAGTTGAGGACCCTGAGGCTCGGGAAGTTGAGTGGCTCGCCGCAGGCCTCAGAGAAGAGCGAAAGGGTCAGATCTGGATTGGAGCCCCGGAGGCTAACGGGAATCCGGGCCCTTTGCCCAGCGAGGAGGGGAGAAAGGGCAATAGCGTGTACCTAGCGTCTCAAACTTGTAAGCTGCTCGGAAGCAGAAACTATCTTCATTTTTTCAGTCGAGACCATTTGACACAGGTGCAGAGAGAATAAGGTTCTCCTGAGCTGAGGACAAGGAAACGGAGGAGCTGACCCTGAGTTTGCTCGCGGTTGGGTCATGAAGCGGAGGGAGGGCAGCGGTGTGTCCCGCCCCGCGTGCAGGCGGGCCTGGGGCGCCATGGTGGGAAGGGAGCGTTCCTCTGTCGGGCCGAAATGCAGAGGTTGGCCTCACCCCGACCCGCTGTGTCGGAATCTGCGCGTCAGCAAGACCCCGCCCGATCCCATGCGCACTTGCGAGTTTGAGAAGCGCCAGGCCGTCTGTGGAGGGAAATCAGTTTTCTGCCGCCCGCAGGATGTCACTGTGGCCCAGGCCCGGGCCTCCTCAGCGGGCAAGTCGGGGAAGCCAGAAGAGTCCAGGCTGTTGGGTTTCATGTGAGCGTTCTTTTCTCCATGGTGGAGAAGGAAGATTGGGACCTGTGTACCCAAATTCTCGGTGTATGTGTTTTTTGTTTTCATTCCAGTTATAAAGTACACAAGCCAATTTATTATATTCCAAAAATTAATACTCATTAAAAACTATAGACTCCAGCATGAAAACTTGTATGGTAGTCTGCCTACTTCATGACTATAAAGCAATATGATTGCCAAATTCTGATGTCAGTGACAACATTAGTAAAATTCCAAACTACTGAACAGAAGCTCCAGGGGCCTGCGGGGCGACCTGGGAGAGGAAGGGGTTAGATGCGATTGTTACAGCACAGAGAGGGTGACATTGACAGCCAGCCAGGAGCGTTCTCACGTTTTCTGCAGCGTAAGGCTCCCACCATTATAAAAGCTTCTGATAGTAAATTTTGAGCTGTGGGTACAGGCGCTTGTGCATGCTATGAATTTGTAAGGTTTCTCTTCAGAATGAAGTCTCTCATTACAGTAATACAAGAATGGCTTTTAAAGGCTTTTCTACATTTTTCACATTCATAAGGCTTCTTCCCAGTCAGAATTCTGTGACGTTCATTAAGTTCTCACTGCTAGTCAAGGACCTATGACACTCTTCTATATATATAAAGCTAGCGACCAGGAAGCTGTAACAACCAGAACGCCATCCACTGCGGCCAGCTGGCCGGATCTGGGGGTGGGGCTGGCAGCCAACCTCCCACAGCCCCTCCCCCATCCGGCCCCACCCAAGATCTGCCCCCCAACCCAGATCAGGGGCAGCGTTGGCTGGCCAACTGCCTGCAGCTCCTCTCCCTAGCCCCCGCCACCCCATCCACTGGCGGTCCCTCCCCCCAGCCAGCTCTGCCCTGATTGCTGCCCCCCACACACCAATCGGGGGTGGGGCTGGCTGACCAATCTCCCACAGCCCCTCCAGCCGCTGACCCCCAATTGGCTACCCCCATCCCAATTGGGGGCAGGGCCTGCCGGCCAGTTGCCCGCAGCCCCTCACCCCCAGATGGCCTGGCCCTGATTGGCCCCGATCAGGGCGGCTGGCTAACCAACCTCCGCTGCCTCCTTCCGACAGGCCCAGTCCTGATCCATCGCAATTGGGGCTGGACCCCACCGGTGCATGAATTTGTGCACTGGCCCTCTTGTTAAATCATAACTTCCCATTCCCCATTTCCCTTAGCCTCTGGTAACCACGGTTCCCCTTTCTCTGAATTTGACTTCTCTATGTACCTCATATAATGGTATGATATGACTTATTATACTTAGATTAATATCCTCAAGGGTCATCCATATTGTAGCATATTGCAGAATTTCCTCCCCTTTTCAAGCTGAATAACCCATTGTATGTATGTACATTTTGCTTATCCATTCATCTGTCTATGAGTTCTTGGGTTGCTCTCATGTTGTTGTTTACTGTGAATAATGTTGGAATGAATATGGGGTACAAATATCTCCGAGACCCTGCTTTTATAACCAAGAAGTGGAATTGCATATGGTAATTACATTTTGAACCTTTTGAGGAACCCTTCCCCCTCATACTGTTTTCCAAGGTGGTGTACCCATGTTAGTCTCATCAGCAGTCCATAAAGGTTACGGATTTTCCACAATCTCCCCAACACTTGTTTTCTGTTGTGTGTGTGTTTTTTTTAAATATATTTTTTATTGATTAAGATATTACATATGTGTCCTTGTCCCCACGTTACCCTCTATCCCCCCCGCCCCCACGTTGTCCGTGTCCATTGGTTAGGCCTATATGCCTGCATATAAGTCTTTTGGTTGATCTTTCCCCCTTACCGCCACCCTCCCTTACCCTCCCTCCAAAGCCCGACAGTCCAATCAATGCCTCTCCGTCTCTGGATCAGTCCTT
>NW_006286234.1:134360-135512 GCF_000327345.1 Myotis davidii
AGTGTCCCCTTCCTTTTTTGGAGTGTGGAGGTGCCCTGATGAGGCTCAGCTGTGAAGCAATGCAAGCCGCTGTGGGGCCTTGGGCCTTCTCTTAGAAGTTCTCGGTCTGTCTGGCCCGGCTGCAGTTAGGTAATTATCAGGTTGCAAAGGGCCAGGGCATTCATATGCAAAAGCCTCTGCTGCAACCTGGGTGGGGCGGGGTCTCAGGGAATCAAAGGGTGGAGCAAGCAGCTATGGTGGATCCTCAGCCCTGCCCTAAGGATTCGCGCGACTCAGTGTCCCGGTAAAGGCTGCAAGCACCTCTGAGGGCAAGCCGCCCTCAAGTTCGCCCGCTGCCAGACAGTCCAGTTTCTCCCCGTATGAGTCCTGGGTCCCCAGAGACTTCCTGGAACCGGAGTTCAGAGCCGTTGGGAGCTTGTGACTCCCTCCCGATTCAAAAAGACAGCCGCGTCCTCAGGTGCCAGACCCTTCCCGCGCGCGCGAGCCCCCTACCTCTGCACTTTACTTCCGCAGCTCCTCTGGCTCTCAGTGTGCTTTTCTTTCCTTGTAGTTGTAGAATTTACACTCAGCCAGCCTTCCTCTAGTTCTGGATGATGTCTGTTTTGTGTTTTTGTTTTATTTTTCAATTGTTGTGGGAGGCAGCAATTTCCCGGTGTTTATCTATGCCGCCATCTTTGTTTCTCCCCGTGTGTAGTTTTTTTTATAGCAGTTACTAGAGGCCCGGTGCACACTAATTTGTGCACTTGGGGGGTGGGGTGGTCCCCTTAGCCCGGCCTGTACCCATTCACAGTCCAGGACCCCTTGGGGGATGACCAACTGTCGACTTAGGCCCACTCCCCGGGGGATCAGGCCTAAGCTTGCAGTCAGACATCCTTCTGGCAGCCAGGGAGCCCTAGGGGGATGTCTGACTAAAGGCTTAGGCCCCCAAGGGATCAGGTCTGAACGTTTAGTTGGATGTTCTTAGTGCTGCCATGGAGGTGGGAAAGGCTCCTGCCACCACCACTGCGCTGGCCAGCCATGAGCCAGCTTCTGGCTGAGTGGCACTCCCCATATGGAAGTGCACTGACCACCAGGGGCAGCTCCTGCATTGAGTGTCTGCCCCCTGGTGGCCAGTGCCCATCATAGCAACCGGTCATTCTGCTGTTCAGTCAG
>NW_006286234.1:137909-139845 GCF_000327345.1 Myotis davidii
CCTGGTGACAGCGTGCTGGCAGCTCGAGCTGTCCCGTCCTGTCTGCAGTATGCAAATTAGCCGCCATCTTTGTTGGCAGTTAATTTGCATATTGCGCTGATTAGCCAATAGGAGGCATAGCGAAGGTACGGTAATTACCATGTTTGTCTATTATTAGATAGGATGTCTATTGTTAGATAGGATAATGGGCGTGGGGTTGTAGCTTACTGTAGGTTTTTTTTATTTCCCTAATAATTATTGATGTTGAGCATTTTTTCATGCGCTTATCAGCCACTCTTATATCTTCTTTGGAGAAATGTCTGTTCAAATCCTTTGCCTATTTTTGAGTCAGGTTGGTTATTTTTTGTTGTTGAGTTTTGGAGTTCTCTACATATTTTCAGTATTAATCTCTTAACAGATATGTGGTTAGCAAACATTTCTTCCTTTCTGTGGGTTGCCTTTTTATTCTGTTTATATTGTCTTTTGATGTATAATTTTTTTTCTTGAAGCCCCATTTTTTTCTTTTTCTTTTAAAAAATATTTTTATTGATTTTTGAGAGAGAGGGTAACATTGATCAGCTACCACCAGCAAGCCCCGTACTGGGGATTGAGCCTGTAACCCCGGCATATGCCCGGACTCAGAACTGAACGAGGACCTCTTGGCTCATGGGTCAACACTCAACCACCTAGCCACACTAGCTGGGTTGTTCATTTTTTTTTCTTTTGTTACCTGTGCCTTTGGTCTCACATCCAAGAAATTGTTTTCAAATCCAACATTACAAAGTTTTTGTCCTGTGTTTTAATTCAAGAATTTTATTGTTTTAGTCTTAAATTTAAACCTTTGATCCAGTTTGAGTTAATGTTTGTATAAGGGAAGGGTCCAAGTTCAATCTTTTGCATGTGAATAACCAGTTTTCCCACCACCATTCAATTGTATTGTCACACCTTTGACCATATATGCATGGATTTATTTCTTGAGTTTTCTGTTCCTTTTCACTAATCTGTATGTCTATCTCATTGCCAATACTGTAGCTTTTTAAAGCATCTTTATTGTTGAGAGTATTACAGCTGTCACCCTTTTTTCCTCCATTGCCCTCCTCCACCCGGTTCCTTTTCTGCCCTGCCCCAGGCCTTCACGTGCTGTCTGTGTCCATAGGTAAGATCTTTGGCTAATCCCCCTCCCCCCCCTTTGAGATTCGTCAGTCTGCCATGCTTCCATGCCTCTGATTCTATTTTATTCACCAGTTTACTTTGTTAATTAAATTTCTTGCTTGTTTATTTTGATTTTTAGATTTAATTGTTGATATGTATTTGTTGCCATTTTATTGTTCATATCTTCTTCCTCCTCCTCCACCTCCTCCTCTTTATCTTCTTCCTTTTTCCTCCTTTCTCCTTCTTCTTCGCCCTTCAACATTTCATGTAATGCTGGTTTGGTGGTGATGAACTCTTATAACTTTTCTTGTTTGCGAAGCTTGTTATCTGACCCTCAATTCTAAATGAGAGCTTTGCTGGGTAGACTAATCTTGGTTGTAGGTCCTTGTTATTCATCACTTTGAGTATTTCTAGCCACTACCTTCTGGCCTGCAAAGTTTCTGAGAAATCAATTGACTGCCATATGGGTGCTCCCTTGTAGTTAACTAACTGCTTTTCTCTTGTTGCTTTTAAGATTCTCTTTTTGTCTTTAGCCTTTGGCATTTTAATTATGATGTGTCTTGGTGTGGGCCTCTTTGGGTTCCTCTTGTTTGGAATCTGTGCTTCCTGGACTTGTAAGTCTGTTTCTTTCTCCAGGTAGAGGAAGTTTTCTATCATCATTTCTTCACATAGGTTTTCAAAATCTTGCTCTCTCTCTCTTCTCCTTCTGGCACCCCCATGCGAATGTTGGTACGCTTGAAGTTGTCCCAGAATCTTCTTACACTATCTTCATATTTTTTGATTCTTTTTTCTTTCTTCGCTTCTT
>NW_006286234.1:139917-148577 GCF_000327345.1 Myotis davidii
TAGATTCCATGTTCATTTGATTTTTAAATTCTATTGTTAATAGATACATATTTATTTCTTCTTCTTCTTTTTCTTCTTCTTCTTCTTCACTGCTTTTCTCTTGTTGCTTTTAAGATTCTCTTTTTGTCTTTAGCCTTTGGCATTTTAATTATGATGTGTCTTGGTGTGGGCCTCTTTGGGTTCCTCTTGTTTGGAATCTGTGCTTCCTGGACTTGTAAGTCTGTTTCTTTCTCCAGGTAGAGGAAGTTTTCTATCATCATTTCTTCACATAGGTTTTCAAAATCTTGCTCTCTCTCTCTTCTCCTTCTGGCACCCCCATGCGAATGTTGGTACGCTTGAAGTTGTCCCAGAATCTTCTTACACTATCTTCATATTTTTGGATTCTTTTTTCTTTCTGCTCTTCTGCTTGGGTGTTTTTTGCTTCCTCATATTCCAAGTTGTTGATTTGATTCTTGGAATCCCCTATTCTACTGTTGGATCCCTATAAATTATTCTTTATTTCAGTTAGTGTATGCTTAATTTGTGACTGGTCATTTTTCATGTCTGATATTCTCACTAAGACTCTGGAAAGTCTCATGAAGACCCTTGAGTAACCTTATAACCATGGTTTTGAACTCTGTATCCAGTAGTTTGCTTGCTTCCATTTCTTTCATTGGTGACATGTTTCGTTGTCTCTGCATTTTGACTATTTCCCTGTGTTTGTTTCTATGTATTAGGTAGAGCTGCTATGTGTCCTGGAGTTGTTGGCGTCCTGTACGGCCCAGTTGTTCAGCCTCGCCAGTCACCTGGGCTGGGCACTCTAGGTGTACGCCCCTAGAGTGGGCTATGTGCACAGTCTTGTAGTTGAGCCTTGATTGTTATTGGAGTCACTAGGAGGAGTTGACCTCCAGGCCAATTGGCTGTGAGGACCAGCTGCGACTACAGTTGGAGAGCTGCTATGCAGGAAACACCCCTATGAAGCAGAACTTGCTTTAGTGGGGCTTTGGTGCTCACTGAGTCTGCCCCTTGAGTGTATCACTCATGGATGTGTAGAGTTGTAATCTGCTATGGTCTGAAGCTGTCCACTGAGTTCACTGGCTCTGGGGCCTCTTGGGAGGTACAAAGTCAATCACTGCCTGAGACCACCTGGCAGGAGCTACAGAGAGAGAGATCTGCAGATGACTGCTTTTGCTATTTGTATTGGACTTGGAGATGCCCAGGCAAGGCCCATCTGTGAAGCAAGGCAGGCTGGTGCTAGTGCTGGGTCTTGGACCTTTTATTGATTGGTTTGGGGTGTGCTGTCACCAGCTGCAGTTTGGTTGAGAGCTTTTAGCAAAGTCTGAAGCCTGAGCCAAGACAGGGCATTCATATGGAAAAGCTGCTGCAAACAGCTTGGGTGGGGCTGCAAATTGGATGGGGTGGGGGTCTCAGGGAATCCCCAGGGTGGAGTAAACTGGGTGCTCCAGGCTGATGGAGACTCAGATATGGCTGCCAGTCAGCTCTGTAACAGGCGAGGTCCCTGCACAGGAACAGTCACCCCTGCGAGCACCCCTGTCTGAGAGAACACCACCCCTGAGTTCCTGCCCCGATGCCAGACAATCCAGTTCCTCCCCATATGTGTCTGGGTCCTCCAGAGCCTCTCGGTACTGGGAGTCTGAGTAAGTTCATGTATCAGCCCTTTAAATGGAACACCTGGGTCTCCAGCAGCCTCCTCGTCACTCAGCCACAATCCCTGCTGGTTTTTACAACCCGAAGTTATGGGGACTTCTCTTTCCAGCCCTGGAATCCAGGGCTTGGGCGTCTCGCGTGGGGCTGGGACACCTTGCTCATCACAGGTGGCCTCTGTAGAGACAGTCGCCCTCCCTGTAAAAAAAAAAAAAGGGCATATGTGGGCTGATGATCATATTGAGGCAGACCCAGATGGACAGCACAGGGCCTGCAGGGCTGAACTTTTCGTGCAGCCTGGCTTCGGTGACCTCCCAGTGCAGGCAGCCCCATACAGGGAGGCCATGGGTTAACTGCTGGTGGCATCATTCATCTCCCCAGCCCCACCAACCGAGGGCCACCAGGAATACTTTTTACAGGGACCACACAGGACAAAAGAGGTTCTTCCAGGAGGTGGGCCCCCTGTGGCTCACAGAGTGGAGCTGAGAAGCTGGTGCAGGCTCGGATAAAGGAGGGCACCTAGGAGTCGGGATGGCTTGCTCGAGACTGCAGGACCGTAGACAAAAGGCTCTCAAAAACAATATGGCCCTCCTGGGGAGTTTGTAATTCTCAGCTGTCCTGGTCTGAAGCTCCAAATTTCCAAAACAAATTTATTAAAATGAGGACTTCTCTCCAAATTACAAAAATTCTTGGAGCCAACCAAACGGTGCCCACGCAGCCTCCGGGTTAAACGTTTCTCTGCAAATACAGGCTTGGGGCTCCTGGCAGTTTAAGATTACAGCAGCCAGAGAAGAGGGACACAAAATATTAGTTTTGAGCCCGGGCTGCAAAGGATAGCACGGACACGTGGCTACCGAGCCCAGCTGTGGTTACCCAGGGCAGAGAGAGTCAGCCAAGACACTTTTGTTTTTTTTTTTGTTTTTTTTTATAATATATTTTATTGATTTTTCACAGAGAGGAAGGGAGAGAGATAGAAAGTTGGAAACATCGATGAGAGAGAAACATCGATCAGCTGCCTCCTGCACACCCCCCACTGGGGATGTGCCCGCAACCCAGGTACATGCCCTTGACCGGAATCGAACCTGGGACCCTTCAGTCCGCAGGCCGACGCTCTATCCACTGAGCCAAACCGGTTTTGGCAGCCAAGACACTTTTGAAGAACAAAGTGGGAAGACTTGATTTACAAGATATGAAGATGTATTATAAATCTAACAGAGGCTCCATGCACGTAATTCGTGCACTGGGTGGGGGGTGTCCTTCAGCCTGGCCTGTGCCCTCTTGCAGTCTGGGACCCCTCGTTGGACATCCCTCTCACAGTCTGGGACCCCTTGCTTGTTACTGCCTGCCTGCTCACTGCTCCTTACCGCTTGGCTCGTTGCTCCTTAGTGCTGCCACGGAGACAGGAGAGGCTTCCACCACTGCCACTGTGCTTGCTGGCTGTGAGCCCAGATTCTGGCTGAGCGCTGCCCCCTGGTGGTCAGTGCGCATCATAGCGACTGGTCATTCTGCTGTAATGATCGCTTAGACTTTTATTATATAGACTAGAAGGCCGGTGCACAAAAATTTGTGCACTGGGGGGGGGGGCCCTTCGGCCTGGCCTGTGCCCTCTTGCAATCCAGGACTCCTCAGGGGATGTCAGAGAGCCAGTTTCAGCCCGAACCCGCAGGCCACTGCCCTCCGGAGGGCGCCAGCCGCAGGGCTCACGGCTGGTGTTCCTCTCCTGATCAGGACTGATGGGCGCAAGCCGGCAGGCGCAGTGGGGCCGGGATAAGTGGGAGCAGGAGGGAGGAGCTGCAGGCGGCAGCCCCTGGTGGTCAGTGCGCATCATAGCGACTGGTCATTCTGCTGTAATGATCGCTTAGACTTTTATTATATAGACTAGAAGGCCGGTGCACAAAAATTTGTGCACTGGGGGGGGGGGTCCTTCAGCCTGGCCTGTGCCCTCTTGCAGTCTGGGACCACTAGGGGGATGACCACCTGCTGGCTTAGGCCTGCTCCCCGGGGGATTGGGCCTAAGCTGGTAATCAGACATGCCTCTGGCAGCCTGGCAGCCTCGGGGAATGTCCACTTGCCAGTGGGAAGCAGGCATAAACTGCAGTCGAACATCCTTAGTGCTGCTGAGGAGGCAGGAGAGGCTCCCACCACCACCGCTGTACTGGCAGCCATCATCCTGGCTTGTGGCTGAGCAGAGGCTGTTTGCAGCTGGCCACACCCCCTTTAGGGTGGGGGTCCCCACTGGGGTGCTTGGCCAGTCTGGGTGAGGGGCTGAGGGCCATTTTCAGGCTGGCTGGCCACTGAAGCTCCCAGCCTCTCCTTTTTTTATTTTTATTTTATTCTGGGATTTATTTACCTTCTATAATTGAAACTCTGTTGCCATCCTGCTTGCTCCAGCTTGGAGGCCACAGCCTGCTGAAAGCAGGTATCTGTTGTTTAGCTTCTATAATTGAAACTTAGTTGCTTTCAGAGCTCAGAGCCGGGCCGCAGCAGGCGGGGAACCTTGGCTTCCTTCATCACTGGAGCAAGCAAGCTTCCTGCTCGCTTCAGCTGCGTGGCTGCCGGCCGCCATTTTGGTTGGTGGTTAATTTGCATATCACCCTGATTAGCCAATGGGAAGCGTAGCAAAGGTACGGTCAATTACCCTTTTTGTCTTTTATTAGATAGGATAGTCATTGTGATATCGTGGCTTTGGTGCAGGAAGAGAAAGCCAGGCCATTGAAACAGAATAAACACATCTATAATAATAAAAGTGTAATATGCTAATTAGACCAGATGTCCTTCTTGACTGAGCTGGGGCTGCAAGGGAAACCTGAGTCCCGGGTGCCTGCTGGCGGCCAAAGGAAAGCCAGTGCCAGCAGCTGGGGGAAGGAAGGCCTAGTCTTGCACGAATTTCGTGCACCGGGGCTCTAGTTTACTATAAGTCAGAGATGCTACTGCAGGTCATTAAAGAGGAGCAGACTTTCCAATAGCAGTGCTGGGACAACTAGATATCCACATAAGAGAAATTAATCATGACCTCTACTTCACACCATACTCTTAAAGGAGAAAGACAAAACTATAAAGCTTTAGAAGATAAATGTGAGTATATCTTCTCATTGATCCCTGGGTTATACCTTGGTCAACTTCCAGCCACTGACGCTGAGTGGGCCTTGAATACTATGAACTTGGATGTGATTAAGGGAAAGCCAATTCAGGCAACATGTGGTCTCAGAGGGACTGGATAGAGAAAGATTTTTTTCTTTTTTTTTTTTAAATCCTCACTCGAGGATATTTTCCCATTGATTTTTAGAGAGAGTGGAAGAGAGAGGGATAGACGGAGAGAGAAATATCGATGTGAGAGACATACAACGATTGGTTGCCTCCAGCACAAGCCCGGACCAGGGCCTGGACTGTGGAGGAGCCTGCAACCAAGGTACGTGCCCTTTACCAGTATTGAACCTGGGACTCTTTGGTCCACAGGCCGACGCTCTATCCACTGAGCCAAACTAGTTAGGGTGAGAAAGATTTCTTAAGGTATAAAAAGCATGAACTAATGGAAAGGATTGATAAAATTGGAAACTTCTGTGTGCTGTGCTTAAAAACAAGATAAATAAAGTGAAGAGATAACAACAAAAACGCACATGTGGGTGTCAGACCAGCCCGTTCAGTGCCTCCCGCCCTCCTACCAGCCTCAATGCGCTGCTTCTTTACTTCTCTAGTTGTAGGCTTCCATTCAGCAAGCTTGCAGGTGATTCTGAATGATGGTGGTTCTGTATTTTAGTTGTAATTTTCAGTGTTTTGGTAGGTGGCAAGTACAGACGTTTACTTAAGTTGCCATCTACTGTAGCTTTTGAGGTGAGTTTTAAAACAAGTGTGAGTCGTCCAGTTTTGTTTGTTTTCAAGATTATTTTGGCTTTTGAACTTGAAATTCCGTATGAATTTTAGGATGAATTTTTTTCTATTCCTGCAACAAATATCATTGGGATTTTGGTAGGGATTGCATTGAATCCATAGATTGCTTTGGGTAATATTGACATTTTATTAATATTAAGTCTTCTAATCCATGAATATGAGATGGGTTTCCATTTATTTATGTCATCTTTAATATTAAATCAGTGATATTTTATAGTTTTCATTGTACAAGTCTTTCACCGTCTTGGGTAAATTAAATTCTAATTATTATATTCTTTTCAGTGCTATTGTAAATGGAATTGGTTTTGTAATTTCCTTTTCAAATTGTTTTTGTTGTGTAAGAATGTGTCCGATTTTTGTGTGGTGACTTTGTATCCTGCTATTTTGCTGAATTTATCACTTCTAACTCTCTGTGCTTTAGGGTTTTCTAAAGATCTTATCAATAGCAAAAATATAATTTTCTAATTGTGATGCTTTTGTTCTTGCTTAATTGCTCTAGCTTGGGATTCTAATACTATGTTGAATAAACATGGTGAAATTGGGCATCCTTGTCTTGTTCCTGATCTTTGAGGAAAAGCTTTTAGCTTTTCACTATTGAGCATGATGTTAGCTGTCGGCTTGTCCTATATGACCTTTATTATGTTGAGTTATGTTCTTTCTATACCTAGTTTGTTGAGAATTTCCATTATAAATGGATGTTGGATTTTATTAAAAGCTTTTTCTGCATCTATTAAGATGCTTATGTGATTTTTATATTTGATTTTGTTAATGAGGCATAAAAGGTTGATTTGCAGATGTTTGTCTTGCATTCATGAACTAAATCCCACTTACAGTGAATGATTCTTTTTTTTTTAAAATATATATTTCTTTATTGATTTCAGAGAAGAAGGGAGAAGGAGAGAGAGATAGAAACATCAATGATGAGAGAGAATCATTGATCGGCTGCCTCCTGCACACCCCCTACTGGGGATCGAGCCCGCAACCCAGGCATGTGCCCTTGGCCGGGATCAAACCTGGGACCCTTCAGTCCCCAGGCTGACGCTCTATCTACTGAGCCAATCCAGCTAGGGCTGAATGATTCTTTTAATGTGTTATTGAATTCAATTTATTAATACTTTGTTGATAATTTTTGCATTTACATTCATTAGAGATATTAGCCTGTAATTTTCATTTTTTGTAATGACCATGTCTGTTTTTGTGTTCATTTTCTGTTTTGGAAGTTTGAGAAGGATTAGTATTAATTCTTCAAATGTTTGGTGGAATTCACCATTTAAGCCATTTAGTTCTGGACTTTTGTTTCTCGGTAGTTTTTTGTTTAGTGTTTTAATATCATTACTAGTAATTGGTTCATTCAGATTTTTTATCTCTTTATTTTTTAGTCTTGGTAGTTGTATCTAGGAATTTTTCCATTTCTTCTAGTTTGTCCAAATTTTAGGCATATAATTTTTCAGAGTAGTTTCTGATGACTTGTATTTCTTTGGTGTTAGTGGTAACATTTCCTCTTTAAGTTCTGATTTTATTTGAATTCTCCCTTTTTTTCTTGGTGAGTCTAAAGTTTAGTTTGTTTTGTTTATCTTTTGAAATAGCCAGTTCTCTGTTTCATTGAAGTTTTTTTCTATTACCTTTTTAGTTTGTATTTCATTTTCTCTGCCACTCTGATCTTTATTTCCTTCCTCTTACTAACTTTGGGCTTCATTTGTTCTTCTTTTTCTGGTTCCTTGAGGTATAAATGTAGGGCAATGAAAATCAAAACTACAATGAGATACTACTTTACACCTGTTAGCCTGGCCCTTATCAACAACTTTTATTTGCGGTATCTCCTAGTTCTTAAGGTAGGCAGTTATTACGATGAACTTATCTCTTAATACTATTTCTGCTGCAGCCAATAAGTTTGATATCCTACCTAATCTAATAAAAGAGAAACATGCAAATTGACTGCACCTCCACTACGCCCAAGCCACATCCACCAGCCAATCAGAGTGACTATATGCAAATTAACCCAACCAAGATGGCGGCCGGCAGCCACAGAGCTGGAGCAAGCAGGAGGCTTGGTTGCCCCGGCAATGGAGGAAGCCAAGCTTTCCACCTGCCCTTGCCGGCTAAGGCCTCTGCTCAAGGCAACAAAGTTTCAGTTATAGAAGATAAATAAATCCCAGATACCTGCTTCCAGCCAGCCTCCACTGGGAGCTTGGGTGGCTGGGGGCAGTGGCCAGCCTGCAAAAAGCCATCAGCACCTCACCCAGGATGGCCACGCCCTCATGGGGTAAGGGTACCTGCTTGGGGGATTGGCCAGCCTGCAAACAGCCTCAGCCACTTACCCAGGCTGGCCAGGCACCCCAGCAGGACCCCCCTCCCTGAAGGGGGTGTGCCCAGCCTGAAAATGGCCCTCAGCCCCTCACCCACACTGGCCAGGTACCCCAGTGGGACCCCCACCCTGATCCAGGACACACTTCAAGGCAAACCAGCAGGCCCCCACCCGTGTACCAGGCCTCTATCCTATATAGTAAAAGGGTAATATGCAAACTGACCCTAACAGCAGAACGACTGGGAATGACTGGTCACTATGACATACACTGACCACCAGGGGGCAGATGCTCAATGCAGGAGCTGTCCCCTGGTGGTCAGTGCGCTCCCACAGGGGGAGTTCTTCTCAGCCACAAGCCAGGCTGATGGCTGCCAGCACAGGGGTGGTGGTGGGAGCCTCTCCCGCCTCCTCAGCAGCACTAAGGATGCCCGACTGCAGCTTAGGTCTGCTCCCTGCTGATAAGTGGACATCCCCTGAGGGCTGCCGGGCTGCCAGAGGGATGTCTGATTGCCAGCTTGGGCTCAATCCCCCCAGGGAGTGGGCCTAAGCCAGCAGGTGGACATCCTCCAAGGGGTCCCAGACTGCAAGAGGGCATAGGTCTGGCTTGGGGACCCCCCAACGAGTGCACAAATTTTTGTGCACTGGGCTCTAGTCCTATCTAATGATAGAGAAACACGGTAATTAACCATAACTTCACTACCCTTCCCATTGGCTAATCAGCGAGATAGGCAAATTAATGTCCAACCAAGATGGCGGCCGGCAGCCAGGCAGCTGAAGCGAACAGGAGGCTTGCTTGCTCCAGTGATGGGGGAAGCCAAGGGAC
>NW_006286234.1:150707-151927 GCF_000327345.1 Myotis davidii
CTTCTTCGCCGACTCCGTCCACACCTTTGGGGACCCCTGGACCTGCTGGGGTTGGACCCCAGCACAAGAGGGCTTAGTCTGGGCTGAGGGACCCCCCCGAGTGCACAAATTTTTGTGCACCGGGCCTCTAGTCTATATATATAAAAGCCTAAGCTACTGTTCGACCATTCCACCAGTAGCTATGATGTGCACAGACCACCAGGGAGCAGATGTTGAATGCACAGGCATGGATACATAGAACAGACTGATGAATCTCTGAGGAAAGTGGAGAGGAGAGAGAGCGGGAAGAGATCAACCAAAGATCTTGAATGCATACTACCGGCCTGGTGCACGGATTCGTGCACTGGTGGGGTCCTTCTGCCTGGCCTGGTGGGATCAGGTCAAAACAGGCAGTTCGACATCCCCCGAGGGGTCTGGATTGCTAGAGGGTACAGGCCAGGCCGAGGGACCCCACCTGTGCAAGAATCTATTCACCAGGCCTCTAGTGTTGAATAAAAGTGGTGAGAGTGCACAACCCTGTCTTGTTCCTGATCTTAAAGGAAAAGCTTTTAGTTTTTCACCATTGAGAATGATATTAGCTGAGGGTTTATGGTTTATCACATGTGGCCTTTAGTATTTTGAGATACTTTTCTTATATTCCTATTTTATTGAGTGTTTTAATCATAAATTGATGTTGTGTCATATCAAGTGGTTTTTATGCATCATGATTTTTATCCTCTCTTTTGTTAGTGTGGTTATTGCATTGATTGATTTGCATATGTTGGACCTTCTTTGTGCCCCTAGAATGAACCCCACTTGATTGTGGTGTAATATCTTTGTGATGTACTGTTGTATTTGGTTTGCTAGTCTTTGGTTAAGATTTTTGCATCTGTGTTCATTAGAGAAATGGCCTGTAGTTTTCTCTTTTTGTGTTATCGTTGCCAGGTTTTGGTATCAGAGTTATATTGGCCTCATAGAATGTGTTAGGAAGTATTGCCTCTTTTTCAATTTAATAGAAGAGTTTGAGTAGGATAGTTTTTTTTTTAATATATTTTTTATTGATTATGTTGTATTTTTTGCTAGTCTTTGGTTAAGATTTTTGCATCTGTGTTCATTAGAGAAATGGCCTGTAGTTTTCTCTTTTTGTGTTATCGTTGCCAGGTTTTGGTATCAGAGTTATATTGGCCTCATAGAATGTGTTAGGAGATGTTGCCTCTTTTTCAATTTTCTGGAAGAGTTTG
>NW_006286234.1:153104-158534 GCF_000327345.1 Myotis davidii
GAATTTATTCTGATGGTTTTTTTTTTTTTTTTGCTGGATTGTTGTATTAGATTTTGTTTAGGATTTTTGCATCTGTATTCATAAGAGATATTGGTCTGTAATATTTTTATTTGTGTCATCTTTGCCAGGTTTTGGTATCAGGGTTATGTTGGCCTCATAAAATCTATTAGGAAGTATTGCCTTTTCTCCAATTTTTGGAAGAGTTCTAGTAGGATAGTTTTAAACTCTTTGAATGTTTGGTAGAATTCACTGGTGAAGCCAGGTGGTCCTGGTACTTTTGTTTTTTGGGGGAGGTTTTTGATAGTTGTTTCAATTTCCTCACTGCTGGTCAGTCTATTTAGATTTTCCAATTCTTCATGACTTAGTGTAGCAAGGTTATATATTTCTAGGAATACTTTTCCATTTCTTCTAGGTTATTGAATTTGGTTGCATAAAGTCTTTCATAATATTCTAGTATGATCTTTTATATATCTGTGATGTCTGTGGTGACTTCTCTCTTTACTATTTTGTTTATATGGGTCTTTTTTCATTTTTCCTCCGTGAGTCTAGCCAGTGGTTTGTCAATTTTATTAATCTTTTCAAAGAAACAGCTCTTTGTTTTGTTGATTTTCTTGTGTGTGTAGTCTTTTTATCCTCTATTTCATTTAATTCTCTAATTTTTATTATTTCCTTTCTTCTGCTGAATTTGGGGTTGCTTTTGTTCTTTTTCTAGTAGTTTAAGATGTGATGTTAGATTGTTTATTTGAGATTTCTGTGTTTCTTGAGATAGGACTGTAATGACATATACTTCCCTGTTATTACTGCTTTTGCTGCATCCCAGAGGTTTTGATATGTTGTATTGTCATTCTTATTTGTCTCTATATATCTTTTGATCTCATCTTTTATTTCTTTTTTGACCCAGTCATTTTTTAGTTGTATAATCTCCACATATTTATGGGTCTCTTTATTTCCTTTTTGCAGTTGATTTCTAACTTTAAGCCATCACGGTTAGAGTATATGCTTGGTATAATTTCAATCTTCTTGAATTTGTTTATGCTAGTTTGTGACCCAATATATGGTCCATCCTTGAGAATGTTCTATGTGCACTGGAGAAGAATGTATAATCTGATGTTCTGGGATGAAATGAACTGTAAATGTCATTTTATGTCCATTTTGTCAAATGCTTCACTTAACGCTGATATTTCTTTTTTTTAAAAAAAATATTTTTATTGATTTTTTACAGATAGGGAGAGGGATAGAGAGTTAGAAACATCGATGAGAGAGACATCGATCAGCTGCCTCCTGCACACTCCCTACTGGGGATGTGCCCGCAACCAAGGTACATGCCCTTGACTGGAATCGAACCCGGGATCCTTCAGTCTGCAGGCTGATGCTCTATCCACTGAGCCAAACCAGTTAGGGCAACGCTGATATTTCTTTATTGATTTTCTGTTAGGTTGATCTGTCTAGAGCTGTCAAGGGAGTATTAAGATCCCCAATTATGATTGTGTTTTTATCTGTTTCTCCCTTTAGTTCTGTGAGTAGTTGTTTTGTATATTTTGATTCTCCCTGTTGGGGTGCATATATATTATGCAGTGTCATGTTTTCTTGATGTAATGCTCCCTTTATCATTATAAAGTGACCATCTTTGTCTCTTGTTATCTTGAAATCTATTTTGTCAGATATAAGTATGGCTACATCTGCTTTTCTGTGGATTATATTTGCTTGGAGAATTCTTATTCTCCCTTTTACTTTGTATCCACCTTTGTCTTTGCAGCTTAGATATGTCTTTTGTAGGCAGCATATGGTTGGGTTTTGTTTTTTGATCCACTCTGCTACTTTGTACCTCTTTATTGGTGAATTCAGACCATTTATATTTAAGGTAATTATTGATGTATGAGGCTTTCCTATAAGCATTTTATCTTTTGTTTATTTTTGGTGCTCTGTGCCTCCACTGGTTCTTTTTCTTTATGTTTCTGTCTGTTGTTTTTGTTTGGTAGTATTCCATACTTCTTTCCTCTTTTTTTTTTAAGCTATGTGTCCTGGTTTGGGGAATTTTGTGTGCAGTTACCATTAGTGTTGTTAAAAGATAATTTTGTTGGATATATTACTTGTGACTGATAATTTCTGTCTTTCAGACTTTTGAATATTTGGTTCTATTCTCTTCTGGCTTGTAGAGTTTTAATATTTGGTTCCACTCTCTTGTGGCTTGTAGAGTTTAGATGACATTCTGATGGATTTTCCTTCGTAGGTCACATCCTCCTTTTTCCTGGCTGCTTTGAGAATTTTTTCTTTGTAATTCTTTTTTTTTTAAATATATTTTATTGATTTTTTACAGAGAGGAAGGGAGAGAGATAAAGAGCTAGAAACATCGATGAGAGAAACATCGATCATCTGCCTCCTGCACACCCCCTACTGGGGATGTGCCCGCAACCAAGGTATATGCCCTTGACCGGAATCGAACCTGGGACCTTTCAGTCTGCAGGCCGATGCTCTATCCACTGAGCCAAACCGGTTACGGCTGTCATTAATTCTCGACAGCTTTAGTACCAAAGTGCCTTGGAGAGGGGGCCTCTTTGCATTGAGGTAACTAGGAGTTCTGTTTGCTTCTTGGATTCGAGGATCTACTTATTTTCATAGATTTGGGAAGGTCTCATCAACTGTTTATTTGAATAGGTTCCATTCCCTGCTCCCTTTCTCCGTCTTCCGCAATGCCTGTAATTCTAATATTGCTTTTTCTGATGGAGTCAGATCGGTCTAGTAGAGCTCCTTCATTTTTTTTTATGCTTATGTCTCTCCTTCCCTCTGCGTCATATCTTGATTCCTGTCTTTGGTATCACTAATGCTTTCCTCCATCTGGTTGGTTCTGTTCTCTTTGCTGAATAGTTCACTTTTAATTTCCTTAACTGCATGCTTTATTACTATGATTTCTGATTGGTTCTTTTTAAAAGTTTTAATCTCTTTGGTAAAGTATTCATTTTGTTTATTGATTTGTTTTCTGAGTGCACTGAATTGCCTGCTGGTATTTTCTTGCATCTCGTTGAGTATTTTCAGAATTGCAATCTTGAAATCTCTCATTTATATCACATATTTCCATGTGTTCAAGTTTGCTTTCTGGAGACTTTTCATTTTCTTTCTGGTCATTCTCTTTGCTGTGGTTCTTCATGGTATTTGCTGTCCTCCTTTGTTTACACATTTATCTCTGAAGAGGTCTCTCTATTATTTTCCAGTAGATTGCGCTGCATCGAAAGATTTATTTTTATTTTTATTTTTTAATCCTCACCGAGGATATTTTTCCGTTAATTTTTAGAGAGAGTGGGAGAGAAAGGGAAAGACAGAGAGAAACATTGATTTGAGAGAAACACATTGATGGGTTACTTCCTGCATGTGCCCCAGGCCTAGGGCCTGGGCCAGGAAGGAGCCTGCAACCGAGGTATGTGCCTTTGACTGAAATCGAACCCAGGACCCTTCGGTCCACAGGCTGATGCTCTATCCACTGAGCCAAACCGGCTAGGGCTTTTTTCTTTTTTTTGAATCGCAAGGTTTTTTACCTCTGTGGTCTTCCGGAGGTGAGCCTGTGAGGTTTCCCTAAGATGGTACCGATCTGCTGCTTGGGGTAGGGTTTGTTTTGCCCTCACTGTAATGGCCACCCCTGACCTCCGTGGGGTCCCCCCCCAAGTACCCGTCTTGGGAAGCAGTCACAGGTGGAAACCAGTTCTACTGCAGTAGCTCTTGGCTTCCAGATCATATGCTCCTGGACCCGGCGCCAAGGGCCACGGGAGGCGAGTTTGTGGAGTCCAAGCGGCGGCAGGGCTCTGGTTCTGTTTCTTTGTCTGACACCCCACTGCTGGCCCGACAGTGGGAAGCCGCAGGGAGAAGCCTTGCTCTGCCAGGCATCTGCTGACTCTGTCCCTGTTTGTTTCCTCGCCACTCGCCCTGCTGGGCTGCCCTTCCCCACCCCCAGCAGCTCTCTGTTCCTTCGGGAGAAGGAAAGGCCTGCTACCTCCTCCCCCCGCACCTCAACTTTCGCTCCTCAGGCCAGCCAAGCCACGAGCTCCTGGCTGCAGGGCTACATCTGCAGGCCTTCTGCACTTTCCTCCCTTCTCATCTCCGTAAACCCACCTTTAGATGTTTCAGTGCTCCTGTCTGAGCAGAATTTCTTTGTTGAAATATAGTTGGTTAACTTGTTGAAATTTCAGGGAGGAGGAAGTGTGCTCTCACAGGGCCATTCCTCTGATATCACCGCTCATTGACTTTTAAACTCAAGTCTCATGTAGATTTGTTTTATTCTATATTTTTTAAATATGATTTTATTGATTTTAGAGAGAGGGAGGGTGGGAGTGTGAGAGAGGAGAGAGAGAAAGAGAGAAACATAGATGTGAAAGAGAAACATCCTCCAGCTGCCTCCTATCTCCTACCCATCTGTGCTGAGGATCAAGCCCAAAATCCCAGCTTGTGCTCTAATGGGGACTCAAACCTGCGACCTTCTGGCTCATGGGACCATGCTCAATCAACTGAGCCACACAGGCCAGGGCTCATATAGATTTGTTTTCTTTTCTTTTTTGTTATTATTATTTAAAAAAATATTTTTATTGATTTCAGAGAGGAAAGGAGAGCGAGAGAGAGAGAGAGAATCATCCATCGGCTGCCTCATTCACACCCCACACTGGGGATCGATCCCTCAACCCGGGCATGTGCCCCTGATTGGAAATCAAACTGTGACTTCCTGATTCATAGGTTGACGCTCAACCACTGAGCCACACCAGCCAGGCTAGATTTGTTTTAAAAGAGACAAGTTTCTTGTGAACCTCCACTTTTGGGCAAAAAGTTATGCCACGGAGACAAATGTATGAATAACAGATCAACCATAAAACTAATTAAATTCATAACCCAGCACCATTCCAACCAATGTCAGTAATTGAAATGGACCAATGATATTTTGTTTAAAGTATGTCACTGCTATGAATGAGAATATTCAGGTTGTCTTTGTGATAAAATATACATAACATAAAATTTACCATTTTAACTTTTTCAAAGTGTACAGTTCAGTAGCATCAGTACTTTCACATTGTCACATAGTCATCACCACTGCCCTTCTCTAGGTCGTTTTCATTGCCCCTGAGTGAAACTCTGTAAGCTTTAAACAATAACTCCCTATTCTCCCCTTTCCAAGTTACAGGTTCTTTGTGTTCTGCATAGCTATCCTTTAATTTTAGAAATACCTTGACATTTTCATTCATAGTTTGCTGTGACATTATTTGGTACTAGAGGCCCAGTGAATGAAATTTGTGCGGGGGGGCGGGGGGAGTGGTCCCTCTCCAATCTGGGACCCCTTGGCGAATGTCTGACTGCCAGACATCCCTCTCGCAATCCAGGACCACTGGCTCCTAATCGCTGGCCTGCCTGCCTGATCACCCCTAACCACCTCTGCCTGCCGGCCTGATGCACCTA
>NW_006286234.1:158664-160694 GCF_000327345.1 Myotis davidii
CCGCCCCTGCCTGCCGGATTGCCCCTAACCATTTGCCTGCCTGCCTGATCACCCTTAACTGCTGCCTGCCTGATTGACCCTAACCACTTGCTGGACTGATCGCCCTTAACCACTTGCCTGCCTGCCTGATTGCCCCTAACCGCTCACCTGCCTGCCTGATTGCCCCTTATCATTCACCTGCCTGCTTGATCGCCCCTAACCACCTCTGCCTTGGCCCCTGCTGCTGCAGCTTCGTCTGGAAGGACATCTGGAAGGTTGTTTGACTGTCTGGTCTAATTAGCATATTATGCTTTTATTATTATAGATTCATTTGGCAGGAACTCATCATTTATATATGAAGATTGCCTCTTTCCTTTTTTTCATTAGCTTTCTATATTTAAAGTAACTTTTTTCATCAATCAGTAATGGGAAATACAAAAGTGCATGTGATAGGCTCTCAGAATATATTTGTTAATATTTCAAATTATCACTAAAGCAACATTTAAAAAAATTACTACAGACTTTGTACAAGTTTTTGATCTCTAGTGTGAACAATACATATTTGGAGGACCTACGATGTAAAAACAGAGAAGTAGGACAATCATGTTCCAGAATGGAAGGAAGTGTTTCTTACAACAGCAGAAGTCAGCACCGTAGAATGTGGTTGAGTATGAGGGCAATATAGTATGACAAAGAGTAAAGTACCATTCAGTGTTAATATTAGCTGAAATGTTACTATTTTTCCAGGAAAATAGACTTACATGTTCTCAGTGCAGAATATCTGATTGCAGTGTTAAGGAAATTATGTTTTATTCTTTTAGAATTTTTACCTCCTGTATTCTCAGATTTCCTGAGAATCTCTTTCATTTTTTAAAAAAATATATTTTATTGATTTTTTACAGAGAGGAAGGGAGAGAGATAGAGAGTTAGAAACATCGATGAGAGAGGAACATCGATCAGCTGCCTCCTGCACATCTCCTACCGGGGATGTGCCGGCAACCCAGGTACATGCCCTTGACGGGAATCGAACCTGGGACCTTTCAGTCCGTAAGCTCCATCCACTGAGCCAAACCGGTTTCGGTGAGAATCTCTTTCTTAATATAATGCTCTCTGATACTTTACTTGTTTTGGAAGTTAAAGCTAGCTAATATATTTTGTTTTTACTTTTGTGACATCTTTTAACATAATTTGAGATGTCTTGGTATATCAGACATTTAGATGGGAACATTTTAAACATTTCGACCTACATGGACATTTTGATTTTGTAAAATACTCCTGTGATAATTTTTTACAGTTGCTTCAAATATGTAGAAATATGGTAATATAATTTGGTTAGGTTTATTTTATGTTGCGATTAAAGGTGGCAGTGTCAATGAGCCACATTGGTTTTGAGTTGGTTTTAATGGGAAGAGAATAAGAAACACAAAATGGGAATGGGTTGAAGAAATTTGTACGTATTAGATGGTTTCTTCTTTGGAGTAATTATTTCCAATATTTGCTTTTTAGAAAATCATTTCAAGAAATATACCAATCAGATTCTGAAGGATGGGAAACATCAAAAGATCTGAGAAGTAATCTTGGAAATTTAGAATCAGAACTTCTATTTCTAAATACGCTTACTGGTATAAATATCAGAAAGTACTCCAAGAAGATAGAGAACCTAACGAGCACTGAGAAGACAGAAAGGCGTAAGTGTTCATTTTTATCTAGCAGTGGTGTTGAAGCTTTTCTTGTTATGCATAGGAATTGGGTGGGGTGTCGTTGAATTAAAATTTTACAAGGTAACTATCTGAATGTGTGGTTGGTAAAGTTGTTGTGTAGGGTATTTTGCATATCACAGTGTGTACATAATACTCTTAAAAGCTGCCTGAGATAGATGTTAAAGGAAACATGATAAAAGGATAGATATTTAAGTAGCTTAATAGTCAAGTAAAGGAGGTAAGTGATTGTAAGAACAATACCACCACTAATTTGTAAATCTTAGGAGTTTTCCTCCACAGACCCGAAAGATGCTTCATCTACAGTACTGAACTCCTATTGAACATAATCTG
>NW_006286234.1:161010-167153 GCF_000327345.1 Myotis davidii
CTCGTTCTCTTTCTCCTTGTAGAATTGTGCTGTTCTAAAAATACCTTTATTAGCAAATCTAGATGTTGATAAACTCAGAATAGTGGTTATTTCTTGGGTGAGGGTAGAATATAACCTGGGAAAGGGCACGAGGTAACTTCATGGGGTCCTTTAAGTGCTGTATCTTGATCTCAGTGCTGGTTACATGGGAATTTCTGTTCTTTACCTTAATATTTTGGTATAATTGAGAGCTAGAAAGTATAAGTTGATTTAATTCTGTTTCACACAAAGATAATCAATTTGGTGCAGATTATTCTAGATATATTCAATGGAAATACTAACACATACTTCACACCATGTCACCACATGGATATTTGAAGAAAATTGTTATTTGCAAATAAATTATTTGTTTTTCTGATTGATAGGTATAAAGAAAGTTCTACAAAGACATAAATTGTCAGGAAATTGCCACATGATTACATTTCAAGTTGAATTTCAGATTCTGGAATTCCAGGTAAACGAAAGATTATGTTGTGATAACAGAGATTCTATTGCTATGAAATAAAAATCTCCCCTCCCTTAGCTTCCAGCAGTTGCTGAACTGAAGAGCAGTTCATGAACCAGGATCCACTTGTTGCATATTTGTGCAAAGTGTACCATTTCAAAAATTTTAAAGTATAAACACAATACCCCAACAACTGCATGTGGGAGGGTTGTTGCTGGGGGATAAGTGCTTTATTGGAGGGCAGGTTGCAAGATGCTCCTGGGCTCCCAGTGCTTGCCCTGAAGTGCTGGAGGCAATCCTGGATGCCTGTAGTAGTTCACTGATATGCCAGCCATGTGTAAGCTTTTATCTATTGCTGCTTAACAAATTTCCCCAAAATTTAATGGCTTAAAGCAACAACAAAAAGAAACCACATTGCCCTGACTGGTTTGGCTCAGTGGATAGAGCATTGGCCTGTGGACCCAAGGGTCCCAGGTTCGATTCCGGTTATGGGTGTCAGAAACAAATTAAAAAAAAAAAAAAGAAAAAGAAACCACATTATTATATCACTCATTTCTTGTGGGTCAGGAATTTGGGGGCTGTTCAGTTGGGTGTTCTTGCTTAGGGCTTCTCATGAAGTTATGGTCATCTGGGACCACAGCTATCCAAACACTGCTCTGGGCTGGAGGGTTAGACTCCAAGGTAGTTCATGGTTATGCCAGCAAGTTGTACTGGACTGCTGAGACACAGCACAGGAGGAAGATATTTTTGACTAAGATTTCCACATAAAATTAGGAAGCAGACAGAATGGTAATGTATAACACATGGCAAGGGTGGAGTGGAAGAACAAGGCTCTGTCTGACACCTTCAAAGGCTGGCACTCAGAAGTGTGGGATCCAGGCATAATTTTGTGAACTAACTGGGATGGGGTTCATGCTTTGATAGCAGAAAGCACTTCCAACCTGTTGGTTTTCCAGCTGGGCCTACCAAGAGAGTATGTATAAGAGGACAGGACAGCTGCCTTGGCTTCAGCTCGTCAGCTCACCAAAGTGGATACAGACTAGTCCACACCAGGTCCTAAGTCCTGTGGGCAGGATGCTTACTTGCATTTATGGCCATGTGCCAGGATTCCTCATCCTGTTCTCAGCCACAAAACAGCCCCAAGTTGTCCCTTTTTATATGGGACAGGAGTTGATGTCTGGTAATCGGGACCCTGTCTCCTTAGGAACTAGTCAAGGTCCAGTTATCTGGGCTGGAGGAGTTGCTTCTCGAGAACTCTTTGTAGTCCTTGTCTCGACTGCCACCACTGTCCCAGGGGGGCTGAGTGTAACTGAGGCAGAACATGGACCCAAATGGATTAGTCTTGTTTGGGACGGAGACCTGTGCCAGGAACCAAGCTTCTCCTTACTGCGGCCGAGGAACTCATGGATGTTGTCCCATTGTAGAAGGCTGCATTACAAAAGGACCAACTGCATTTTCTTTCTTTGTGGGTAATGCAATCCTAAACTCAGAGTGGTAATATACCAGTGCCCACCTGCAACCTGGCCTCCATTAATGGGCTAGCCTACAGTCCATGTCAGGTGGAGGAGTCATAGGCTTGACTCCCAGTTCACAAAATTATGCCTGGATCCCACACTTCTGAGCACCAAATCCATGTTTAAGAACATCTGCACTGTCAGTGTGTACATTGCCAAGGAACGTGCTCAGGGGTGTCCTAGTATTCCTGGGGTCCTGCAGGCTTTTTCTTGCATATCACAGTGTGTACATAATACTCTTTTTTTAAAATATATTTTATTGATTTCTACAGAGAGGAAAGGAGAGGGATAGAGAGTTAGAAACATCGATGAGAGAGAAACATCAATGAGCTGCCTCCTGCACACTTCCCACTGGGGATGTGCCCATAACCAAGGCACATGCCCTTGACTGGAATCGAACCTGGGACCCTTGAGTCCGCAGGCCGACGCTCTATCCGCTGAGCCAACCAGTTAGGGCTGTACATAATACTCTTAAAAGCTGCCTGAGATAGATGTTAAAGGAAACATGATAAAAGGATAGATATTTAAGTAGCTTAATAGTCAAGTAACAGAGATAAGTGATTGTAGGAACAACACCACTAATTTGTAAATCTTAGAGGAGTTTTCCTCGGCTGACCAACTGCATTTCCTCAGTCTTTTTCCACAGTCTGGGTTATCTGGGGAGAAACTAGACTATGGGCAAAATCAGGTTTGCCCACAAATCCAATTGAAAAGAGACTGTCCTCTGCAGTGGAGAGTGTCTGAGCTGCTCAGTGGAGCTGGACATTCCAGGATAGGTTGTGCTCAAAGATTGGTGTGCTCATTAGTAGGACTATGGCCTGAGAGGTCAAATAGACTGCTTTTTTGGTGGTGGTGGTTTTTTAAACTGCATATTTAAAGAGGCAGTCCCAGGGTGAACTGGCACTGGGCTCTGCAGCTCCCATTATGGTTTGGTTTGCTGTCCTGGGTGGCTGTTGTAAACACAGACAGGAAGACAGGACCAGAGCCACGTGGGCCCTGCCACACCGGTGCTGCTCTCCTGGCTTCAGTGGCCATGTTTCCTGCTCCTACCAGGGAGTGGCCGCACCAGCCCAGCCTTTACTTCCCTGTCCAAAGTATTTAAAAAAATATTTTTTATTGATTTTTAGAAAGAGAGGAAGGGAAAGGGAGAGAGAAAGGGAAACACTGATGTGAGAGCAGAACCTTGATTGCCTGCTCTTGCGTGTCCCTTACTAGGGATCCAGCCTGTACTCTGAGCATGTGCCCTGACTGGGAATGGAACTAGCAAACTTTTGGTGCTTGGGAAGATGCCCAACCAATTGAGCCACACCTGCCAGGGCCCTGTCTACAGCATTTTAAGCTAATATCGTATCCCATACCACCAAAGCATGATTGAAAATTTTGTGACCATTTCGTTACGGTCTAAGGTCATATGCTGAATGAATTAGAATTAGTTGAGATGCACTTGACAGAAAACTTAAAAATAAGAGGTGGTTTCAGGTACTAGAAATTTACTTCTCTGTTGCTTCAACAAAATGCAGGGTAAGTTTTCAGAGACTGAATGATCATCGAGCTCTGCCATCACCCACGTTGCTTCCAAATCATGTTGTGAATCACTTTAGCATTTGAGGCATCAGGAAGAGAGAGGGGTTGGCAAATAAGGCCTCCCCTTTTCTGTCGAAGGACACTTTTTAGAAATTGCAACACCCATAATTTTCACCTACGTTGTCTTGGCCAATAAAGTTAGTGTGAGGGAACCTGGAAATTTAGTCTTTATTATGCATGGCATGTGGCTAATGAAAATTTGGGGCAAGAGTGAAATAAAGAATTGGGGAGTAACAGCATTTTTTGTTCCATAAGCAGGAGTGGGGAACATCCAGCCCACGGGCCATATAAGGCCCTTGAAATCATTTGGTCTGGCCCTGCCATGGCAACCGCAGGTGGAACTTGAAATTCAATAAATCTAGGAGCTTTTTTCATAGCAACATAAATTTATATTAAGTGAATGATGTTATAAATATCCAAATGGACCTTGACTGAAAAAAGATTTCCCAGCCCTGTTTTAGGGAATGTGTGTATGTGTGGGGCATCTAAGGAGAGGAAGAATTTATGTCCTTTGAAACACACAGAACATAGTAATTTTGGAATCTCTAAAGAGATGTGAGCCGCCATTGCTCACATTTCAAAGTATATCTGTGTTTTGAACTGTTTCGTTTTACTTGGCTCCAGAAGGAACATGTTCTTCTCCCTGTCTCTGTTAAGAACACTCACTTCATCTGCCCCTTTCCAATTTTATGATGCTCCTGAGGACCAGACCTGTAAGCAAGATACTTGGAGCAGTCACAAACAACTCTTGAGTCAGCAAGATCTTAGGGATAAGCCATATGTGGGACTCGGGCTTTTTGGAGAAGAAAAGAACAAAGAACTATCTTATTTTTTTGTTTTTTGTTGCTTAGAATTCTGATGTAATGGACTAATGAGAATTATATTTTAAATTTTTATTATGTAGTAGTGAATCTTCACATTTTCTAGGCCTACTCATCTATATACATACATATGCATATATATATATATGTGTGTGTGTGTGTGTGTGTATAGACCCGGTGCACAAAAATTTCTGCACGGGGGGTAGGGGTCCCTCAGCCCGGGCTGTGCCCTCTCGCAGTCTGGGACCTGAGCAGAGCTCCCCCATGTGGGAGTGCACTGACCACCAGAAGGCAGCTCCTGCATTGAGCATCTGCCCCCGGTGGTCAGTGTATGTCATAGTGACCAGTCATTCCCAGTCCTTCTGCTGTTAGGGTCAGTTTGCATATTATCCTCTTACTATATAGGATAGAGGGCTGGTGCACAGTGCGGGAGGGGGGGGGCAGCTGGTTTGCCGTGAAGTTTGTCCTGGATCAGGGTGGGGGGTCCCACTGGGGTGCCTCGCCAGCCTGGGTGAGGGGCTGATGGCTGTTTGCAGCTGGTCTCACCCCCTTCAGGGTGGGGGTCCTCACTGGGGTGCCTGGCCAGTCTGGGTGAGGGGCTGAGGGCCGTTTTCAGGCTGGCCTGCGACTGAAGCTCCCAGCCTCTCCTTTTTTTCTTTTTCTTTTTTTTTATTCTTGGATTTATTTACCTTCTATAATTGAAACTCTGTTGCCTTCACTGGCGCTCCCAGCTCTGAGGCCCCGGCTGGCAGAAAGGTATCTGGGGTTTGTTTAGCGTCTATAATTGAAACTTTGTTGCTTTTGGAGCTGTTGCTTTTGGAGCTTAGAGCTGGGCCGCGGCAGGCAGGGAACCTTCCTCCATCACTGGAGCAAGCAAACCTCTTGCTCCTTGCAGTTGCGTGGCTGCCAGCCGCCATCTTTGTTGGCAGTTAATTTGCATATCTTGCTGATTAGCCAATGGGAAGTGTAGCAGAGGTACGGTTAATTACCTTTTTTTTCTTTTATTAGATAGGATATATATATGGGTGTGTGTGTACATATATAGAGCCAGGGTCTGTAACATCCAAAACAACCGAGCGGATGACCGAACACCAGAAGTCAATCTTGCAGTCAGTGCTGGGTCATCCCGGTGACCCAGCACTGACTGCCGCCGCTGTGGGCACGGCTACCCAGCACTGACTGCCGAGGGGGCTGCGGATCAGGCCCGGAGAGAGAGGCAGGGTCTGATCTGCAGCCTCCGTGGCAGCTGTTGATCAGCCCTTGCCTCTCTCTTTCTCTCGGGCCCTAGCCAGCAGCTGCGCCTCTCTTTTACTCTGGACCTCGCCAGCAGCCATGTGGGCTGCTGATCAGCTCCCCTCTCTGATCAGGCCTGGAGATAGGCCCAGAGATGCTGACTGGCATAGAAACCGACCAATCAGAACCAAGTATGGGTGAACTGTGAAGAGCCAATGGCTGCCTAGAAGACTGAGCTTTTGACGCTGACTGGCATAGAAACTGACCAATCAGAATCAAATCTGGGTGAAGTGCAAGGAGCCAATGGCTGCCTAGGAGGTGGAGCTTTTGACGCTGCCTGGCATAGAAACCGACCAATAAGAACCTAATCTGGGTGAACTGAAAAGGCAGAACCTAAGGATGAGGGCTGAGGAGGGGTTTCAAGGGCAACAGCTGTTCGGTGTAAGGTGTAAGAAAGTGGTTCAATTTTTTAATGACTGGTTTGGCAATATAGTGCATATGGCTGGG
>NW_006286234.1:167308-167734 GCF_000327345.1 Myotis davidii
AGAAGGGTAATGTGCTAATTAGACCAGGTTGACCCGCCATCTTCCGGACGTCCGACTTCCTTCCGGATAAAGCCATCATGTTGGGGCTGAGGCAGAGAGGGAAGTTGGGGGCGAGATCAGGCTGGCAGGGGAGGGCCATTGTGGGCAACCAGGCTGGCTGGGGAGGACACTTGGGGGCGAGATCAGGCCTGCAGGGGAGGTCAGTTGGGGGCGAGATTGGGCCAGTAGGGGAGAGCAGTTGGGGGCGAGATCAGGCTGGCAGGGGAGAGCAATTGGGGGCGATATCAGGCTGGCCGGGGAGGGCAGTTAGGGGCGATCAGGCAGGCAGAGGCAATTAGGAGTGATCAGGCCAGCGGGGGAAAGCAGGGGGGGTGATCAGGCAGGCAGGCAGGCAGAGTGGTTAGAGGCAATCAGGCAGGGAGGTAG
>NW_006286234.1:167775-173851 GCF_000327345.1 Myotis davidii
CAGTTTAAGAAACCATTGTAGCCCTCAAGTCAAAAAGTTTGCCCACCCCTGGGTTAGGGGCAATCAGGCTGGCAGGCAGAGGAGGTTAGGGGCGATCAGGCAGGCAGGTAGGTGAGCGGTTAGGAGCTAGCGGTCCCAGATTGCAAGAGGGATGTCCTACTGCCGGTTTAGGCCCAACCCTGTGGTATCGGGCCTTAACCGGCAGTCAGACATCCCTCAATTGGTCCCTGATTGGAGAGGGTGCAGACTGGGCTGATGGACCCCCCTCTCCTCATGCATGAATTTCATGCACCAGGCCACTAGTATAATTATAAGTTAAGTGTATCTTTAGAAATACATTTCTAGTAGAATGCTAGGTCAAAGGAGATGTACATGTAAATTGTGATTGATAGTATCAATGTTTTTACCTTTTTACATGTTAAGCAGATTTTTAGAGTTGAGACTGCTAAAGAAACAAACAATGGTGAAGACACAGCTACCTTCTCTATACTAAAACATTTATTTTAAACAAAATTTCCACTAGATGGAGATGTTTAGCTATCAGAAAATTTAAATAATTTCTGTCTTATAGAATGTTGTTATAATAAAACTAGAGGCCCAATGCACAAATTTTGTGCAAGAGTAAGCCTTCCTTCCCCTGGCTGTTGGCACCGGCTTCCCTCTGGCCAAGGGAAAATTATATTAAATTAGAATTTTAATTAAAATTCTGTATCACAAGGTTCCAAACAAAATGTACCCGATGACATTTGTGAATGAAAGAAAACACTGAAATCCAATATAGGATGCCTCATGAGCAATATGTAAATCTTGAAAAGTTAATAGGACCCCTTTCTTGAATGTACATACCCACATTTCTTCGTATTTTTTTATTTTATTTTTTAATCTTCACACAAGGATATTTTTTTCATTGATTTTTAGAGGTGGGAAGGAGGGGGAGAAACATTGATGTAAGAGAGACACATCAGTTGGTTGCCTCCTGCACACACCCTGACCAGGACCGGGTATGGAGCCCTCAACCGAGGTACGTGCCCTTGACCTAACCCAGGACTCTTCAGTTCGTAGGCTGACGCTCTGTCCACTGAGCCAAACCAGCTAGTGTTCTTTCTTCCTTTTTTTTTTTTTAAACCCTCACTGGAGGATATGTTTTTTTGATTTGAGAGAGAGGGGAGGGGAGAAAGAGAGAGAAACATCAATGTGAGAGAAACATTGACTGGTTGTCTCTTGTACGTGCCCTGATCAGGGATTGAACCCGAAACCCAGGAATGTGCCCCAACCAGGAATCGACGCTCCAACCAACAGAGCCACCGGCCAGGGCACACCCATAATTCTCAGGTTTTAGGAAAGAGAGAAGTTGGGACTGAAGTTAAGTGGACCTTGGTAGAAGTGAATGTGTTGCTGAGACTCAGACACTGTGTGTGAAGTCAGCTTATCAGCTACCTTTCCTTGTTTACCAGTTGGGAGGATTGACTTGGTTAACAGTAGACAGACCAGAGAGAGGTGGGAAAAGAGTATCTTGAAGTCAGCATTTTAGTGGCTGAACAGAATCCAGACCTGCCCTCCCCGCCAAAAAAACAAGAACAAGAACAAAAACAAAAACAGAGAGGCCAGTAAATCCTACGCTTTCTGCTGATAGGATTATCGTCCTGTCCTGAGGTGTGAAAGCCCAAGTCTACACACCCACACACACTCCAACAACAGACATGCACATCCCTGGGATTTCTTTTTTCTTTTTTGTAACAGATCCATTGAGTTATAATCCACATGCCATATAATTCATCCACTTAAAGAACACATTCAGTAGTTTTTAGTATGGTCACAGAGTTGTACAACCACCAGTACATCAACATGTGAATTGTCTTTTACCTTCGAGTTTTCAGTTAATGTGCTTTGCCTTTTTCTTTTTGGTTTTCCTATCTGTTGTATTTATGGTAAAGTTTTTCTTCCGATGGTTGCTTTTTCTTTATAAAAATTATTTTTATATAGGTATTTTGAGTGTTTTATCTAATTTGCATACTTTTTTCTATTAGCATTTTGTGGATAGTTCTTCCTTGCTGAGTTACCAGTTAAATGAATATTTCCTCCTAGTATTTTATTGTTCACATTTAAGTAATTCATTTGCAGTGCATTTTGGTTTTGTTTGTATGTAGCACCAGGTCTGAGTTTTATTCTTTTGACAAGTAGGCAATATTTCTAGAAACTTCTGTAGATTACCTTTTCCTATTAGGTGGCAGCATTTCATTTTTCATAAATTTAAAAAATATTTTTGTTTTTTTATTTTATTTAAAAGTTGACTGTGTTCTGATACATTAACTTTTCTTAAATTTTAGAACAAGGAAAATTTATCTTCCATTATTACTGACCTCAACATAATAATGGAGTCCACCGCATATTCAGAATTAAGTGAATTTGTATCTAGGTAAGATAATTTATAAATTTATTTTTTTACGGATTGTTTTCACTCTATAGTTTTGAGTTTACCTTTTCTCCCTTCTTGATTGATAAATATCAAAATATATCTGAAAGTATGACACCATTTTTATGGGTTATATTTAAGCCTATATTCTTTATAGCTATTCTTTCATTCAATAAAAATTTATTATGCATTTACTCTGTGCTAGGCATTAAAATTAAATTCTGAGCAAAACCAGATATAAGCCTTAATCCTCATGGAATTTGTAGCCTAGGGAAAGGGCAGTTGGGGGTGACCAGGCCAGCAGGGGAGGGCAGTTGGGGGGGACCAGGCCTGAAGGGGAGGGCAGTTGGGGGCCATTGGGCTGGCAGGGGAGCAGTTAGGTTTCGATCAGGCTGGCAGAGGAGTGGTTAGGGGGTGATCAGGCTGGCAAGCAGAAGTGGTTAGGGGCAATTAGGCAGGCAGGCGAGCGGTTGGAAGCCAGCAGTCCCGGATTGCAAGAGGGATGTCCGACTGTCGGTTTAGGCCCGATCCCTGTGGCCCCCACTGGGGGGCTTGACCAGTCACCACAGCAGAGACCCCAACCTTGAAGGGGTGTGGCCAGCCTGGCTGGCCCTCAGCCCCTCACCCAGGCTGGCCATACTCCCATGGGGTGAGGGTCCCCGGTGAGGGGCTTGGCCAGCCTGCAAACAGCCATCAGCATCTCACCCAGGCTGGCCAGGCACCCCACCAGGATCCCCCTCCCTGAATGGGGTGTGGCCAGTCTGAAAACAGCCCTCAGCCCCTCACCCAGGCTGGCCAGGCACCATAGCGGGGACCCTACATGGCCAGCCTAAAATGGCCCTAAGCCCTTCACCCAGACTGGTGAGGGACCCCAACAGCAGGGACCCCAACCTTGAAGAGGGTGTGGCCAGCCTGAAAACAGCCATCAGCCCCTCACCTGCAAACGGCCCTCAGCCCCTCACCCAGGCTGGCCAGGCACCATAGCGGGGACCCTAACCTTAAAGGGGGTGTGGCCAGCCTGAAAACAGCCCTCAGCCCCTCACCCTGTGGGATCAGGCCTAAATCGGTAGTTGGACATACCCCGAGAAGTCCTAGATTTTAGAGGATGCAGGTTGGGCTGAGGGCCCCGCCCCCCCTCCCCCGTGCACGAATTTCGTGCACCGGGCCTCTAGTAGTAAATAATGCTGCAGTGAACATAAGGGTGCATATATCCTTGTGAATAATTTTTTTCAAATTCTTCAGGTAGATACCCAGAAGAGGGGTTCCTGGGTCATATGGTAACTCTGCTCTTAATATCTGAGGAACCTCCATACTGATCAGCATAGCTCTCTTTAGTCTCGGTGGATCTTCCCTGTGCCTGGCTGAGGCCACAGGAAAAGATCCCAAGGCAAGCTGAGCCTTTATTTTATAGTGAGAGGTAAACAAGGTAGTGGTTTCCATAGTTACACAGTTCTTGTGAGTTTCACTTGTTTTGGCCACTTTCTGCCCTTCCCTCAGCCCAGGGGTGGGCAAACTTTTTGACTCGAGGGCCACAATGGGTTCTTAAATGGACCTGAGGGCCAGAACAAAAGCATGGATGGAGTGTTTGTGTGAACTAATATAAATTCAAAGTAAACATCATTACATAAAAGGGTACGGTCTTTTTTTTTTTAGTTTTATTCATTTCAAAACTGCTGCCCCTCCTCCCCCGCCCCCGCTGCTTGCCCACGGCTGCCTCAGCCCATTAGCTTCCCAGATAAGATCTAGAGAGCCTCATAAAGTCAAGCCTAATTATGCTAAGAGGACTGTGCCCTCTAAGCTGGGAATTGTTTGTGACTTTGCCAACTGGTCAGTCCGAGGCTTAACCCTATATCAGCTGCCCACAATCAGTGTTTCTATCTCTCTCTCTTTCACTACACCTCCCTATAAAAATCAATAAAAACATATTTAAAAATTATTTTCCCATATACAAGTGGGTTTGTTTCTGTCCTCTCAGTTCTGTTCCATTGGTCTTTGTATCTGTTTTTCTCCCAATACCATTCTTTTTTATGATTGTTGCTTTGAATTATAGCATGAAGACAGAGTGTGTGACACCTCCAGCTTAATTTTCTTTTCTTGGGGTTACTTTGGCAATTTGGGATCCTTTATGTTTCTATCCAAATCTGATGATTTTTCTTCTATTTCTTTTAAAAAACAACATTGGGATTTTGATGGTGATTGCATTAAGTCTGTATATTACTTTGGGTAATAAGGCTATTTAAACAGTGTTGGTTATCCCAATTTGTAAACATGGAATATCTTCCCATTTCTTTGTGTCTTTTTAAATCTCTTTTAGTAATACCTTGTAGTTGTCAGTATATAGGTCCTTCACATTCTTTAAGTTTGTTCCTGGGTATTTTATACTTTTTGTTATAATTACAAATATAATTATTTTTTTCATTCCCCCCCACCCCCATGAAATTTAATTGTTAGTAAATGGAAATGTAATGGATTTTTGTACATTGATTTTTTTATACTGCTACTTTATTGTATTTCTTTATTGTTTCTAATAGTGTTTTTGGTGGAGTCTTTAGGGTTTTCTGTATACAGAATCATACCATTTGCAAAAAGTGACACTTTTCCTTCTTCTTTCCCAGTTTGGATGCCTTTTATTTTTTTTGCCTGATTGCTCTGGCTAGGACTTCCAGAACTATCTACACTAATAAAATTAACCATCATTCTATTACCCCGCCACTCTGCTACACCCACAAGCCACGCCCACCAGCCAGTCAGGAGCGAGTATGCAAATTAACCCAACTAAGATAGCGGTGGCCATAGAGCTGGAGCAAGCAGGAGACTTGGGTTGCCCCCGGTGATGAAGGAAGCCAAGCTTCCCCCCTGCCTTGGCGGCACTGGGCTTAGCTCAAGGCTACAAAGTTTCAATTATAGAAGATAAATAAATCCCAGATACCTGCTTCCACCCACCTTGGCTGGTCTGGTGCTAGTGCATGTCAAAACGTGGTCGTCCAGAAGGTCGTTCTGCTGTTCGGTCATTTGATGCATATTATACTTTTACTAGAGGCCCGTTTGCAGGAAGATTCCTGCAAGAATAGCGCTTCGCTCATGTCTCTGCCACTCCTACCCCGCCCTCTCTGCCGCTTCTCTCCCACCCGTCTCTGCCGCTTCTCTCCTGCCCGTCTCCATTACCTCGGCTCCATTGCTTGGCTTCCTTCTACAGTGTCTTCAATCGTCGCCCCCAGCTGGTATATGCAAATTAGCCCCATCTTTATTGGTGGTTAATTTGCATATCGCTCTGATTAGCCAATGGTGGGCATAGTGAAGGTACAGTCAATTTGCATCTTTGTCTATTATTAAATAGGACTAGTAGCCTGGTGCTATTGAGGAAAAAAAGTGATATTACAAAACAGAAGACACGAACAGTGTCTTATCACCTGCAGGCATCCATTAAAAGACCTATTTAAGGATTTATTTGAGGAAGAAGACATACTAATTCGGAGGAATGGTGTGGGACAAAGGAAACAGAGCACTAATGGGAAAACACACTGTATGCCATTCTCCAGACACCCCTGAGTGGCCATAAGCACTGACGGGCCTCCTTCATAATCAGAGGAAAACGGAGGGAGATAAAGGACAGGCAGCGTCACACTCACCAGGTTGGAGAAAATGAAAAAGTGCAATAAAACA
>NW_006286234.1:174219-175480 GCF_000327345.1 Myotis davidii
CTCTGTGCACAGTGGAGGCCTCTGGCTTAGCAGATCCGCAAAGCCCTGTGGTGTGGCCAGGAGGACGTCAGTCTGGCCCGCCACGGTGGCTGTCCCTGTGATCCTGCATCTTCTGGGCCAGGAGGCGGATCTTGTGCCGCCACTCCTGGGCACTGATGGCCTGCAGGCACTACTTCAGCTCAGCCTGCAGGCTCCGCTTGGCGCACTCACAGCTGTCACCACCACCATGTGAGGAGTACAGGTCACCGTCTGCTGGCCTGCCTCCCCTGTCCAGAGGCTCTCTGCGCTGCTCACCTGCCCAGAGTGACTGGGGCTGGGTGGAAGCCAGGCGTCCTGCCCTGCCCAACCCCGGCCGATCCGCCCCTGTGTGAGCTGCCGCCCCGCTGGGAAGGGTCATGGATCCAGGTCCCAGGAACGCGGACAGTCTCAAGTGCTTTCCCTGGCCCGGCAGGGTCACAGATCCGGGTCCCAGGAGCACGGACAGCCTCAAGCGCTGCCCCCCGCCTGCCAGGACATGGATCCGGGTCCCAGACTGCTGACAGCCTCAAGCACTCCCCTGACTCACCAGGTCACGGATCTGGGTCCGGACCGCGGACAGCCTTAAGCACTGCCCCCTGCCCGCCAGGTCACGGATCCGGGTCCGGACCTTGGGCAGCACCCTGCCCACCAGGTTTCAGATCTCGGTCCCAGACTGCGGACAGCCTCAAGCACTGCCCCCGGCCCGGCAGCGTCACAGATCCGGTCCCGGACCACGGACAGCCTCAAGCACTGCCCCCCGCCCGGCAGGGTCACAGATGTGGTCCCGGACCGCGGACAGCCCTCTCCAGTGGTCCCGGACCGCGGACAGCCTTGTCCACTGCCAGCTGCCTTCAGTATGCAAATTAGCCGCCATCTTGTTGCTTCAGCCTCAAGCGCTGCCCCCCGCCTGCCAGGACATGGATCCGGGTCCCAGACTGCTGACAGCCTCAAGCACTCCCCTGACTCACCAGGTCACGGATCTGGGTCCGGACCGCGGACAGCCTTAAGCACTGCCCCCTGCCCGCCAGGTCACGGATCCGGGTCCGGACCTTGGGCAGCACCCTGCCCACCAGGTTTCAGATCTCGGTCCCAGACTGCGGACAGCCTCAAGCACTGCCCCCGGCCCGGCAGCGTCACAGATCCGGTCCCGGACCACGGACAGCCTCAAGCACTGCCCCCCGCCCGGCAGGGTCACAGATGTGGTCCCGGACCGCGGACAGCCCTCTCCACTGGCAGCTGCCTT
>NW_006286234.1:177272-184065 GCF_000327345.1 Myotis davidii
GACTAATATAATAGGCCTGGTGCACGAATTTGTGCATGGTTGGGTGGCCTGCAGGGATTGGGCCCCAGCTTGTATCCTCAGCTTTGCAGCCCTAGCTCGCAGCCCCGCAGCCCTGTCTGGCACCCCACCTTGGCCTGATGCTGTTCCCTCACCTGCTCCACCATCCTGCCTGCAGGGTGATTGATCGGGGCTGGGCCCCCCTTCAGCTCCCTCAGTGCCTGGGAGCTGGGAGGAGGCCCCACCCTGGCCATCCCTACTAGTCACTGTCTGCGGGGCGATTGGCAGGGCGATTGGGCCACCGCTCACACCTGCCTTGGCCTGGTGCCGCCTGCCACCTGCTCCGCAATCCCTCTGCAGTCCCACTCTTGTCAGGGCCCATATAGGCCAGCAGCACCTCCACTGCAGCCCGCTGTCACTGATGCCTGTGATGTTTCTTGCCACCCCCTCGTGGTCAGCGCACATCATAGCGAGCAGTCAAGCTCACGGTCTCCCACTGGAATGACCGCCTGAAGGGACAATTTGCATATTAGGCTTTTATTATATAGGATAGTAGTTTTTTTGTTTTTCCTGAAAGCAGTTCATCATTTACCTTTGCAAATTCAGACTTCTACCCTCTCCTTTTATGTTTCTTTTGTCATTAAAAATGTTCCCTACTTATGTTGTGAGTTCATTCCCAAATTGCAGTAACTATTGTATTCTTCTTTCTCTTTTTAAATATTTTTACCTTTAACTTCTAAGTGATACTTAAGTGTATAGTACCTTATTCTGTAAAAAGGGTTGTAATATTTGGCTTCTATCTGTCTCTTGGTAATCGCTGTCATTGATTTGTGTCCTTTTGTTCTTTGTTTCAGGTAGAATAACCCTATTGAACATTTCCTATAATGGAGGTCTTCTGCTGATAAATTTCCTCAGCTTCTGTATGTCTAGAAAAGTCTATTTCTTTTTCATATCTAAAGGATAACTTTGCCAGATATATTATTTTTGGTGATAATTTCCCTTTTTTTTTAGTAGCTTAAATATATAATTCTACTCTCTCCTAGCTTGTAGGGTTTCTTCTGAGAAAGGCAGTGATAATTAATGGGATTTTCAGTATCAGTTACTTTTCCCTGGTTGCATCGAGAATTATTTCTGTCATTAATTTTTGACAATTTTAATACAATTTGACTTTTAAAAGGCCTTTGTTAGGTTGAGATAATTAGGTGTTCTGTTTGCCTTTTGGTTTCAAGGATTTAGCCCTTTCCATAGGTTTGGGAAGGTCTCATCCACTATTTGTTTGAGTAGATCTCAATTCCCTTCTTTCCCTCTTGGTCTCCTAGTATGCCTGTCACTCTTATACAGTATTACTCTTTCTGATGGAGTCAGATTGCTCTCGTAGAGGTGTTTTTTAACTCTCAGGACTGTCTTTCCTCTGCATTATATCTTTGATATCACTAATTCTTTCCTCCATCTGGTCAGCTCTTTATCCTAAGCTTGCTAGTTATTTTTTTTTATCTCTTTTATTGAGTTCTTTCTCTTCAGAATTTCTATTTGGTTCTTTTTTATCTTCTAGCTCTTTGATAAAAAAAACTCCTTTTGTTTGTTGATTTTATTTGAGTCTATTAAACTGCCTATGTGTGTTTTCTTTTATCTCAGTGAGTATTTTAGAATTGCAGTCTTGGAATTTCTAGCATTTAAATTACATATTTGCACGTCTTTAAGTTTATTTTCTGAATATTTTTTATTTTCTTTCTGAGCTGCCTCATTACAAGTCTTTGGCTCTTTAAATCTCTGGAGCAAGGTATTCTGTGCTTTCAGGGGAGGAAAGCGTCTTTTCTGTGACCAGTCCTTGGTCATAGGGCATCAATGCCTCAGCAGAATGTGGTGGGCAGTAGTGTTCCAGGTCCATGAAATCCAGCAAGGTCTCCTGATGGGTGGGGAGGGATGAGCTGGCAGTGGCTGGCTAATGCCTTTGTGGCTTTGTTCTCCCAGTAATGGTGAGTGTCAGATGTCAGCAGCCTCCCCTCTATATCTCCATTCCTGGAATTAGCCACAGAGTACACCTGTCACTCAGGAAAAAACTTTCTGGCCCTAACCGGTTTGGCTCAGTGGATAGAGCATCGGCCTGCAGACTCAAGGGTCCCAGGTTCGATTCCGGTCAAGGGCATGTACCTTGGTTGCAGGCACATCCCCAGTGGGGAGTGTGCAGGAGGCAGCTGATGAATGTTTCTCTCTCATCGATGTTTCTAACTCTCTATCCCTCTCCCTTCCTCTCTGTAAAGAATCAATAAAATATATTTAAAAAAAAACTTTCTGTGGTTCCATTTCTCAAAATTCCAGACATTGTGGTCTGCAGCCCGACACTTAGCATACAGCTTCTTCTGTGGTCCACTGCCACTCTGGGAGGTGGGATGAGGCAGCCAGTCTCTGTGACTTTGTTTTTCTGCCTGGTGATAGTGGCCTTCAGACCACTTCACTTCTGTTCTTTGTCCCTGCTCAAATCACTGGGCTCATCCACAGCACATACTGACCAGGAATGCTCACTGTACCTGTATGTGCCTCCTAGCTAAAGGGAGTGTCATTACAACCTTATTCCTTCTCCTGAGACCAACAGTGAGCTCTGGGCTGTGTCCAGGGAACCAACTCAGCTCTTTCCTCCTCTTGGTTTACTCCACTTGCCCACCTTTAGATGTTTCGATGCACAGATATCCCAGATGTGTTTATGTGTTGAGTATTGAATCCTTTGTTGAATGATAGCTATTCAAATTGTTGTAATATCAGTGGGAGAGACCAAGGGGACCTCTCACATTGCCGTTTCTCTGAGGTCTTTATGTTGGATTTTATCAAATGCTCTTTCTGCTTCTATTGATATGATCATATGATTTTTATTTTTCATTTTATTTATGTGGTGTATTGATTTGCAAATGAACCAAGTTGGCATCCCTGGATGAAATCCCAACTGATTATGGTGTATGGTTGTTTTAATATATAGCTGAATTTGTTTTGCTAGTGGTTTTTTTAAATTAAATTTATTGGGGTGACATTGGTTGATAGGGTCATATAGGTTTCAGGTGTACATTTCATGTGATTGGTATGTTGCATTGTATGCCCATTACCCAAAGTCAAATCACCTTCCATTACCATATATTTGGTCCCCTCTACCTTTTACTACTCCTGCACCCACTTCCCTCTTGTAACCACCATGCTGTTGTCTGTCTATGAGTTTCAGTTTTAGATCCCACTTATGAGAAAAATCATATGGTTCTTAGCTTTGCCTGACAGATTTATTTTGCTTTACATAATATTCTCAAAACTAATCCATGTTGTCACAAAAATTTCATTTTTTCTTATGCCTGTGTAGTATTCCATTGTATAGATGTACCATGTCTTCTTTATTGAATCCTAAATTAAAGAATGCTTTTGTTTTTTCCATGTCTTGGCCACTGTAATGCTGCAGTGAACATAGTGGTGCATATATCTTTGTGAATAAATAATATTCCATGTGTGAGCACGCATTTTTGTTATCCATTCATTCATTGATAGATATGTTATTTGCATGTCTTTGCTACAGTAAATAATGCTGCAGTAAGCATGAGAGTGCATATATCTTTTCAAGTTAGTGTTTTTGTTTCTTTTAGATAAATACCCAGAAGTGGAGTTGGTGGATCATATATGGTCATTGTAGTTGTAATTTTTTGAGGAAACTCCATACAGTTTTCATATGCCTCTACCAGTTTACATTTTCACCAGCAGTGCACAAGGGTTCACTTTTCTCCACATTTTGGTCAACACTTGTTATTTCTTATCCTATATGATAAAAGCCTTATATGCAAATTGTCCCCTGGGCTGGGAGTTTGACAAGGGGGCGGGGCCAGCCAACCATGGGAAGGGGAGGCCCTGGCCGGCGGTGGTGGCAGGCAGCTGGGGGAAGGGAGGCCCCATCCGGAGGTGGCAACAAACAGCTGGCAGAAGGGAGGTCCTGGCCAGCAGCTGGCAGTTGCTAGGGACCCTATCCGTGCACGAATTTCGTGCACTGGGCCTCTAGTACTATATAATAAAAGGCTAATATGCAAATTGTCCCTTCTACTGGGAGTTTGATTGGGAGTTCAACCAGGGGGCGGGGCCAGCCGACCAACCGTCACAGCCCCTCCTCATGGCCGGCCCAGCCTGATCGGCCCCAATAGAAGCGGGCCGGCTGACCCCACTCGTGCACGAATTCGTGCACCGGGCCTCTAGTCTCTTTTATAATAATCATTTTGACAGGCACGAGGTAATATTTCATTGTGGTTTTGGTTTGCATTTTCCTGAGATTAGTGATGTTGAGCACTTTTTAATGTGCCTGTTGTCCTTCTTCCTTCCTTCCTTCCTTCCTTCCTTCCTTCCTTCCTTCCTTCCTTCCTTCCTTCCTTCTTTCCTTTCTTCATTCATTTTTTTCTCTGTTTGGATTGAGTAATTATATATGAAATATTATTTATTAAACTCTTTTCATACTGCTAAGTAAACATGAGTAATTGCCTAATATATTCTTTTAGATCTACAGTGCAGATTTAAGTGGGGACCCTTTTGCATTGGAAAATGCTTAATTTCTTTTTATGATATTCATCAGTGATTTAGTGATAGTTAGCAGACCCTCCTTAAGGCCTACAGAGTATCTCCGGTTTTAATGGTATTGGTTTTTTTGTTTGTTTTTTTTAAAATATATTTTATTGATTTTTTACAGAGAGGAAGGGAGAGAGATAAAGAGTTAGAAACATCGATGAGAGAGAAACAGCAATCAGCTGCCTCCTGCACATCTCCCACTGGGGATGTGCCCGCAACCCAGGTACATGCCCTTGACCGGAATCGAACCCGGGACCCCTCAGTCCACAGGCCGACGCTCTGTCCACTGAGCCAAACCGGTTTTGGCAATGGTATTGTTTTTTGTTTGTTTGGTTTTGCTATTTTTTGCTATTGTATTATATAAGTTTTTTATATATTTATGATATTAATCCCATCAGATACTTGCTTTGGAAATATATTTTTACATTTGGTACATTCCTTTTTATTCTGTTGACGGTTTTTGTTACTCTGCAGAATTTTTTTAGTTTGATGTAGTCCCTTGTTTATTTTGCTTTTGTTGCCTTAGCTTTTGGTGTCAAATTAAGACCAGTGTGTTGGTGTCAGCCCCAAGGGTGTGCTTAGGTTCTCTTATATAGGGTTGAAGTAGAAAAAGAGGGTCAGGGTGTGGGTGGACAAGTCAGTCAAGCGGAGGGGAGGGAGGAGAATGCATGGGTCAGTCAGGCGGAGAGGAGTTCTTATCTTGCTTCTGCAGGCATAGGTGGTCCTCCCCAAGCTATGGGAAAGGCTTATAACACTATGCACTGAGTGGCCAGATTATTATGACCAGCCAGATTATTATGACCACCCCATCAGTACAATGAAGTGAATTATTTACGCAAATAATAATAAAACCTTGAGAGTATTTGCTTAGGAAGTTTTCAGTATTCATTATTTTTGGAAGTGTCATTGAAGTACTGATGGGGTGGTCATAATAATCTGGTCGGTCATAATAATCTGGCCACTCAGTGTACATTTCAGAAAACATGTCCAAGCAGGAGAGATTAGGGGAAGTTCATCCTAACAATTACCAAGACCAGTGTCCTCCCTTTTATCTTACGTGATCTCTGCTGCTCGAGGGGAGCAGAGTTTCCCTGGGCCTTTTTTAAAACTCTACCCTGTGGCAGTTCTGGGTTGCAGTCTCCTCTAGTGTTCATTTGGGATATACAAGAGGCAAAAACAAACCTCTGGAAACCGAACACCTGATCCTCCCTTAATTCCTGAAGTCTCAACCCATTCTGCCTTCTGTCCACATTTCAGAATCTTTCATTACTTGTTATGTGCCTTATGTCAGTTGTTCTAAATTATCATTAATGGGAGTCTAGGAGGAATGTGCTTTTAGATCTATCATGATTAGGATGGGAACTTTACTCCAACACTTACTGAATGAATGATTAAATGAATACACACATATTACCTACAAGTTGCTTGTACTTGTGGGTGTCAGTATAACAATAGGTATAGTAGTAACAAAAATAAGATAAATTCCTATGGGAACTTGTTAACATAAAAAACATTCAAACCTGTAAAGAATTTTTGTGAGTTTATTTGAACAAAACTGTCGACAAGTGCTGGAAAGCAGAATCTCAAAAAATTAATATAATGTTTCAGAGAATGGCAGTGCTCTGGAGTATGGCAGGTTTTAACCTATTTTTATACATTACAATAAAAGGAGGAGACGTAAGTGGGTTACATGAAATTCATTGGTGATAGATTAGGGAGTCAGGAAAAAGCGAAGCAGGGAGACCCCTGGGATTGGATAAAAATTAAAATGATAGACTCATGTTTCTTTTACTTAGGTGGGTACAGGATAATTAACAGTCAAAACATGAGACCATTCTTTGTGGTCTGACTTTAGATCTCTTAGTTTGCAAGACCTCCACACAGGTTAGTATGTGGCCCCTTTTTGTCCACAAACTCATAGGCACAGAAAATATTTCTAGTGATTTTGGAATAGAACATGTGGTATGGTGGTGAGATCATTGTCCAGACAATAATTTTCTGACACCAAGTGGGTGTCCTTCAATTCAGTTTAATCATGACCCACAGGTTAAGGGCAAAATCCTCCACAACACTGCTCCATTTCATATGCCAGCACAAGTCTCAGAGGCCCCTGCATGTCTGACCTACTTAGCAACCATTTGAGTGTTCCCACAGCGCCCTCAGATATTTTTAAAATATATTTTTAGTGATTTCAGAGACGAAGAGAGAGAGAGAGAGG
>NW_006286234.1:184112-202973 GCF_000327345.1 Myotis davidii
TGGAAACAGCAAGATGAGAGAGAATCATTGATCAGCTGCCTCCTGCACGCCCCCTACTGGGGATAGAGCCTGCAACTCTGGCATGTGCCCTTGACTAGAATCAAACCCAGGACCCTTTAGTCTGCAGGCTGATGCTTTATCCACTGAGCCAAACCAGCTAGGGCAAACCCCCTCAGATTTGATAATTTGCTAAGACTCAAGAAACTCACTGAAAAATGCTATACTAAAAACTGTGATTTTATTATTAAAGGTACAACCTAGAAACAGCCAAATGGAAACAATGACTAGGCATGGTCTGGGGCAGGGGTGGGGTGGGGTTACAAGGAGAAATGTAGACTTTTGCTCCCTTTCTTTCAGAATCCATGCACATTAGCCTCCAGCTCCACTGAGCTTTGTTGTCCAGATTTTTTATTGGTGTTTCCTTACCTATTGATAATTGATTAAATGATTGCCCACGTGATTGAGCTCCTCCCACCCTCTCTCCTTGCTAGAGGTCTGGTTGGCCCAAAGTTTCAATCTCTTTGATCGAGTGGTTGGTGATTCTGGTGACCAGTCCCTATCTGGAGGCTATCTAGGGGTCACCTTGAGTCATTCACATCACAAAGGCACTCCTGGCACTCGGGACTTTTAAGTGTTTTTGAAGCTCTGTGCCAGCAACCAGGGACAAAACAAGATATATTCTTTATTCTACCACAGTTACCAAGTAAAATTCCAAGGAGAATGTGGCATCTGAGTGGTGCCTTGAAAGATGGGTAGGATTTAAACATTTGCAGATGGGGAAAAGGGCATTCCAGGCTGAAAAAGTTGCATTAGCAACCACACAGGCACACACTCAAAAGTGCAGAGTTCAGTATGTAGAAATATATCTAATATTTTCTTTAGCTTTAGTGAAGGATCTATAAAAAACGAATATTGAATAAAGCCAGGTTGGACCTCTCATTTAATAATATTTATTAATTATAAACTTTTTTATTTCTACAGAGCAGAAGAAAGAAGAGATCTGTTTATGTTTTTCCGAAGCCTGCACTTTTTTGTGGAATGGTGTGAATATCGGAAGCGCACATTTAAACATTTCAAGGTAGTGTCTAAAGTCTTCAAATTTAAACATATGATGAAAAAGTGAAACTCATTTTTTTAAAAAATATATTTTGTTGATTTTTTACAGAGAGGAAGGGAGAGAGATAGAGAGTTAAAAACATCGATGAGAGAGAAACATCGATCAGCTGCCTCCTGCACATCTACTGGGGATGTGCCCGCAACCGAGGCACATGCCCTTGAACGGAATCGAACCTGGGACCCTTCAGTCCGCAAGCCGATGCTCCATCCACTGAGCCAAACCGGTTTTGGCATGATACACATTTTAATTTGGAGATTTAACATAACATTCTTTCCTTAAAGTTTTTAAACAAGAAAAATTTAATTGGCTTCTGGAATTTGCAATTATTTGGAATAAATGAAGGAGGAATGCTTTTGTACAAATCAGTGAATCTTTATGATGGAATATCTTGAAAGAAGTGTAGTTATATTTTTATATGTTTTATAATACACATTTTAAAAAATTAATTTATCAAGCGTACTTGAAGTGAAATGACAGAGGCTAATAAAGAGCCCCAACTGGTATGGCTCTGTTGGTTGGGCATCACATCCCGTGTACCAAAAGCTTGCCTGTTCGATTTCTGGTGAGGGCACATGCCTGCCTGGTCAGGAGGCAGCTGATGAATGTTTCTCTCTCTCCCCTCTCCCTTCTGTCTCTAAGAGTCAATTTAAAAAGTCTTTTTAAAAAAGAATAAAATTGTAGCATGCTTATCACATAGCAGTATGATCTTCCTGAGTTAGCCTTTGTATTTTAAGCTTCTTAATTATCAATATTTCAAGTTTAAATACTAAACCCTGATTCTTATAAAGTATTGATTCTTAAGTCTGATCCCGATATATTAAAAAACTCCTTTTTATTCCTTTTGTTTGTTTTCTGGCATAACTAGAATTATGTTTGGCTGCATTGTAATCCTCCAGGTTCTACATAGTTGGATAGTATCAAATTATTAACAGCAGTGATCCACACAAAAACCAGCTCTGAAAGAGTCAGCATAAGTAGCCTGTCAAGGTTCAGGTTTCAAGAGCCATTAACTCTCCTTTGTTTTGTTTTCTATTATTATTATTACTAGAGGTCCAGTGCACAAAAGTTTGTGCACTGGAGGGCTGTCCCCTCAGCCCGGCCTGCTCCCTCTCACAGTTTGGGAGCCCTCAGGGGATGTCCTACTGATGGCGTAGGCCTGCTCCCTGCGGAGAGCTGACTTGGAGAGCGGGCCTAAGCTGCAGTCTGGTCTCTCTCTGTGGGAGGCGACTGGACTGATCATAGGAAGGTGCCACCCCCATCACCCCGCTGCTGCTGCCACTGCCAGCGGCCACTGCGACTGACCGCCGGCCAACTGACTGCTGGCTGTCGGCCCTCCATTCTTAGTTCTGGCCCTGTCCCCTGCCCAGTGGTGGGTGGGGGGTGATCTGGGGCCAGGTTGGCTGTGGGAGGGGCTGTGGGAGGTTGAGACACAGCAGGTCGCACCCCGTCCAGCCTCTGTGGAGGCCTGGCGCCGGGCCTGGGCCTGCGCCGCTGCCTCTGTAGCTGCCTCCGCAGAAGAGGCAGCACTGGGACCGGACCGCGCAGCCCCCTCTCCCTCTGCCCCTGTGAAAGGGGCTGTGGTGCTGGACCGACCCGTGTGAGGCCTCTCCCGCGACGCCAGCCAAGGCGCAGCTGTTGTGCTTTGTCCGGATGGACGTCTGGAAGTTGTCCTGTCTAGTCAGCGCATTACCCTTTATTAGTATAGATTATTTGCATTCAGTTTGGTTGAACTAATAAAATCTGTCAGGCATAGGGTTTTCTTTAGAATGAAACATGCTAATATCTGTATCTGTACTGTGGTCCCTTGAGGAGTTCTCTCGATTATCTCGTTTACTTTCGGGTGCTCTTGGCACCAGAACAATTAAATAGTTCTTCTTCACAAATGATTGAGGAATATGCCGCCAGTTATAGTTATGAATCACCTAATGTGGTTGGTTGTTTATACATTTGGATGGGTTGTGGGGAATGTGAGCACTAGTCCCATTTCCAAAGCCAGTTCACCTCCAGATGCTTTCCATGCAGGTGTGAAGTATAATTGTGTGGTTTTCCTGTAGGCAGAGCACTTCTATGGTGATAAGTTTACTAGAATGGAAAGAAACAGTCACATTGTTGTACAATCATGTCAATATCTAGCTCCAGAAGTTTTTCATTGTTCCAAACTGAAACTCTGTCCCCATTAAATGGTAACTTGCCATTTCCTTCTCCCGCAGCTTCCCGGAACTAGCATTCTAGCTTCTGTTTCTATGAATTTGACCACTCTGGTTACCTCATTGAAGCAGAATCCTAAAATTAGCCCTTTGCCTGGCTTATTTCACATAACATAATGTCCTCAAGGCTCATTTGTGTGGTTGCATGTGTCATGATTTCCTTCCTTTTTAAGGTTGAATAGTATTCCATTTTATGTGCTTTATCACATTTTGTTGATCCATCCATCTGTTGATGGACAGCTGGGTGTTTCTGTCTTTTGGTTATTACGAAAATGTTTCTATGAAGCATGGTGTACAATAATCATTATATCTGTTCGAATCCCTGCTTTCAGTTCTCTTAAGTATAACCTGCGAGTGGAATTCCTGGATTATATGGCAAGTCTATCTTTAATACTGTTTAAGAACTCATGTTTGTTTCCATAGTAGCTATACCATTTTACATTTCCAGCATCAGTGTACAAGGCTTCCAGTTCCTTCATATCCAGTTGTTAATTTGGGGTGGGTTTTTTTTTTTTTTGTCATAGCCAGCCTAATGGGTGTGAAGTGGTATTCTCATTGTCTGTGTGTGTGGTTTTTAAAAATATTTTTATTGATTTCAGAGAGGAAGGGAGAGGGAAAGATAGAAACATCAATGATGAGAGAGAATCATTGATTGGCTGCCTCCTGCACGCCCCTTACTGGGGATCAAGCCTGCAACCCGAGCATGTGCCCTAGACTGGAATCGAACTCGGGACCTGCAGTTCACAGGCTGATGCTCTATCCACTGAGCAAATCAGCTAGGGCCTCATTGTGGTTTTGATTTGCATTTTCTCAGTAACCAGCAATGTTGAGCATCTCTTCATGTGCTTATGGTCCATTTGTATGTCTTCTTTGGAGAAATATCTATGCAAGGCTTTTCCGCACTGAATCAGATTGTTGGAGTTTTTATTGTTGCGTTGTAGTTCTTTATATATTCTAGATATTGATCCCTTATCTGATACATAATTGGTAAATATTTTCTCCCATCCCCTGGATTGTCTTTTCATTCTCTTGAGAATGTCTTTTGATGCATGAAAGTTTTTAATTCTGAAGAAGCCAAATTATCTATTTTTAATGCCATATCCAAAATATTATTGTCAAATTTAATGTCATAAAGATTTTTCTCTAATAGTTTTATAGTCGCGCTGACTGGTTTGGCTCAGTGGGTAGAACGCCGGCCTGTGGACTGAAAGGTCCCAGGTTCGATCCCAGTCAAGGGCATGTACCTTGGTTGTGGGCACATCCCCAGTGGAGGATGTGCAGGAGGCAGCTGATCGATGTTTCTAACTCTCTATCCCTCTCCCTTCCTCTCTGTAAAAAATCAATAAAATATATTTTTTAAAAAAGAGTTTTATAGTTTAGCCCTTAAGTTTAGGTGTTTAGTTTGTAAGCTAAGGACCCAACCTCATTCTTTTGCATGTGCTTATTCAGTTTTCCAGCATTGTTTGTGGAAGAGACTGTCCTTTTCCTATTGAGTGGTCTTGGCACCTTTGTTGAAAATCATTTGAATATATATATATATGTATATATGCGCAAAGGTTTGTTTCTGGGCTCTCTATAATATTCCATTGGTCGCTATGTCTGTCCTTACACCAATACCACATTTTTGATTAGTGTATCTCTGTAGTTGCATCTGAAAGGAGCATGTGTGAATCCTCCAGTTTTGTTCTTTCAAGTTTGCCACCCAGGGCCATTTTCCCACTTTTGACCCCATCAGTTAGCTCTCATCAAGTTTATTTTTCCAGATAAACTTACAATTTATTTCCTTTAATTTAATCAGGATTATAATAACATAAAGATTCTATTTTTTTTTCAAATACAACAGAGCCCTTCTGTTTAAATGGGTTTTATTTTGCACTGTTTATTTTATCTTCAATTAAATGTACTCACTATCATGCTAGGACTTTGAAAGTATAAAGGGAATATTTATGTGCTCAGTGAGTTTCAGTCATTGAGAAATGAGGCATGCACACAAAATAATGAGAAAGCAGTATAATAGTCATGATTATCAGTTACTGAAATAAAATACATGAATGAGTTAATAAGTGTTATGAGGTAATTATTATGGCCTTAAGAGAACACAGATTGTTTAATGAAAAAGTTTCATTTTGGGGTCAACCTTGATAAATTGGGGAAAAAATGAAAAACAGGAGGTCATTCTAGGTAGGGAAAAATGGAAACAAATGGAGGCAAATGCTTAAAAATAGGAATAAGTATTTGTTCTGGGAATAATATACAGAGACCAGCTTGATTCTAGTGTACAGTTTATATTGGAAACAATGTCAGTAATTTTATTGTTGTTGTTAAGCCTCACCTAGGGATATTTTCCCATTGATTTTTAGAGAGTGGAAGGGAGGAGGAGGAGAGAGAGAAACATGGACATTGATTGCTTGCCTCCTGCACAGGGCCCGGGGATTGAGCCTGCAACCAAGGCACATGCCCTTGCCAGAATCCTTCAGTCCGCAGCCAGTGTTCTGTCCACTGAGCCAAACTGGGTTGGGCCAATGTTGATAATTTTTTTTTTGCGGTAATTTTTATATACACCGTTCAGTCATGTTTCTGAAGCACTGATAATTTTGTATGTAACTCCAAAATAATGTGGAGATAAAGACTTTTGAATGGGGTTTGGACAAATGTAAAGTTACGTTAGAAACTAATCTGACAGCATTGTATCATCATAAGTCTTCACTATTAGATTGAAGATAAATTCTCACCATTAAATGTATTAGTTGCTTATGGATCTATAGAAAATGTTCCTCAGAAGCTTTCTTGTGAATATAAGGTCTTTTTGGGTGAACGGGGATGTGTATAGGTGGATGGGAGGGTGGTATGTAATAACACCATGGAATTCATTTGGTTTTTATGTCTTACATTCGGACAAATTTATTGATAAGATTCCCCATTCCTGTAATGTAAAAAGAAAATGTTTTGCAGTATTTATCATATTTGTAAGCCTTTACAATAGAGAACTTTGTAGCTATTTTCTGAGAAATGGGATGGACTTTTTTTTTTTCTCAAGCATACTGGTTTTTATCTGCTTGGCTTCTTAAAATATTTTATACTACATTTAGAATGTTAATGTGGAAGAAAGAGAATTCTATACTGTTTTACTGAAACCTTTAACTGTGTGACTACAAAGCAGAATAACATTGAACATTACTATATTAGCCCTTTATCAGAGTAAAATTATACTTTATTTGGAAAGTTTTACCTATGAGACTATACCAGGGCTGGGCAAACTTTTTGACTCGAGGGCCACAATGGGTTCTTAAACTGGACCGGAGGGCCGGAACAAAAGCATGGATGGAGTGTTTGTGTGAACTAATATAAATTCAAAGTAAACATCATTACATAAAATCCCGCCCGCGGGCCGTAGTTTGCCCACGGCTGGACTATACCCTATTTCTCAGGCTAAGTAAAAAGATAATAGCTGCCTTAATAGAACGAAAGAGTTTCTCCTTCATAATGAATAATATCTGAATTATAAAAGAAAAATGGGAGATCACTGGAAATATTTAGCTTTTCAGAGTTTTTGGAATGTCAGCCTTAACTACTTTTAGGGATCCAGTAAAGGCCAGAAAAGACAAACAGTTGAAAGTTTCTTGGACTTATCCTTTTACTTCATTAGTAATAGAAATAATGCTTCTTAATTTTGGGTATTTGCATAAAAGCATACCTTTTAAATGGCGCTCTACTATAGACTACAAAGATTTTCTAGTACTGTTTAAATATTTTCTCATTACCTTGTTTTAAACTTAGAGATTCAGACGTACTTCTTACTTATATGTAAGCTTTTGAACATACTTGCTTAAAACATAAAATTCCTTCATAGTGGGATACAAAGTTAATATTAAACAGGTATTTATGCTCCTTTAGACATTGTTGAGATAGATTATAATTATGTGTGTGCTTTAGTTTATATGCTGCACTAATAGTGGTTAAAAGTATGAGCCTACAGGTAATCTTTTTAAGCAGATAAAACTGTTGGGATGCTTTCCCAGGGCAATGGGATTTCCCTCCAAGCGTATCTCTTCAATGCGGTTCCGAATATAACGGGTGTCATTAGCCTTGCAGAATGTATCATCTGTAATTGAAGTTATGTTGTTAAACTGGAAAACAAAAGGGAAAAGGTATTCAGATAGCTGAAATCAATCTTTTGTATGCCATGCAATGGGATCTCAGAATATTTTATCTAAAAAGTGATTTTTAAACTACTGTATTGTACATACTGTGTATCCATCATCATGGTAATTAAACCCTCTCTGTGCAAGGTCAGCCTTTACTTTTAAATCTACAGCATGACTTTGGAAGAACAGACAACTTGCTATTATACTCGCTGGAAAAATGTATCCTATTCTAGAGTGTCAGTGCAAAATGCATACTATGTCCTTAAGTAACCTTTAAATAAGTAAAAAGAACAAATAGGAATTCTTATAATGCTGAAAGATCAATTTTAGTTTATTTTTATACCCTCTTCACTTTTCTTTACCATAAGTTGATGTTGAACAGTAAAGTCAGTTGGAAAGGCTTCAAAAGCAAAGATTTATTGCTATTTAGAGAAAGAAACTTAAGCCCGAGTTTTTAGTGTCCCCCAACTTCAAATCCACGTGCCAGGTTAACTAGGAGACACTGCACAGCTCGGGACTAACACCCTCTGAGAGCAGGCCTCAGACCTCGTGTTGCTGGTCCTTTCAAGTGCTCTGGACAGAGCCCTGTTTGGTGGGCAGAGAGTGCATTGGCTCATAGTGATACTTTTGATAAAATTTACCTGTGAATGTGCGTTTTATAATGAGTCATAAGACTGATCGTTAGTAATTTAAATTAAAGTCAGGTATTTGAAAGGAGCAGTCCTACCTGAAGATGAATTACACGTAGGCTTTCTGGTAAATTAAGAGGCACAGATTCCAGCGCGTTGTGGTCCAAATAGAGGAAGGACAGGTTATTCAGTTTCTGCAAGGAAAGGCACTTTTACTTCAGTGAGGTCAGTGCATTTCTTCATAGGGTTCCAGTGCTACACACTCATGTATGTCCACATAGATATACAAATTGGTACTGACAGAGACATGTCTGTACTATTTATCATTGCTATTAGAGTGTTTTGGCTTTGGGGGTATTTTTGGCCTCACAAATGGTGTACTTTGTCTCTTACGAAGGGCAGTAGACCCCTGCTGGAGACCCAGCAGTGCCCGGCTCAGCCCTCACACCAGTGTCTGGGGCCCTTTGACTTTATCTTAGGAGCAGCCAATAGGACAGTCCCTATACAGGATTACAGGTGGATCCTGGTGCTCTCATAACTTGTCTTCAACCTCCAGAACTTCCCATTTTAGGTCCAATTTATGGCAAAATGAATATTCCTAAGAGGTGTATATGCTTGTTAGTAAGATGTTTCCCAAAGCTATTTATTAAATACTTTTTTAGTAAAAATCCCCCCCAAGGGTTTGATATCATGACCAGTAACCCAGTTATCTATACTAATAATAGAGGAATATGCAAATTGTCCAGGACATGGTCACAGTAAGAGCATCAACCGAACAGCAAGGATGCGTGGGGCGACAAGGCTGGCAGGGGGGTTAGTGAAGGATGACCAAATGACTGAACAGCAGGCTTCTAGGGCAGCAGAGGGGGGCCATTGGGAGCAACCAGGCTGGCATGGGGGCGGGGGTGCAGTTAGGGGCGATCAGGCCAGCAGGCAAATGAGCAGTTAGGAGCCAGCAGTCCCAGATTGTGAGAGGAATGTCCAATTGCCGGTTTAGGCCCGATCCCTGGGATTGCCCTAAACTGGCAGTTGGACATCCCCCAAGGGGTCCCGGATTGGAGAGGGTGCAGGCTGGGTTCAGGGGACCCCCTGTGCACGAATTTAAAGCTCTGGGCCTCTAGTTGAGTATAATTTTATAATGATTTCAAGATGTAGTTTCTCCTGACATTAATCTTTTACCTTATCTCTGATGTACATCCTGTAGCAGAATTTGCAAATTTTAATTTTTTAGAACTAATTTGCTGTTATTGATTCTTCCTTAGCGTTTCATCATTCACCATCTGGACCCCAAGTTCCTGTCTTCCCCAGGGGCCCTCTTCACTTGAGGTAGAGCAGGGGTGGGTACCTCCAGCCCGAGGGCCCTATAAGGCTTGAAAATCATTTGGTCTGGCCCTGCCAAGGCATTAGGGATGAGTTAATTAAATGTTTGACCAAGTATAGCAGGATAATGTTTAAGTTAATAAGTTTGTGTGGCCTGCAAATGATATTATAAATATCCACATGGCCCTTGGCAGAAAGAAGGTTCCCCACCCCTGGGTTAGAGTAACCGGATTTACCAGTGGCTTTTGCAGCCTAGGGTGTTAAGCCAAACTGCAAGGTAGCTGAGTTTATCATTTCCATGTCAACTTGTCATGAATCCCTATTGTAATGCATGTGTAAAATGCAAAATATTCAAACATTCCTTTTTGAAATGTTGATCAGTTCCTGTAGGTCTTTAAAATGCCAGTTATTCAAAGGCTTACTGGATAGAATTATTTATCTTCAACTTACAGGGGTTTTGTTTTTATTCTTTCAAACATTTTTATTGATTTCAGACAGTAAGGGAGAGGGAAGAGAGAGAGAGAAACATCAATGATTAAAGGGAATCATTGTTTGGCTGCCTCCAGCATGCCCCCTACTGGCGATCGAGCCCACAACCCAGGCATGTGCCCTTAACTGGAATTGAACCCAAGACCCTTCAGTCCGCAGGCCAATGCTCTATCCACGGACCCAAACCAGCTAAGGTGGTTTTTGTTTGTTTTTAAAAGTCCCCTAAATCCATTAAATTCTGTGAAACTTTGATTTATCTCTAGTATACCCCTTAAAGTAGAAAGAGGGTCCCTTAATTGTAGGCAGAAATAGGAGAAAAGTGGAATATTTTTACATTTTCTGACACATATGTTTGTGGATAGATTGTACATTGTGTGATTATCATTAATTTATGATAATGAATATTTGATAGTTTTAGGTGCTTATCATTACAAGCTACAAACCTTCTTTTTGAATGAGGTTTTCTCTTGTCAACAATAGCATGATCCTTTATCTGGGGTTCCTTCCTGGGCTGAGATGATTACTTCTCCATAGACTATGCATTTCAAGACAACCTGGCTATCAAAGTTACACACCTTCCCCTTTTCCTGTACATACATTTCCTTGAAATACTAAATTAAGAAAAGTAATTTTTACTACATAGATAATTTTGTTTTTGGTGCCATCATGGGATTCAAAAGGAAGGCTATAAAATTATATGGTCTAATATGTTGAAGTATTAAAATTAAAATTCACTTCTATAACTTTATTTTTTCTGGCATTAGTAAATTACTCATATTGTAAGGAAAAAGGCAGGAAAACTCCCTTTTGGAGGTCTTGGTTCCATGCGGCTATGAACCATACTAATAAAGGGTAATATGCTAATTAGACTAGACATTTTGTGGATGACCTTTTGGACGTCCTTCCTGACAAAACCAGGCCCGGGGTGAAGCCGCCCGTGGTCCTGGCCGCCTGCGGCTGGCCCGGGCAAAGCCGGCCCAGGTCCCAGGTGCTTATGACCAGCCAGAGGCAGGGATGCCCGGGTCCCGGGTGCCTGCGCCTGGCCAGAGGAGGGAAGCCTGGGTCCTGGGAGCAGGGGCTGAGGCAGAGGCGGTTAGGAGTGATCAGGCCAGCAGGGGAGCAGTTAGGGGCAATGAGGCAGGCAGGCAGAGGTGTTAGGGGCGATGAGGCAGGCAGGCAGGTGAGCTGTTAGGAGCCAGCGGTCCTGGATTGTGAGAGGGATTGCGAGAGGGCACAGGCCGGGCTAAGAGACCCCATTCCCCCATTCATGAATGTCGTGCACCCGGCCTCTAGTGTCTGTTTAAATAAGTATTTGCTTTGTAAGCAAGTGAAAAACATGAGACACAAAGTAGTCCATGAAATAAGATAAAGATTATATAATTTTGTGAAGTACAGGCATAAATGAGCCTAATGGTGTGGCTATTTGTTAGGTAAATAATGTCTTCATTTATTAAATTAAAATTATCTTAAAACATAAAACCAAATTCTAGACCAGAACTTCTCTTTCTTTTATCATATCATCCCTGGCTGTATAAAACTGGTACTGTATTCAGTCATACTATAAAATACTTACTTTGAATGTATTTGCTTTGATTCCTCTACTCTTGATTTTGTTGTATTTTGCATTAAATAAAGTAAGCTTGGGAGGAAGAACTGGAAGTTTCAATAGTTGATTTTCAGCTAGTGTCAGTTCTTCTAACAGAGAGAGTTTTGAAAAAGTAGTGTCTTCTATATCTTCAATCAAATTTCCCGTAAAATCGAGTCTTCTTAAATTAGCTTGAAGGGAAAATATACAAAAATAAGAAGTTAAGTTTTCATTTGTGTGGACTGAAGAAAAGTATTTAACAGGTCATTCAGCCATATTTTGTTTTTAGTGTCTAGTAGAGTATCTACTGTTAGTAGCTCAAGAAGTTTTGATGAATTAATGCTGAGCATCTATTCTGTGCTTTCACTGATGGCCTTTCTAACTGGAGTCTAGAATGACAGGTTCAGAAGAGAATTTAGTAGAGTCCTTTGTATTCTGAATTTTCAGGATGCTCAGGCAGTTTGAAAGAAATTCTTGTTGCAAATCATGGAAAATAAGCATTACACTTGATTGAATAGAATCGCAAACTTTTTTGCTGGCATGTTGCATTGTCATTGTGGGCATGTTATCTGAATTGTTCTATGCCTTATTGGTTGACAATAGACAAAAATGCTTCTCATTATATGGGACAGTCATGTGTATAAAATTACCACAAACACTGAATTAGTAAATATGGAACATTATGGCTCCCAGGGGAAATGCAGGGCTAGGTTCCTTCAACCCTCTGATCACACATTTTCATCAGCAATCAATACATAATTTTATGTGTGTTTCTTTTTATAGACTTTTTTTTTTTTAACTGATTTCAGAGAAGAAGGAAGAGGGAGAGAGAGATAGAAACGTCAGTGATGACAGAGAATCATTGATCGGCTGCCTCCTACACGCCCCCTACTAGGGATCGAGCCTGTAACCTGGGCATGTGCCCTTGACTGGATTCATACCCATGAGAGAGATATAGAAACATGAATCTGCAGGTCAGCGTTCTATCCACTGAGCCAAACCAGGTAGGGCTATAGCCTTTAGTATATACTGTTGATACATTAACATTGAACTCAATAGCCATCAGCACTGGAGCTCACACTTGAATGAAGGTTACTAACACATGTATTTTCTTCACAAGGCGTATCACAGCCAGCCTTCTTGCATTGAGGAACACTAGACAGCACTTTAGCACCACACTTAGGGGCCATTTTAAACAGCAAACATCACAAAAATGTGAAAAATGTGGCACTAAGACTGAACAGGACTGGTTTACAGTGTGAAAGCAGAAACGAAAAGTCAGAACATCACCTTCGACCTCTACTGGCTAACTCCGTTGTTTTTGCCACTGTGTATATGTCTGCAAATGACTGTGAAAGTGCTTCAAATATTGATTTTGGGATTACAACTAAATTTTAGCAAGTCAGTGAGTTTGAAAACGTGGAATCCACAAATAACGAGGAACAACTATACTTCAGCCAGTGGGAGTCACCAGAACGGCATGAATCCAGTTACTGTTAATCTTGTACATGTGTAGTGGGGCGGGGCCAGTGTACATTTTTCGGTGTGATTTTCCTCAGAAGCATTTGACAACATAGGAATCTAGGAAATTTATGAGGGATTAGTGACGCAGGACTGGGACTAGGCTCTGCAGAAGACAGAGGATTGGTTTGCTAGGATGCCAGAAGCCAAGATTGCGAATGACTCAAGAAGGACACCAGCTCTACTAGAATTATCTGAGGAGTTTGGTTGTGTTTGATGATGCCGGGGCCTCTCCCCAGACCTCAGCCTCTGGGGACTTAGGGCCTGCCTGGTATTTTAAATATATTTTTATTGATTTCAGAGAGGAAGGGGGAGCAAGAAAGAGATGGAAACATCAGTGATGAGATAGAATCCTTGATTGGCTGCCTCCTGCACACACCCCCACTGGAGATTGTGCCCACAATGGGGCATGTGCCCTGACCAGGAACCGAACCATGATCTCCTGGTTCATAGGTCAACACTCAACCACTGAGCCACGCCGACCAGTTCCTGCCTGGTAATTTTTAAATGCTTCCCCAGATATTTTAAATTACACAGTCAGATTTAAGAACCGTGAGTTAAAGTAAGGAAAAGCAGTTTCTGTGCTTTTACAGTGAAGGTAGAAAATAAAACATTGTAATTGGAGAAGCATCCTGATTATATTGGTGCTGCTGACTAGCAAGTAGATCTTGAAGTATTGGGGTTGAGAAGACATAGTTTGCCTATATGGAAAATGGGCTGTCAACACAGACACCAAAATCACCAGTAAAGAAAGATGCCAGAGGATATCTGAATGGAAAGGAGATTCATCAACAAATCAGTGAATTTTTGTGAAATGTGGTAGATACTTAAAATACACCTATACACCTAGATGTGATAGGCCATGAGTACCTAGAATTTTGTGTTTATAGGAGTTAAATACTAGCATGATTTAATACTAATATCTTATTTCAAACTAACTTACGTATTTCTGCAAAATCTTTGGCAGTCAGCTTTTTAATTTTGTTGAATCGTGCATAAAGATAGGCTGATTCCTTTGGCAAGGGTGGTACAACTTCAATGTCAACTTCTTCACAGTATACAGAGCCACTTAAACACACACACAGCAGGCACGTGGGCATTTCTAATTGGGAAAAGTCATAAATGTATAAACAGTAAGAACATTTGGCCTCTACTGGCAAAGTTATTGCTATTATGAATGTTATTACTGATTTGAAAAGATATTTTACAGAAGTGTAGGTGATGGGAAAGATACCATGATTATGATTGCTAAAGACCTGTATTATAACTGATAATTCACCAGAATTTATTTTAGTTTTTGTAATTCAGTCTTTTTTATACTCTGCTTTTGCATTGATTCTTTAATTGCTGAATTGATCGACAGTTATATTTCCTCATTTGAATACCAGAAAAAAATTGTAAAGTAGGACTTAAGGTAAACAGGAGCTTGATTTATTCCTTGGTGTGGCACAAACACATTTTAGATTGGTGACAGCTAAGGAGTTTAGAAACTACTGGTTAGATAAGCAAACTGTTAACTTGAAAATTAGAGTCAGTGTAGACACTGTTGAGATTCCATTTCACTCTGCTGTCATCCATTGCATTTATTTGTCATGCCTTTTTTTGTCTCTTTTAACCTGGAACAGTTTTATTAGTCTTTATTTTTCACCTCTTTTTTGAAAATTTTTTAATTTAAAAAAAATATGTTTTATGGTATATATTTTGCAAAATGTCTTTTAATTAGGATTTGTCTGAGGCTCCTCATTTGGGGCAGGAATACCATGGAAATGGTGTAGGGTTCTCAGTGCCATGCATCAAGGAGCACAAGGTATCTATTCATCCCATTCCTGCCAATGCTGTCTTTGGTCACTTGCTTCATTTGGTATCTACCATGTTTCTCACTCTGTAAAGTAAATGTTTTTCACTTTGTAATTAATAAGTATTTTTCAGAGAAGTACTTTGAGATTTTAAATATCTGATTTGCCATTAAACTCTCATCCACTAGTTTTATCATCCATTGATTCTTAACCTGAATTGTTTATCAGTAGGATAGTTGCCAAATAATGATTTTCTAAATCCATCATTCTTTCTACACTTGTTCGTTGGCATTCTGGTGTAAGGTGGAGCGTTCCCTTCTTGTTTCTTTGTTTATTTATTTATTTCTGTCAGTATGAACTTACAAATTCCTTATCCTATAGGTCATAATATATTATCATAACATTTATTTTTATAATCAAACTAGAGACCCAGTGCATGAATTTGTGCACTGGGCCGGGGGTGGGGGGCAGTGCTTCAGCGGGGCCTGGGCCCTCTTGCAGTCCGGGAGGCGCTTGCCAGCCATGAGCCTGGCTCAGGGCTTCTGGCTGAGTGGCACTCCCCCTTATGGGAGTGCACTGACCATCAGGAGACAGCTCCTGCATTTAGTGTCTGCCTCCTGGTGGTCTGTGTGCATTATAGCGACTGGTCATTCCGCCGTTTGGTTGATTTGCATATTAGCCTTTTATTATATAAGATTTTCACAGATTAGCCAATGAGAACTCTTTTAAGCTTTTTTATCCTGCCACAGCTTTTCTGTGGTTAGCACATTAAGCGCCATGTCAGTCACCGGTGACTGAAACAGAAAGGAAGACAAAACAGGCTTGGCACTTAACGTGTTAAATGACATACAATAAATTGCACATATTTAACTTGTATAATGTATACGTTTTTGGCATTTTTATATATCCATAAAACCATTACCACAATTGAGATAATTAGCACACCCATTACCCCCAAAACTTTCTTATGCCCTTTGGTAATCCCTCCCTCCCAATCTTGTATCGAAAGAATCATGTGGTATATACTCTTGTCGGACTTTTTTCACTCTGCATAGTTACTGTGAGATTCATCTGTTGTTGCTTGTATCCGTAGTGCATTCTTCTTTATTACTGAGTAGTATTCCCTTGTTATAGTTATATTTTATGGACATTTCAGTTGTTTCCAGTTTTGGGGTATTTAAAGAAAGCTGCTAATAATGTTCATGTATAAGTTGTGTGGACTTAATGCATTTGTTTTCTGGGGTAAATACCTAAGAGTAGAATGGCTGGGTAGATGTATGTATACCTTTTGAAGAAAGTCCCAAACTATTTTCCAAAGTGGCTGTGCCATTTTATATTCCCATCAACACTTCATGAATGCTCCAGTTGCTCCATATCCTCACCACCATTTTGGTATGATTGGAGTTTTTCATTTTAGCCACTCAAGTAAGGTGGGTTGTGGTATCTCATGTTTGAATTTGCATTTTTCTAATGACTAATGATGCCAAGCGTCTGTTTATATTTGCCATCCATGTATTTTCTATGGTGAAGTGTCTGTTCATCCAGCTTATTATTTAAATGCAATTTTTTGGTATTATTGAAGTATAAGAGTATATTATTGAATTATAAGAGTATATATTATAGATATGCCATTTGTCAGATTTATGTTTTGCAGATATTTTCCTCCAGTCTGTGGCTTGTCATTTTATTTTATTTTTATATATATTTATTGATTTCAGAGAGGAAGGGAGAGGGAGATAGCGATAGAAACATCAATGATGAAAGAGAATCATTGATTGGCTGCCTTCTGCACACCCCTACTGGGAATGAGCCCATAACCAGGGCCTGTGCCCTTGACCGGAATCAAACTTGGGACCCTTCAGTCCACAGGCCAATGCTCTCTCCACGGAGCCAAACCACCTAGGGCTCTTTTTATTTTCTTATCAATGTCTTTTGAATAGCAAACATTTTTAAGTTTAATGAAGAACAGTTGATTCATTTGTGTTTTATTTAAGAAATCTTTGCCAACCACTACGTTTCCATTCTATGTTTTCTTTTAAAGTGTGCTCCTTGCTACACTCTTTATATATTTAAGCATAGAGTCCATTTTGAGTTAATTTTTATATATGGTATAAAGAAGGGTCAAAGTTTATTTTTTATTTTCCTATAAACATCTGCTTCTTTCAACACCATTTTTAAAGTAAATTGTCTTTTTTTTTAGTTGTATTGGCATCATTGTAAATAATCATATTGTGTAAGTCTGTTTCTAGACTGTGTTGTTTCATTGATCTGTTTGTTTATTTTTGTGCTCATATCACAGTATCTTGACTCCTATACCTTTATAATAAGTGCTGATATTAGGTTGTATAAATCCTCCAATGTAATTCTTCAGTGTTGTTATGACTATTCTAAGTTCTTTGCATTTCCACATAAATTTGACAATAAGCTTGTTAATTTTAAAAAACAGGAAAGCCTGATAGATTTTTAATTGTTATTGCATTCAATCTACAGAAAAATTTGAGAAAAATTGACATCTTAATAACTTTGAGTTTTCTGATCATTGAACACACTGTATCTATTTATAAGTTTAGGTCTTCTTAAATTTCTCTCAGTATTGTTGTCTAGATTTTAGTGTGCAGGTCCTTGTACATCTTTTGCAAATTTATACCCATGTATATTTTATATTTTGATTAATTCTTTAAAAGTTAAATGTTGCCATTATTATTTGAGTACTTCCTTATTTTCTGGCTTGGTAAGATGCCCCAGACCAATCTTGCCCTTTCCCTGGCCCAAGCCTGACATTAGCTATTTCTTCAAGGAATACTGGTTGCTTTTAATGGAGAATAGTATTTAGAAACCAAAATTTGGGTGTCGATATGCTCCTTGCTACTGGAATCTCATTGCTTCTAGGCTTTTCCATCAGAGAGAGCTAAGAAATGTATGCATGCATATTTGTCTCTCTCTCTCAATATGTAATAATACACATACATACACACATGATACATATGTCCTATCTCCATATATAAAAACCTAAGTGACCGTTACAATGGAATGACCAGTCGACCAGTTGCTATAATGCGCACTGACCACCAAGGGCAGACGCTCAAGGCAGGAGCTGCCCCTGGTGTTCAGTGCACTCCCACAGGGGGAGCGCCACTCAGCCAGAAGCTGGGCTCACAGCTGGCAAGTGCAGCTACAGCAGCAGAAGCCTCTCGTGACTTCGTGGCAGCACTACCGAGTGGTGGCAGTAGGCGTATAGACTGGGATGAGCACAGGCGGTGCAGCACCTTGCCCCGCTTCTGGCTCCTCCATGGATGCCTGCCACTTGGTGCCCTGCTACATCCCTTGCGGGGTGTCCGACTGCCGGTTTAGACCCAATCCCCTCAGGCCAGTCGGACATCTCCCAAGGGTTCCTGGATGCAAGAGGGTGCAGGCTGGGCTGAGGGACACCTTTCCCCTCTCCCCCCGACCTGCCCATAGGATGAATTTCATGAAGTGGGCCTCTAGTATACATATATATACACATATACATGCACGTATATATACACCATATACTCATCCTATCTAATAAAAGAGAAACATGGTAATTAGCCATAACTTCGCTACCCTTCCCATTGGCTAATCAGCGAGATATGCAAATTAACTGCCAACCAAGATGGCAGCCGGCAGCCAGGCAGCTGACGCTAACAGGGAGGCTTGCTTGCTCCAGTGACGGAGGAAGCCAGGTTCCCGGCCTGACGCTGCTGGCCTCTCAGCTGCTCTCTAGGAAACATTGTTACAAATATAGAAGCTAAACAAAAACCCAGAAACCTGCTTTCAGTTAGCTGGGATCTCAGAGCTGGAGTCGCAACAAAATTTCAAATACGGAAGGTAAACAAAGTCCAGAAACCTGCTTTCAGCAGCTGAGGTCTGAGCTAAAGCCAGCTCTCAGCTCCAGTGACAGCCATAGAATGTAAATAAATCCCAGAATAAGGAAAAAAGGAGAGGCTGGGAGCTTCAGTCACCCGCCAGCCTGAAAACGGCCCTAAGCCCCTCACCCAGACTGGCCAGGCACCCCCGTGGGGACCCGCATC
>NW_006286234.1:203765-226991 GCF_000327345.1 Myotis davidii
TACCGGCCCTGCTCTGAGCCCGACCAGGGGCTGCACCTAGGGATTGGGCCTGCCCTCTGCCACCCAGGAGCAGGCCTAAGCCAGCAGATCGTTATCTCCCAAGGGGTCCCAGACTTCGAGAGGGCATAGGCCAGGCTGAGGGACCCCCTCACCCCCCGAGTGCACAAATTTTTGTGCACCGGGCCTCTATTCTTTGTATAAAAGCCTAATATGCAAATTGTCACTGTGGGAGTTTGACTGGGAGACTGCTTGCTCTTTTTGATTTGCGCTGACCAGCACAGGTGGTGTGGAACAAAGGAAGGCCCTGGTTGGCAGCTGGGGAAGGGAGGCCCTGGCTGGCAGCTGGCAACCAGGGAAGGGAGGCTCCAGCCAGCAGCTTGAAGGCCAGGATTGGCCCTGATCGCCGGCCAGGCCTAGGGACCCCACCCATTCACGAATTTCATGCACCGGGCCTCTAGCATATACCTAAACACACCATATGCATATATACACAACACGTGCTTGCTCACACAGAGACAGACACATCTATATCTGTTTCTGTATCTGTTTACAAGCCATGAGTTGATGGTGTTATAGTTTAGCTCCACAGTGTTCATTCTAGCCTTTCTCCTTTCCATATTTCTAACACCCTTGTCTGACGGTGAGGAACCTAGCTCTCATTATCCACAGTGTGTTTGCTTTACATTACTCAGTCTTAGAACAAGCATTAAGTAGTTTCATTATTGCTACAAACCCACTCATTGGAATTTTAGTATGTATGTATGTATTTATTTTTTAGTCAGAAGGAATGCAGTCAAAATATTGTGTTGAAGGGTTACTTGGATTAGAATTTTCCCTTTTAGTGTTTTACGTTATTCATTTGAAATGTAATTAAGTTTCTGTTTTTCTGTTTGTATTTCACTTTGGTTTTTTATCTTATCCTTGTTGATTTTATTTATCAGTGTATTTGTTTGTTCGTTTGCCTATGTGAAGCATAACCTTGTTCTAAAATCAAATCTACACAATAAGGTGTACACAGAGTAGTGCCATGATCCTCCCACACTGCTCCTCATTTCCCATCCCCACTCCTTACCACTGCTGGCCCATCTGTGACCTGTAGGTAACTAGTCTCAGTTTTTTAATACCCTTCTTGGGTTTCTTTAGAAACAAGTGAAGTGATGCCGGTACTTATATCACCTTCTTTGTGAGATGAAAGGCAGCATACTGTAGATAGACTGTTGTACTTGGGTTTTTTTCGTATATGTTTTCTGGAAATCATTCCATATTAGTTCAATAGAGATAATTTATTTTCACAACTGCATAGTATTCCCTTGTGTGGATATACAGTACTTTATACGTATACTCTCCAATGTATGGGAAATTTGATTGTTTCCAATATTTTGCCATTGCAAGCAGTGTTTCAATGATTTTGCATATGTATTTTCTTTTGGATTTGGTTTTATTCAATACTAGAGGCCAGGTGCACAAAATTTGTGCAGTGGAGGGGGGTGTCTCTCAGACCAGCCTGCACCCTTTCCAATCTGGGACCCCCTGGGGGATGTCCAACTGCTGGTTTTGTCAGACATCCCTCTCATAATCCAGGACTGCTGGCTCCCAACTGCTTGCCTGCCTGCCTGCCTCATTGCCCCTAACCGCTTCTGCCTGCCAGCCTGATCACCCCCTAACCACTTCCCTGCCAGCCTGATTGATGACTAACTGCTCCCCTACCGGCTTGATTACCCCCAACTGCCCTCCCCTTCTGGCCTGGTCGCCCCCAACTGCCCTCCCTGTGTGAGGTCATGACGTTCATTTTGCATATTACCGCTTTGTTATATACGATTACCAAATTTTGGTCCAAAAGTGTACCAGTTTGCTTTCCACCAACAATGTATGAGATTGTCTGATACCCTGTAGCCTTGCCAATTGAATATAGTAATATGTTGTCACAGTTTTAATTTTTGTCAGTCAGGTTAAAACATGGCATTTCAATGTAATTTTAAGTTGCATTGCTCTGTGTGAGATGTAACATATTTTTGTATGTTTGAGGATCATTTTTATACTAGAGGCCCGGTGCACGAAATTTGTGCATGGTGGGGGAGGATCCCTCAGCCTGGCCTGTAATGATGCAAGCGTTCCGTGCCTGGCCTGGCCAGAGGCCCTCTGTGGCTGGGCGCAGAACGCTTGCCTTGTTGCTGGGGTGACGACACAAGATTCCCCCCCTATTCCCCCCCTCCGGCCGCTCCATGCCCACTGCCCAGACGCCCTCCATGGCTGGGGTGGAAAGCTTGCCTTGTTGGCACGGCGACAAAGCAAGCATTCTGCCAGGCTACTCGCGCCATCTTTGTGATGGAGTGATGGTTGATTTGCATATTTTACCCTTTTATTAGATAGGATCAGTTGGCGAATTATCTGTAAATCTCTTTTGGCTGTTTTTCCAGTGTCTTTTTTCAGTCATATTTTTTCCCTAGATCTTTACTTTAAAAATATATATATAATTTAGAGGTATTAATTCTTTGTGCAATAAGTTGCAAATATTTTTCTCAATTTTTAGTTACCTTTGACTTCACTTATGATGTATTTGCCATGCAAATTTCAGTTTATGGAGTCGAATTCATTGATATTTTCTATGGTTTCCTCTGGATTTGTAGGTACCTCACACCCAATGTATTTTCTAGGATTTATACGGTTTCACTTTTTACATTTAGATCTGAATTTATTTGGAGTTTTTTTTCAGTGTAAGGTATAGATCTAATTGTAGTTCCTTTCAGTTGACTACTTAGTTGTCCAAGCACCATTAAAAAAAAAATCATCTTTGACTCTGGTTGGTGTTTTTCAGTGGTTAGAACCTAGGCCCGTGCACTGAAGGGTCTCAGATTTGATATCTGGTCAAGAGCATGTACCTGGCGCAGGTTTGATCCCCAGCCCAGTTGGGACACATGTGCGGGAGCAAGCAATCTGTGTTCCTCTCTCCCCCTTCTTCCGTCCTTCTCTAAAAATCCATGGAAAAAATATCCTTGGGTGAGGATTGACAAAAAATAAATAAACAAAAAATAATCTTTGCTTCAGTGGTTTTAGATGCTGACTTTATTATATATTAAATTTGTACATGTATTTCTGCCTGATTCTGGACTTTCTAGTCTATTCATGCACCAGTATCACACTTTTTAAAAGTGTAGAGTTTTTAAAGTATGTTCTAATGTGTATGGTACTTCTGATTCCTGCAGTTACCTGTCATTTTTCAGTATTTCCCTTGCTGTTTGTGCAGCTTTGATTTTTCCATGTGAACTTGAGTATCAACCTTATCAGATCTTTAAATAAGTTTATTGTTACAAAGTTAGAGAGCTGACATTTTATGATATTGATTCACCTTAGCCAAGCACAAGGAACATCTTTCCATTTGTCCAAGTCTGTTTTTACTTTGATACTTTCAGGTTTCTTAAGATATATTACCTGTTTTGGTTCATTTTAATTTATTGTAGCAATATAGAAATTACTATGTGATTTTTTACTGTCATGTGAAATAATGTTCTGTGATAGAATAAGAATAAATCAAATAGATAGGAACTATTGAATAGGACTTCGTAGTTATGTTTTCTATTGATTTAATTGAAATGTGCATTATAATTATTTATATACAGTCATGCACCATCTATTGATGTTTTGGTCATTGACAAACCACATATGTGATGAGAGTCCGTAAGATTATAATGGAACTGAAAAATGTCTATCACCTAAAGCAGTTGTATCCTTCATAGCGTCGTAGCAAAATGCATTACTCACGTATTTGTGGTGATGCAAACCTACTGAATTACCAGCACAGAAGAGTAACTAACACATACAATTATGTCCATAATAAATGAGTATGTCACTGACTGATGTATTTACTACAGTATAATTTTTAACATTATTTTAGCATGTGTGTACTCTTTCTACTTAATGAACAAATCTTTACTGTAAAACTACCTGCTGTATCACACTGGCAACAGCCTGAACCGTCTTGTGTTTACTGTGCCTCGATTGCTTCATTTCCTTTTCTGGTTGATTTAATGTTGTGTTGTTTTATACAGTAGCATACTTTACAGGCTTGTAACCTAGGAGCAATAGGCTGTATGCACCACAGGTGTGTAGTAAGCTATACCATATAGGTGTGTGTAAGTACACTCTACAACATTTGCATGACAGCATCTCCTAATGATGCCTTTCTCAGCATGTATCTCCATCATTATGCAGCACATGACTGTATGCAGATGCTCCTCAACTTAATGGTGGAGTTATATACTGACTAGAGGCTTGTTGCACAAAGAGATTCGTGCAATAGGCCTTCCTTCCCCTGGCTGCCGGCACCAGTTTTCCTCTGGCACCCAGGACCCAGGCCTTTGGTCCAGCCACAGTGGAGAAGCCAAGCCTCTTCAGTCTTTAGTCTTCAGTCTTCACTCCAGCCTGAGCCTTCAATCTTCACTCCATGCCTGCGTATGCAAATTAACCACCATCTTTGTTGGGTTAATTTGCATAGTTGCTCTGATTGGCTGGTGGGCATAGTGGAGTGACACAATTTGCATGTTTCTCTTTTATTAGCGTAGATAAACTGAAACTTGAAAATATCCTAAGTCGAAATACATTTATTATGCCTAACCTATTGAACATCTTAGCTTAAGCCTAGATAGTTTCTACTGAATGTGTATTGCTTTTGCATCATCATAAAGTAAAAAAATGTAAGTCGAACTATCATAAGTTGATGACAATCTGTGTAACCATCTCTCCGTCTTCTGTGACTTTCTTGAGGGAGAAAGTTACATTTTATTTACCTTACCCTCAGGCTATACATAGTACATATGCTCCTCAACTTACGATGGGGTTACTTCTGGACATCATAGTGTAGCCTAGCCTACCTGAAATGTGCTCCAAACACTTACATTAGCTTACAATTGGGCAAAGTGCCCAACACAAAGCCCATTTTACAATAAAGTGTTGACTATCTTGTGTAATTTATTATGAGTATCACTTTGGGGCCATTATAAAGTTGAAAAATTAAGTCTAAATGTACGTTGAGGACTAAGTTTAAAACTAATCGGTGTTTAATAACTGTTTCTTGAATTGATTTTACGCAGACAGAAAGACAGACTTTGTAAGGGCTACACTGCATTAGCTTTGGTTGTTCTTGCATGTTCCTATTCCATGTTTCTCACTCCTAACATGGGGTGGGAAATGATGTGCACTCCTAACATGCCTATTTGACTTTGTTGTTGGAGATAGAATTCTATTATTTGGGGTTACTCTATTCAGAGACAAGTTTTGATTACTATGAAGACTAAAATTCCATTATAAGCTGTTTTTTAAAGCTTCTAAAAAAAATAGAAGATAGACTGTTCATACTTACCATCATTTTCTTTTTTGAGGGGTAATGATGTTGAACTCTCATCTTTTTGTAATTGAAGACTTTTCTCATCAGGTGTTATCATGGATTCTTTTTTCTATTAGAAAAATAAAAATGTATTATCAAGTGTGAGAAATCTAATTTTCACCATATAAACTGAGGGATATGGACAACATCTGTCTTCTCATAGTCACATAATGGCATTTACTTTATGTTTTATATACTTATTAAAATGTAAATAGTTGTTTAGCTTGGTTTTACTTATACTGTGGGCTCCTTGAGTAAAAGAACCAGGTCTTTTAAAAAAATTTTTATATCTTCAAAGGCCAAACTCTGTGCTTCCTACATGCCAAATGTATTGAAATTCCAAATGGGATCTAGGGGAGAATTCTATGCCTTGGAATTAAAGATTTTCTGAGGTGGAACCTAAACTGAAAATAGTGTCTTGAGATTATTTTTATGTAAAGTAGCTCTTTTAATTATTCATATTCTGCCATGTTGGCCTGTACTAAGCACCAGACGTGCCCTACCTGGACAGCCCTGAGTAGGCTCTCTTTGCTGCTTCTGGAAGTGACCCTTAAGTATATATGCACGTGCATTAAGGCCTTGGAGTCCTTTCATTCTAGCCTACCCTCCACACTCAGACCACCGGTCCAGGCTGTTAGCTCTAGGAGAATTGGGGTCTTTATCATTTACTCTCTTTCGTATTCTGGGAGGGAACATGTTCTGCCATTAGACTAGAGACTATATACTGTGTGGTGCCCTAGTTTCTGTACCCTTCAGGAGCATTTTCCACTTTTAGTCTCGCTCTCGGCTCCTTCACTTTCTCGTGTGTTCTGGTTGAACAGTCCCTTCCACTTCCTTTGTGTGTTAAATACCATTGAACTCTGCTCCACTTCGTTTATATTAAGATAGACTTCTAAAGCAGCATAAAGAAGTAAAACTGAGCTTCTTTTACTTATTACATGTTTTGGGACCAGGGAGTTTTCAAAGTATTCTTTTAACTGATTGATAGATTCAGATCATACATGTGAGCCAATAGTTTATTATTGTGATGGGCCTTTTAAAAAAAAAATCTGAAGCTATAACTAGTTATACCTATCTTTTTTGTCTTCTTGTTAGCAAGAATAATACTAGCATATTAACTAACTTTGTTGACAGAAAATGTGGTGTTAACATTTACTTGTGTGTGTGTGTGTGTGTGAGTGAGAGAGAGAGAGAGAGAGAGAGAGAGAGAGAGAGAGAGAGAGAATGAGAGAGAATGAAAGGAAAGAAAGAGGGGGGAGGGAAAGAAAGGAAGAAAGAAAAGGAAGGAAGGAAGGAAGGAAGGAAGGAAGGAAGGAAGGAAGGAAGGAAGGAAGGAAGGAAGGAATAATAACTGGACACTTTATAAATCTTTGCCATCTTATTCATACTGGAGAAGAACTTTGAAGAGATCGACATTGTTAAATATTTGGCTGCATTTCTCATTTTTCAGTGTGTGTGTCACACTATAGGCAGGCAAAAGATACTTCTGTGATGTGTTTACTTTGTCCTTACCCAGTTGTGTGATAAGAAAACCACAAGTAATCACTTAGCCCATATAAGTGAGTATGAAAGATGTGGTAGAGTATTAACTCAAGTTGGTACAAACTGATAGTCTAAATCGTTGAAGCTGATTTAAACAGAAAGCCCCATATTAAGTAGTTTTTCATTTTTGGTACTGTATATAGTTGACATTTATAAATTTTGTGAAATATTATATATACCAAAATGACAGTACTCTTCTATTTATTTTCTTGAACCGCTTCTTCCTAAAATAATAAACCTTAAGCTGGTAATCCATCTTTATTTCTCCTAATACACATCTCCTATTTTATTTTGAAATAACATAATATCCAAATATAGGGCATTGTTTAACACTACTTAATACTATAAATTTCAACTGGTCAGGGAGTATCTTAAAGTTTAGTTTTCCTTAAATATTATGTGTTGGTTACTGTAGATACTGTTTGGTTACAATAAGTATGATTTATTGAGGCATGCGTTCTTTAAAAATATAATCTTAGGGACACTTATTTTTAATTAATTTGAATCACTTAAAGTGCTTTTTCTTTCCTCTTAACCTTATCAGACACATTCAGAAAAACAAGCATGCAGTTAAATAGGCTAGGCTATTTTAGAAATGAAATTTAGAATGGAAATAAGGTACCTTAATATTTTTTCCATCCAGGTATTGATCCTCATAATGTCGAGTAAATAAAATTTCTTCAAAATTATCGGTGTTCTGCTGAGTTGGTGGTGCTGGCTTTATCAGAGGCACAAACAGTAACAGGAGAAGTGTAGACTGCAGAATCTTCATTTTAACAAAAATTAAGGTGACTGGAAGTTAATAAGCTAGTGGCCTGCTGACTGTAAGACAATACTCCTTTTTCCATGGAAGTAAAATCCAGACCATCGAAGCAATATTTAAAAGCTTAGAGGAGTTTTTGGCAGAGTATATGCAGTAGGGGCCAGAGAACAAGTATTTAACCCTTAGTGATCTTAAATTACATGCTAAACGTTTTTATGTTTCAGTGATATTCTGAAAAACAGTTTCAGAAAATGATTTTATTTCTTTTCTATCAAAAAATCCAAGCAATGTTGATAATTTTAGTTTCTTAATAATTAAGTGCCTTGAACACAGTACTTTTATGAACTTGAAATCTTAGAATACCTGTAGTATAAATGGTTAACATGAAGGCCCAAGATCCTGTCTCATGTGAGCTTAAAATATCATATTTCAACTTTGCTACTTTATAAGAACTCTTGATTTGTATTGGTATGAACAAAAACAAGTTTTAAGAAAAGTTTTAAAGTTTAAACTTTAAATTTAACATTGTAAAAAGTAGTCATTAACACTTTTAAAAGTTGTACAAAATGTAGGAAAAGCCATAATTTTAATTTTCTTAGTTTTTTCATTGTCATAGGTATCACTGTTTTTAGTTAATAGAATAGCTTTATAAATTTAAACTTTGAAAAGTAAAAAAAATAGTATTGCAGACTAGAAAAAGATAGAAGTTTTAATCAAGGATTAGAGAAATGTAATAGGTAAGATTTAGGCTTACTGGTGGATTTTATCTGGTGGTACACATTTCAGATTTTTTCTTAAATAATTTCAAACAGAATCACTCAGAGTTGCTGGTGCTGCATTGTAAATGCCATTCATCAAAAATCAGTGGTTAAAAATGAGTAACAGGGTCGGTGATGTTTGCAGCTCTGTGTTCTTGCCTGCAATGGATATTAAAGTTATGTAATGATATACACTAAAGTGTTAGTTAAAAGTAATTGTTTGAGGTAACTGGAACATTAAAAAATTACAGATAGCCTTTACATTTATTAAGACTGTTAGGTGAGTCACATTTTAATGATATTTAAATTAATACTGGGGAAGGGGGAGTCTACCGTTGTAGCCATTATGAAGTTTTTTTGTGGTTTTCCTCAATAGATGTTCATGTCTGTGCATAAGCACCAAGTGGGAGGGTGAATGAAGAAAGCTGTGGATTGATTTTAAACTGCTGAGTAGAATTTCAGGGCCCAGCAGCTTTAAAAGCAGTTTCCATGTGGTAGAGAGCTTTGCCAACATTTTTTCTCTAGGCCGAAAAGTAATGGCTTGCACTCGAAAACTGTGCTTACAATATTTGTAACTGTTGTACTCAGTCTGCTTATACTAATTATTGTAAGTTTGCGTTGTATTTACCTTGTAAAATGCATACTAATTTTTTGTGAACATTAGTTTATGAAGATGACATAGTTGTAAAAGCATGCTTTTCATTTTAATGTTTTCACAGGACATAAAACATCTGTTTTTGAATGAAATAAAATAGCAAACTACAGCATAGTGTATGATCTTAATTTTATGAGGAGTAAAAATACTGTTCCAGACTATAGTTAATTTAGAACCAAGAAATTTCCAATGTAAAAATTAGTTTTAGTTACATATCAAATAACTCAAGTGCCATAGTTAGCTTTTAAAAAGTAGATTTGATTTATAATTTGGGGTTTGATAACAAAATATATTTTTGTTTGCTAAATGAGGGAAACTGTATAAATATTTAATATTAAATTTAAGGTTAAAGAGTCAAGTGATATTATCACTCTTTGTTGCATTTAGCAATCAAGGTAACATTTCTTTCTCCTCTAGGCTAAAAATCTAGTAAATGTGCATGTGGATAAATATTAAAAAATAGAAAATGAAAGAATACTAATTTGTTCTCTTTTTATATTCAAAACTGGTCTAAGGTCCTTTCAAATTAAAAATTGGATAAACTAAAACTTGATATTTATGTTTTTATTTGAATGTGTATTATTTTAAATTTAGTTGTGATATTTTCTGGGTTTGGTTAATAAAAATTGTCAATTTCATGGCTTATAGGGTACAATAAAAATGTTAAAGTCTTTGAAAATATCTAATGAAACAGAAGATAATGATGAATGTAGAGAAGTGAATTGGATATATATTAAGTGTCAGATTTAGAGAATCTTAAAGATTCATAGTTTTACTAATCCTTGATACTTTGTGCTACAAAAAAATTTGTGGATTATAACTTTCCTTGAAAAGTTATGGCCAGGACTACACTTTGATTGGGATTTATTCATTTAGTAATAGTTTAGGGAGCAGCCATTCTCTGCCAGAACTACAGATGAGAAAAACTCCCCTCAAGCAACTTATAGTTTGTAAAAAAAACAGAAAAATCCATACAAACCATAGAATGCACAGTGGGACCTCCTACCGAGAAATGTGCAGAGTTCTGTGATAGCCTGAGAGGGTGAGGCCACAGGGGCTGCACCAGCCTGACTTATGGAGAGAAAATAGGTGACGAGTAGGGATGGTGACAGAGGGTGATGTTCTAGGAAGGGTAGCATCGCATAGCTGGGGAGAACATTTGTTTGTTGTATATGGCTGGAGCTTGGAGGAGGGACAGAAGTGGTGGGTGGGTGGCACATATTAAGAGCTCAGATAAGGGACTAGAGGTCAGATTAAGGAGAGTTTTGTACCTTGCTAAGGTGTTTGGGCTTTATTCTATAGCCAGTGAGAGACCACTGAGAGATTTTTTTTTTTTAGCTAGTAATATCCTATTTTCATTTTAGAAATATCCCACTAATGTTGCATTTCTGATGAGTACCTCTACTTGTTTATTGTACTGGTTATGTATTACAACTGTAGTGGCTTAAAATAACATACATTTATTATCTCAGAGTTTCTGTGGGTCAGGAGTCCAGGCATGGCTTTGCCTGGTTCTCTACTTCAGGATCTTACCTGAAAGCTGCAATTAAGGTGTTGGCTGGGGCTACACCCTCACTTCAAGACTTGGATACAGTAAAGGATTTGCGTGTGAGCCCATGTGGCTGTTGGCTGAAGCTTCATGCAGTGTGTGGAATTAAGAGCTTCAAGTTTCTTGCTGGATGTTGGCTGAAGGCCACCCTTAGTTCCTTGCCACGTCACCTCCTCCATCAGGCGCTCCTAACATAGCAGGCTGCTTCTTCACAGCTAAAAAGGAAGATAGTCTTGCAGTAAGATGGACATTGTAATCTTTTTAGCAGTCATGCACACATAATCACAAATATGCCCTCACCTTTGCCATGTTCTGTTGGTTAGAAGCAAGTCAGAGGTCACAGCCACACAGAAGGGGAAATGACTACACAAGGCAAGCTTCTAGAGATATTAGTGGGATATTTCTAAATAAACGTATCTTCTTGCCCAGAGTTAGCCAAACAAAGTTTGAGGGCAAAGTCCCCAAGACCATCCTCACTTACACCAAGTTCAAGATTAGGGGGTTCCCAAAACCACCCTCACATATGATAATTTGCCAGAAGCTAGATTCATGGAGCTCACTGAAAGCCATTATAGTTGCGGTTTATATACATAAATATCAGCCAAGGGATACATTAGGTAGAACATGGGAGAGTTCCAAAGCGCAGAGCTTCCATTTTTCTCAGGTGCATTACCCTCCTGGCTTTGATGCGAGATAGCAAACCAGAGAAATGCTCCCAAGCCCCATTGAGAGGTTTTATTGGGGCTTTATTACATTGTCATGATCGATTGAGTGTCCATGTGGTTGAACTCAGCATCCAGGTTGACAGATTGCATGACCCAAAGTCCCCATCCTGAATCACATGATCTTTTGGTCTCTTTCTGACATGGCCAACCCAGTATTGGGTATGACTAGTGCACCCTAAGATGTAATGTGATGACCCCAACTCTAAAAGATATTGGTTACCTCCTAAAAGCTAACAGCTAAGCCCAGACCTCTCGTGGGTGTAAAGTTCTTTACTGTGCAGTTCCAAGAATAAAACATGTTTGAAATTTATATTGTTTTCTGTTCTACAGAGAACTATTATATCCTAGTAGAAAGCTTTTAGCTTTCACTGCATCGTAATAAAAGATAGAAGTTGTCTAAGACGTAAGAGCAGGCATTTATCCAAAACGGAGTGAGTTTTCTCTATGGAGTTTTTTTTTGGTGCCCCTATTGCATTATCCTTGGTGTCTTTGTAGGGGTTTATATTGTTGAAGGTGTGCGGTTGGGCAGATTGTTCTACCTCCTAATTGTTCCTCAACAGCAGGCATGTATTGAATAGAATTGAATTTTGGAAACAAGGGTTTTCTAGGAGTTGTTTGTTTGTTTTGGGGGGAGGCTTAGTTCTACTGACAAAGAACATGTAACTAACAAGTGGATTGCATTTCAAAAACTACAAGCTCGAAGAATCTTTTTTCTATTTTCTTCATCTTTCTAACTTTATTGGTAGTATAATTTAGGAGTCAGATCACATAAACCTTAGTTTTGTTCTGTTTTTAACCTTCCCTTGATCTTGGTTATAATTCTTTATCTTCTTTATCTGTTGGTCTAGATCTAGAATCTAGGCTAGCCCCTAGGGTTTCTCAGCTCAGCACTATTGAAATTGTGAGCCAGAGCAGTGGTCGCCAATGGGTGGTCCGCGAACTGCTGGTGGTTCATGAGGTCCAAATGGTTGGCGACCGCTCGGCCAGATAATCCTTTTGGGAGGGACTGTCATGTGTTTTACTGGACCTTTAGCAGGTTCCCTACCTTCTGCTCACTAGATGCCAGTAACTCTTCTCCACTCACTTCTGCAGCAGGACAACAGAATGGTCTCACAGCATTGCCAAGTGTCCCCTGGAGGGCAAAATCGCCCCTGTTGAGAATCACCCAGAGGCCAGGTATTTATAGATGCTTTAAATACAAAAATCTTGGAATATTTCAAGATTTTATGGGAAATCTATGGTTTGAATCTCCATCTCAGATCTCATACTTATGCCTGAAGCCCAGTCAGTTGGTTAACCCAGAACTTCTCAAACTAAAGGGTGACATTTAAAAGGAGGGAAGTATGACTCAATATAAGGAAGAGTTCATGTCAAAATGTATCATATTTGTGAGTTTAATTTTTTTCAGTAGTACATAAATCTTTATATGGTGAATTTGCAACATATTTAGGTTTTAATGACAGACCATGTCCATGATTACGTCATATTTATTTGCTAGCCATAGTTATATTTATGTAGACAATTGGAACATATAAAAAACTTTGGATTTTTAGCTGCTATGATTTAATTTTGTTTCCAGCTGCAAGTATGCTCTATTTCTAAGGTTTAGACAAAACAGATTGGGAATAAGGAAATGAGTTTGGTTTAGGGGTCATATGAATTCTCTGCAATAGTGAAAGAATGCAGAAGAGACAGTTTATTTCTTTCGTTTTGTTCCCATGGAGGTGGTTAGTGTGTTACATGATATGCACTCTCCATTTTAGTTTAGTGGCTCCACTTAAGAAATAAAGGCAAAATGTATAGTGTTTCAGTTAATATTTAAACACAAGCTAAACATTCTCAACTAGTATTATTGTGAGCAAATTTATGAAATACTCTTTATTTTTATTTCCTTTCTATAAGGATGTTGGGCTTTTATGTTTATTAAGCTTGGTTTCATGGTATGATTGGATTAGTTAATAGTCATACAGTTCAGCCTAGTAGCTAATGTAACTAATACTTTAAGGTATAATGAGGAAATAGATGAATTTTTATCTTTTTCTTTCCTGTTATAAATATCAGATCGACTGGGTTTATCTGTAGCCTTGGTAGGTATCTGCAGTTTTGATGTGCAAGTTGAAGATGTCCTTTATTCTTCACTTTCTCCTAAAGAAAGCATTGGGTGTTATTTGTCCTTTTTGTTTAGTTTTGTTTTTAATGAGAAATACTTGGGGCGGGCTCCTTAGAGTATATTCTTAGAATAACAAAAGAAGGTTGTGAATTTATCTTCTCCTGGGCCCTGCGGCTGGAGGCCCTCTGTGCTGTGTCCCAGTGCAAGCCTTGGGAGGGAGCCGAGCAGAGTGCAACTCTTCCTCCCAGTGCATTGCAAGGGCTGACCTTGCTGCCTCCCTGGCAGGCTGTCCGGGTGCTCTGCAAGGTTGAACCAGTAGATGGCTATTAGAATAGGTTTGTTGCTTGTATGTGATGTAAGCACCCCCCCTATCTCCTAAGGAAACTTGAGTCAAGTCTTTCTTGTTCACTGATCTTTTGTATGAGTAGAATCTTGGAAGGAACCTGAAGAGTGCTGATCCTTTCTAGGGGCTCGGAGAGAGCACCTACATGTGCAAAAGGCAGCTGACTTGGGGAGCAGCTAGATGCAGCAGGTGCTAGACGGACATGCTGAAATCCTGGTTCTGGCTCGCTGTCTGCCTGTGACTGACATGGGCTTGTTACATTTTTTGTTATGTACACTATTTCTCTTTATCCTTATAGCAGTTATATAAGAACCACCTTCCTTATGGAAATGAGGAAAGGGAAGCTTCTAGAATAAGTAACTTTCTGAAGTTAGCTCAGAACTATGAAGGCAGGCTTCTACCCAGGTGCATCTGATTTCAAATTCCTTGTTATAAATTGCTAGATTGTGCAGTTTTATTCTTCGCTAAGGTTGTTCTTTGAGGATGAAAATGTATTTTCTTTTATCAGTTTATGAGATAAAAATAGAAGCTCCAAAATTCTGAAAATTGTAGGGCTTTGTTTTTGTTTCTTAAGAGTGAAGAGGTAAAATAAGGAATTCCCCTATCTCTATATTAATCTCGCCCTGGGAGTGTGTTTTCTCCACTCTGACGAGTCAGTTCCTACTCCCTTGAAGCCTTCTGCTTCTCTACCACGTCCTGGTCATCCTCAGGCAGCAACGTCACTTTTCATAGTTTCTGCCACTTTAGCATTTGATTTCTTTCCTCCTTGTGTTAGAATTAGTTGTTTGATCTTCTTCATTAAAATTTTTTAATAACAGCTTTATTTAAATAATTCACATCTCATACATTTCACCCTTTTAAAGTATATAATTCAGTAGTGTTTTAGTATTTTCAAACTTGTACAACCATCATCACAATAAATTTAGAATATTTTATCACCCCATAAAGAAACCTTCTACCCATTATCTGCCTCTTCCCACTTTCCCTCTATTCCTCTTCCTCCTAGCCCAGGCAGCCAATTATCTCTCTGTGTCTCTATAGATTTGCCTATTCTGGACATTTCCTATAAAAGAATGATAGACTATGTGGCCTTTTCTGACTAATTTTTTTACTAGCATAATCTCTTCATGGTTTATCTATGTTGCAGTGTGTATTACTACTTTACTTCTTATTTTGGCTGAATATTTCATTGTGTGGATATACTACATTTTGTTTATCAGTTAGTTGCTGAAAAGGGGACCTGGCCCTTTGTGGGTCTGCCTAGGGCCAGCCGGTAGTGTGTGGGTTCTTGAATTTGTGCAGGAAATAATTCACAACAGGAGCCCAGGTGGCCACGCGGGAACGTTTATTAAAGCTGGGACAGTAAAACAAGAAAGGGCTTAGCATAGAAGCAGCAACAGGAGAGCCAGGCTGGGCTGCCTTAGGTCTCTGGGAAACAGAGAAAAGGGGGCCTTGGGAAGGGGTTCAGGGGTGAGCCTGGGACGAGCTGCCAATGGTTGCAAGCCTTGTTGGGGTCCTCTAGGGTTTAGGAGGTGCCTGCTTGTGGGGGAAGGTGGGGGAGGGAATTTCGGGGGCTGCTCCTAGAGGAGACAAATGCATGGGGTCCTTTGTCTCACAGGGGAGCCTTAGGGGAGGTGTCAGGGGAGGGTTCCAGCAGAATATTCGACAGCCTTCCAGGTGGGCTCCCCCAGGGCCGTGGTCCCCCCTGATGGGTCAGTGCCAGGGCCGGGGTTGTCAGTCATCGCAGCTGGTCCTGGTGTCGCCCACCTGGTTTTGCTGCTTTCCTGGGCCTGGAGCTGAAGTACAATCTGTGGGGCGGGGACCCGTGTATCTGTGTAAATTGCTTCAGTGTGTTTAGCTCTCTGCCTCAGTTTCCCTGTTCCACCTGTCTTGGCTCACTGGCTTTACCAGTTGATGGAAATTGGTGTGTGGTTTCTGTCTCTTAATGGTTAATACTGCTATGAACATTTCTGTGCGTGGTTTTGTATGAACCTGTGCTCATTTTTCTTGGAGATGCACCTAGGAAATAGAGTGTTACGTGTCTGGTCTTCGCAGATTGTCCCAATGGCTATGTCACAGTGACGGACTTTTTAAGGATCTGCCAGACTGCTTTCTAAAGCAGCTTTACCATTTGATATCCCTGCCAGTGCTGCGTGAGGCTTCCCCTTTTTCTACCTCCTTGTTAATTTGTCTTTTTATTATAGCTATCCTGTGAGTGTGAAAGGGTATCTCATTGTGGTTCCCATTTATAGTTCTGTGATGGCTCTTCAGTAATTTTTAAATTATTCTAGGTAAGAAACACTCTATTAATAATTTCTTGTGTCTTAAAACACCCACAGTATTTTCCACATATTAACTCATAATAAATTTTTACATTTATAATCCTGTTTTTAAAAAGTGGGCTTTCCCCACATCACTAGCATTTTGCTCTGGCTTTTACCCTCACACCTGTACCTTATATGTCTCAGTCCCACGTAGGTACTCCATTTCTTTCTTTCTTTTTTAAAGAGAAGGGAAGGAGAGAGAGTTTAATGCTGCATCCCCGGGTGACCCACAAACCCCAAAGACAGGGCCCGTGGATTCGCGCCCACAGGGAGGGGGTACTCCATTTCTTGACCTCTCATTGCTAAGCCCTACACACCAAATAGCTTGATGAATGTTAATTAAAGGAAAGAATGGCATGTTGTCTGTTCATTTTGGATTGTGGAGCTAGTTCCTGGAGTCAGGTGGATACTATTTCTGCTAAATGCTAATAACTTAAAGTTATAAAGAGCATTAGAGGCTTCATTTAAACTGTCACTTCCAGAAAAAAAAGACAACTTGAAAACTGCTTCTAAAATAGAGTGTTACATGTCTGGTCTTTGCATATTGTCCTAATTGTTGTTTATTCTTTGGATTTTTCTGTATAGGTCGCCCCACATTTGTGTGTTTATTTCTTATTTGAGGAATTCTATGCAATGTTAGCCTAATAAATCAAGAAAGTTCATCAAAGCAGGTAGATCATCTCTATTATAAGGTATAGTTAAAGTATTTCAAAATGATAGGTAATAGGTAATTTTTAAGGTTTTAATGAGACTGTCAAAACCCATCTGTTCAAATTTTAAAGGAACTTTATTCAACTTTAACATTATGTAAATAAACATTGGCTAATACACATATAAATTCCTAATTAATTGTGCTAGAAAAGTAGAAGTGTTTAATAATGTTGATATACTTTCTTGTGCTAATATTAACCTTGTGAACAAAATAGTTATTTATTTGCAAATCTTTATGTAATTAAAACAAAGAAATCTTTCTTGAGTGCATCCTCATATAAAAGCCTAATATGCTAAGTGTCTGGTTGTCAGGTTGTCTGTTCATCCAATTAAAGTGTTAATGCTAATGGTTTGCTAAAGCGGCTCAATCACTTGCTATGATGTGCACTGACCACCAGGGGGCAGACAGTCGACTGGCCGACCAGTTGCTATGACGTGCACTGACCACCAGGGGACAGATGCTCTGACTGGTAGGTTAGCTTGCTGCTGGGGTCCTGCCGATTGGGACTGAGTGAAATGGGCTGGACATGCCCTAGAGCCCTCCTGGGGTCCCTCCCCAGCTGGCCAGCCTCCCTTGTTCCTCCTGGCCCTGATTGTGCATGGTGGGGGTCCCTTGGCCTGGCCTGTGGCCTCTCGCAATCCAGGCTGAGGGGACCAGGCCCCCTCCCCCCGTGCACGAATTTTGTGCACTGGGCCTTTAGTTTACTATAAAACATTTATTCCAGTTAAAATGAACACAGTAAAGACTGTTTGGGAATTTTCTAAAATTTGCTAAATACAGATTGTAATGAGATAATTTGGTGTTTTTTAGTTATCCAAACACAGAGTTTAAAATTTTGTTGCTTTGAAGCTCTAAGGGAAAAATAGGATTCATTTATTTTATGAATCTCTTTGCCTGGGTCCTTAGTAGGGTGGCATCTTATGACAATCAGAAGTATCATCTTAAGCACTAAGCGGTAAGGCCAAGGGGTGGATTCGGTGTTGGTAATACGATCCAAATAGAGTATTCTGGAGATTAGGTAAAAAAAAACCCATGTATTCCTTAAGTGAATGGCTGACTATTACAGGAATGTAACCTGTTTGCATTTAAATAATCCTCCTAGTAATTCAAAGCTTTTGATGCTACTTCTTTCATCATTCTTAGAAAAATTACTGTTAATAGAAAGGACATACTCACTTTTTCTCAACATAAAATTTTTATGTTTAAAGTTTAGTTTTTAATTTCTACTTGTTATTCTAATTTACATTTCTTAAGGCTTGTATCAGTTTGAGTAAATTCTAATCCGATGTAATTATGCAGATGGTATACCAATACCTTAAATTTAAGTATTTGATTTTATACTAACACATAATTCTTCATCTATTATCATGAGCTATAAGTTTTGTGAAGCCATAAATGTACACCTATATAGTTTCTTGCCATTCTTGACTTCCATAATAGTGAGGGTCAACGTTTTCTTCTGTTCCTTCTTGTTCTGAGTCTTCTTGGTGATCATCATGTTCTTCACTATCAGGGTCATCTTGAAATCTCCCTAAAACTTGGGTCTTCAGTTGTATTGTTTGACCATTAGTGCTTCTTTGTTCACCATAATAAATACTATGTATATGAGGGAAGCAGAGGGAAATGTATGAGCTTATTGGCTCTTTTAACTTGTTTTGGTCCACACGAATGTATGTTAAATGGTGGTAATATAGTGGGTCAACAGATGGACACATCACTGTAACATTGATATCTGAAAATACAAATTAAAAATTAGTCTTGCTATATTACATTCATCATCCTATATTGGGTTTTGTTAAAATGTTATATAGATCTAGTTTTATTAATTAGAATACTTATAAGTGGAATTAGGTTTAATTATTTTTAGTTACTCAAATAATAAAATGAACATAAAACCATAAATGAATTGTATATTATCAAAATAAATGACTTCATTGGAAACTTACTAATTCAAGTAATAAATAAATTATTAAAGTAATAAATTCTTAGTAGAAACAGTCTCAAAAAGAAAAAAATGAAAATCTTCTATAGTCCCACTACTCAGAATACACGTATTTCTTCATATACTCTACAGTACTATTTCTCATTGTTTAGGGTGATAAAATTTAATAGAAAAGACTATAAACTTTATAGCACACCTTTCTCTGGGACCAGTTTCTCCCATTTTCCTAGCCAACTTTAAAGCGATCATTATCAACAATGTATAAAGCATAGATTATGTCTTTAAAAAATAATGAAAATTTACATACTTTCAATTTCATTATTTTCTAGGTATAGGTGTTCTAAATTTCTTGGAATATAGAATGCTTGCTTCAGTTTGTTGTGTCCAACATTGAGCTCTATGAGGTTGGAAAGATTAAAAATATTATATGGGATGTCTTGTAGTTTGTTGTGGGACATTCTTAGAGCATGAAGTTTCGGAAGTTCATTGAAGTAACCTTCTGGTATAGAAGAAATTGAATTATTTTCTAAAGATAGATACATAAGTGAAGAAGGCAAACCAGGAGGCATTGATTCTAATCTATTATGACATAGGTTGAGCTGCATTAATTTTTCCATTTTGGCTAGGTGATTTTCTTGTAACATAGAATCATCAAGATGATTATAACAGAGATCAAGCATGGTCAAGTTTACTAGTCCATTCATGGCATTTGTCTGCAGTCTGGAGATCACATTGTAACCAAGAAGAAGTCTTTCCAAAGATTTAGGAAGAGGAAATGGAAATTCTTCTAAGTTGTTATGCTGTAGTTGAAGTTGTAGTAGATTTGACAGTTTAGCAAACACTCCATGATCAATCTTTTGAGATTTAATTTTGTTGTGGCTGAGATTGATTTCTTTAAGATGAGTTGCATTGATAAATGAGTCTGCAGTCACAGCCTCAATTTCATTGAACTGAAGATAGACTTGCTGAATGTGTACTGGAATATTTGGGATACGCTGGAGTTTGCGATGATCACAGTACATGGATAATGGAAAGTTAGGTGGACAGAAACATTCACTGGCACAGCCTAAAGCATGCAGATGAAAAGGCACTTGATAGTCCACATTTTGATGAAAATGGAATTCTGGTTGGTAAACATCATCTGTCTCTTGGTCATAATCTTCATCCCATTGATAACTTTCATATTGACAATGTACTTTGCCTCCAAGAAAGAAGAAAAGGATACATACTGGACTTAAAAAGCCCATAGTTTCTTTTTGTCCTATTGCAAGGAGAAAAGGAAATATATTGTGGGAAAAGATAGTGAAATTTAGAAAAACTTTTGTGTAAGTTGAGAGATGCACATATATATCTATTGAAATACTAGAGGCCTGGTACATGAAATTCGTGCATGGGGCAGAGGGGTTCCTCACCCGGCCTGCACCCCTCTCCAATCTGGAACCCTCGGGGGGATGTCCAACTACCGGTTTAGGCCCAATCCTATCCCACATCGGGCCTAAACCGGCAGTCGGACATCCCTCTCGCAATCCGGGATCGCTGGCTCCTAACCGCTCGCCTGATCGCCCTGAACTGTCCCTGCCACCTGATGTCCCTAACTGCTCCCCTGCCTGCCTAATTGCCCCTAACCGCCTCTGCCTGCCGGCCTGATCGCCCCCTAACTGCTCCTCTGCCCGCCTGATCGCCCCCTAACTGCTCTCCCCTGCCAGCCTGATGCCCTTAATTGCTCCCCTGCCTGCCTGACCACCCCTAACCACTCTGCCTGCCGGCTTGATCGCCCCCTAACTGCTCTCCCTTGCGGGCCTGATTGCCGCTAACCACCTCTGCCTTGGCCCCCGTCACCGTGGCTTTGTCCAGAAAGACGTCCAGAAGATGTCTGGTCTAATTAGCATATTACCCTTTTATTAGTATAGATATAAAAAAATGTCCAGAATGAATAGACAGTGCTCAAGCCAAAATTAAAATAGCCCAAGTGTCCCTCAGTAGGTGAGTGGATAAAAAAGCTGTACATTTACACAATGGAATACTACGAGGCTGTAAAAAGGAAGGAATTCTTACCCTTTGCAGTAGCATAAATGGACCTAGAAGGTATAATGCTAAGTGAAATAAGCCTGTCAGAGAAAGGCAAAGACCATATGATCTCACTTATATGGGAATCTAATGAATAAAATAAACTGATGAACAGAATAGGTCCAGAGGCATGGAAGCATGGAACAGACTGACAGAGGGGAGGGGATTGGGGCTGGGTGAAGAAAAATGATGTTTAAATAGCAGTAAGGATGTTTTGGTTTTTTGTTGTTGTTGTTTTGTTTTGTCTTTTTTAAAGTCACATATTGCATCGAACCAGACTAAATAACCATCTTTTAAGAGAATCTTATTTTGTCTTGCTAGTTTACTAAACTATAGATTTGCAGTGACAACATGATGTTTCTCAACTCCAAAATCAGTGTTTCCTTCACTATAAATGCTGGGTGTTCTTATGGCTATTTGGTCTCTTGATGAAACCTTATGTTTTAATTAGAGAGCTTTTATCTAAGGGATTCTTTCTTAATATTAACCAAAATTTCCCACTGCAACTTGTTGATACTCTTTTCTGCCCTTTGGGAGAACATGGAACACTTCCTTTTATGTGAGAGTTTTAGACATTAAAAGTAGCTATCATGTTTCCTCTTTGTGGTTTTTTTTTTTTTACTCACGCCTAAGTATGACTTCAGATTTCCCCCATGAAACAGTTTTCAAAATCCAGTTATTTAATCTCTGAGGCACATGGAACCCTAAGCAGGAATCAAACCGGCACCTCCTGGTTTATAGGTTGACAGTCACTGAGCCACACAGGCCAGGCAAGTCCTATCACTTCTGATGATTAACTCACTTAACATATCTGCCTTTTACCTCACCAATAAAGTAAGAATAATTGTTTAGCTGCTTATCTCATCTGGTAGTTGTTAGGGTCATCTGAGATGTGCTCTGCCCACTTACTGTGATTCAAAAGTAATAAGTATGTTAAAAAAAAACAGAAAAGAATCATACCTTTGATTTTGAATCCATTTTTCTCTGTCCTTGTCATCCAGGGTTTTATGATGACATGTCCTAACATGTCCTAACATGTTATTATATGAATTAAATTATGTTATCTCCTATTCATATAGAATGGTACTAGCCATTTTTCATCATTGGGATAATTGAAAAAATAGTTACTTAAATAATTTTCTCTGGTAGAACTTTATTTTAGAAAGGCTGCTGTAGACCCTGATATCTTTTCGTATTAGAAACTAAAACTTGGTAGAATTAAATATTGTGTGTATTTGGGAATTGGAGTAGTTAATCAAGTAGAGTCAGAGACCCTTGATCTCTGCTTTCAGTTATATTTTCTCCAGTCTTACCCTACCATTTCATTCCTTTCCATGCATCCATACCATGGGCCTTGCTGTTACCAGGCTGCAACCCCATTCATACTCTGATCACTATCTCCTGTCTTTTTAACTTATTCTACGTAGTAGCTCTAACTGCAATAATTCTTCAGTTTCAGTGGGACCTAAAATATATTGAACCTACTGTTTTTTTCATTGCCCCTTATCCATACCTCCCAATACACTCAATTCCTTCTTACCAACCTAGACTACATAGTGCCTCACTGTCATCACTCCTTTGCACATGCCATAAGCTTCTGGCCATTTACAGCTTCATACTCTTCTGGTTATTTCAGTTCTCCATTTACTTTCGGCCTGACTCAGGCAGCTAAATATGACAAGAAAAAACCAGGACCATGCCAACTGGTAGAACTTTAAATTCATGACCATTCAAATACTGCCCAGCAACATCTGCTTGGGCTATTCTCTTCTCTCTCCTGGACAAGTCTCCAAAACCTCAATTGATTTTTGATGGTGACCTTGCTGCTTCGTTTTATCGAGAAAATAGGATCAGCCATATGTTTAATATTTTCATTATATATTAATCTTATCCCTATCTACAGAAAATATCAAAATAGTAATGGTTTGGTATTTTAAACTGTGATTTTGAAATTCACAAAGTTTCTTATTGTAAATCTCATTAGACTTGATCCATTGTTCCTTCTTATCTGTGGGGTTCATGGAGGATGTGGCAATTTGAATAAGACTTTGAAAGAATGTTAGGTTGCTCATAGAGGAAGATAGGGAAGATTTCCAGATATAAGAGATGAGCAAAAATATGTAAGTAGCAAAGGCTGGGGTGTTGGGAAATTGGTGGTTAACTGTTGAAGGAGCAAAATAAAACTGTTACAGTCAATCTGGACCCAAATCTGTAAATTCCTTAGGGCCTGAGTTCTGACTTGAGGAATTTACACTCTGGGACCGCACATAATTTAATGTGTACTTGGGCCATGATCCTCACACAGCAGTGTTCATGCATGCAGGAGTGTGGTCTTTCTCCAGAGGGCAGATCAGTG
>NW_006286234.1:227097-234314 GCF_000327345.1 Myotis davidii
GTGACTTATGCTTAATGGGGAGTGTGAACATGGTTAGGAAGCATCTTATAACTATTAGTAGTTATTTGGTTTGGTTACCTAAAGTTAATGAATGTCTTGAATTCCTAGGGATTAGGCACTGTACTTGGTGGGGAACATAGAAATGAAGTTGTGAAGGCATGGTCCCTTCTATAAAGAGTAATAGTTTAGTGCAGGGGTCCTCAAACTACGGCCCGCGGGCCACATGCAAATACAAATATTGTATTTGTTCCCGTTTTGTTTTTTTACTTCAAAATAAGATATGTGCAGTGTGCATAGGAATTTGTTCGTAGTTTTTTTTTAAGCTATAGTCCGGCCCTCCAACGGGGTGAGGGCCAGTGAACTGGCCCCCTGTTTAAAAAGTTTGAGGACCCCTGGTTTAGTGGATGGGAGAGACTCAACACAACACACCATATTCTCAGGCGGAGGAAAATGTGGCTCACAATAGAGACACAAGTGCTGTGGCAGTTGGTGGCTTAGCCCTGCTTGGTAGGGACAGGGAAGTCTTTAATATAGATATTCATTTGGCCCAGGCATTTGGACATTAACAGGAATGGATACAGAACAACTTAAACATTTTATTTACTAGCTGATAAGTTATATATTAAACTTACCGTATTTAATATACTTATTATAATATAGTATATTAACTTTTTAAAGTACTTCTCATTCTTCATGTCAGTCTCACTATACCATGGAGTTGGGGTTCTATAAGATTGTTGTGTCCCAGAAAGATGAAAATAGAAGTAGAAGCAAAGATGAGCAGCTGCGTGGGCTCATGGCATGTAGGAGCCTCAGAAGCTTACTGTTACATAGCTGCACTTTGAAAAGAGTGTTGCTCATCAGAACTCTGAATTTTGGGTTAAGGGGGTGGAGGGATAGAACAGAAAAGAAAAAAAGAGAAATAGTCATGGACAAGGAAAACAATGTGATTGCTTGGAGGGGGAGAGGAAGAAGAGGGTATGGAGAGATAAATGGTGATGGATGGAGACTTGCCTTGGGTGGTGAACACACAGTACAGTGTACAGATGATGTGTTGTAGAGTCGTGCACCTGAAACCTATATAATTTTGTTAACCACTGTTACCCGATAAATTCAATGAAATGAAAAAAAAGCTAGCAGTCATCAATTAGTAACCTTACATTTGAGGATTAAAGTCAAAATTCTGTTGTCCAATAATTATGATAAGTTATTGGGAAAAAAGAAGATCTAGAGAAGACTTTTGATCCTGTACCTAATTGCATACCTTTTACCTGGAATGAAGACCATAAGATGATGGGGTCTCTCTGGAAATGAAGGGATTCTCAGTGCATTTACTTTTGGTGTCCTTGGCTACCTAAGAAGACCTAAGGCAGGGGTGGGCAACCCTGGCACGCGTGCCAAACATGGCATGTCAGTAACTTTTGCTGGCACGCGAAACCCTCTCTTACACTCTTCCATTTACAGTTGTGAATCTTTGTTCTCAGTGATGAATTTTGTTAAGTCTCGTGAAGTTTTCTGTCAGTCTATCAGTGTACATGTATACATTAAAAAATAAATGTATTTTTCATCATCATATACTGTGTTTTTGTCGCTCGAATGAATTTTATTATTTCTTCAAGGTTCTTCACATATGTACACCTTAAGAGATATCAAGTAGGCATAACATGTTCTAAAAAATTAGGGTTGGCATGCAGAAGAATTTGAGTCAGAGATTTTGCTGGTTTTGGCACAAAAAGGTTGCCCACCCCTGACCTAAGGTTTCTCTTCTAAATTTGAGCTTGTCATCATTGTCCTTACTTCTTCAGAACTGGGCCCCAGATCTTAGCCTTGTGACTGTCAGTAACTTCCTGGTGTGAAATCCATCCTATCTCCATCTATATGCCCATTATTTTCTATTCCTCTTACTTCTATTCCTTTTCAACTTCACCCATGATAATTGTCCATTACAATGATCTCTTATTTCAATGAATCTCCTCTCAGTCATTTACTAAGCATATTTTTATTACTTTTGACCTTTTATGTTCTATAATTTATGCCTTGTTTCCTATAGGATAATTCATAGCAAAACATTATAACTCACTGTCAAGCATCTCATTTCCTGACCTCTAATTTTTCACAGAATCTAGTACAGTTCACACTGTATAAATGCTCAACATTTTGTTGAATGTATGATTGGATAAATCAATAGATTTCATCTCATTAATGATGCTCATTAACTAATATTGATTGAGAACATTAATGTTCTTAATGTTGATTATTTCTAGGCATTTATTTCATCACAGATATTTCTTTAAATGAACATGATTACAGAGAATGTGGCTGTTCTCTTGTCTATTAAATGTGTCTCCATCACAATATACTGTATTCTTCATTTTCCTCTTACATTATGTGGTAGAAAAATCACAAATGTGAAAAGGAAAGTAAAATACAAGTTACCAGTTTTAAAAACTATCTATTAGTGTGAATTTTCCGTATTGTGGCAATAAAAGTTTCAATGTTTTAACATTTCTCTAACTTGGAAAAAGGCACTCCTGCTTTCATCAGGAACATTCTACTTAAGACGAGATAGAACTTTATTCTTGAAAGTTTAAAGTTGTTGGAAAGCCTCATAGCATTTTATTATTTTAAAATAGACTTAATTGCTTTCTTGGTATGCCATAGAAACTAGAATATAAGAAACTTAGTATATGATTCAAAATTTTTTTAAAGCAGATTTAAATTTAACTCTGTATAATTAGTATGCCATCACTGTTACACTCAAAGGCCTAAGGAAATAAGGCTCTTTTGCTATTAAAATATAAAAGTTTCAAAATTATTCTTAGCCATAATACATTTAAATCTTAAATAACCAATACTCAAGAAACTAGATCCTTCAGTACTAGATAGAGCACTCATATCGTTGAGAAAGGCAAATGAAAACAAAAACATTCTTATACCAGGGATTTGTCGGTGGAGAGTGAAACTTGTACAAACACCCATCTCCCTGCCACCAGCCTCTCGCACTGCTCAGATCTATGGCTCCAGGCACTTGTTAGGTGTTTGTCATTTACAGTTGAGAGACAAAAAATTATTCCATTAATCTAAAAACCTTTCATTCAAAACAAAAATATATATAAACAAAGATTATATAGAGGGTAGGTCTTAAGTTAGAAAATTCACTATAATACTTCTTTCCCTGAATAATTTGGCTAATCAGAGTTTTAATGTAGCCTTTACCAGATATTGCTTCCAAAATTTGTGCTTTTATGATGGTTGCAATCTGTTTTAACATCAAACAAATCAAATATACTTTCTATTTTAAACAATAGGAATATTTTCTTAAAAATGGAAAATTATTTTATCATCATACCTGTTGAGTTTGCTTTAGTTTTCAGGGGTTGATGAATTTGCAAATCCTGTAAATGAATCAGAAATTCCTAAATTCTTTAACTCAGTCTCTTAAAAATCCACAGTAACTTTATGCTCAAATAGGACTGTCTCTTGAATCACTGTTGCAATTTAAGCAAATTTAAACTGCCTGGAAGACACTTGGGTTGAGTTAAAATTATGTACTTCTTTTCATTATCCAAAACTTTGTGGATTCGAATTAAGATGTTTGTGTTCTCGGTCAGATTTATGTGGCTTACTTCTTTCTTTTCCCCTTAAGTTTGGTTTGAGGTGTGGCAAGAATTTCCTCTAATATGAAGGGCAAACATAACTAAATGAAACAGCGTGTACTGATTACTGTTTTTATTTTCATGTTCATGCCAAAGAATTCTTCAAATTAAGGCCCACTGTAACAAAGAGCACAGTGTCTCAGCAATTTAAGGTGGAACTCAGAATTATTTGGAGACCTTGCTTGTCTGATACCCTAATGTTCATACCAGTGCTCTCTTTCATTAAGACTCAAACTAGGATTAGAAACATAGTATTTCACATCTAGTCAATTTTTTAAATGAAATAGATTGTCATTGTGATAGAGATTAAATATATAACTTTTTCATACAAAGAATTATATCTTCTATTAGCTATCACCTTCCTCCCAAATATACTCATTAGAATGGCTCCTAATAACTTTCAAAATAAAAATTAATCTCTATGTGTATAGAATTCAGTATTTTGCCCTCAGAAAGCATATCTCTAGTTTGCCTGTTATTAGTAGTATAAAAAACACGTTCATAGTATTGAATAAGATGGAATTAGAAGCTTCTGCTGACCAATTACCATTGCCTTTATTTTGCAAATGTAGACCATTTTCTAATTTACTGAACTGTCTCTCCTGCCTAATTGATATATTTTTATACTAACGTTTTCATATTTTAAAAAGAGAGTTAACTTGTATCTCTTGGCAGTGAACTTTTTGAGTTCATTCTTTGGGAGATTCTTTCAAGATTATGCAAAGTAATAAGGTAGAGTAAATTCTGGAATTCATTTTGCTTTTGCTTTCCATTCAAAATAGTGTTTGTCATTGGGTTTTTACAAAGAATTCACACTATTTTGTTATACTTCAGATTTTTTAAAAGTGTATATTAATTCAAGTGATACTTTGGCAATATTGAAAAATCTTGTTTATTATTTGAGACACTGGTATGTAAAATGTGGCTGACCGACTTTGGACCAAGATTTCATCTTATTACTGATCTTTTCCATATGTTTCCTTTTAGTCTTTGTTCTTAAACTTCAGGCTTCTAAGGAACAGAGAGCAAATATGTGTACTTTTTTCCAAAATTATTTTACATGCTCTCACAGTTCTTTGGAAGATTAATTTACAATCAGTTGTTTAATTTTTAATGTAATTCCTCATTTAACCCTGTGATTTGAATTTATGATAATGATTATGTTGTTTAAGTTCCTAACAAATGTGAAAAAATATTTATCAATAGATAGCTGGAATCAAAAGTGTCTAGGAAATTTAAATGAATTTGGCAGTGTTTGAGAGTTTTGGATTTGGGGGAGGGAGGAAGAGTGGTGGACGTACAAAATAGATCTAGAGACATAGAAACATGGAACAGACAGCGGCATATCAGAGGGAAGAACGTATATACATATATGCATAACCCATGGACACAATGCTGTGGTAAAGGCCTGGGGTCGGGAGTGGGGGGGTGAATGCAGGCTGGAAGGCGTCAGTGGGTAAAAAGGGAGGCATCTCTAATACTTTCAACAATAAAGATACATTTTAAAAAAGTGGTGGGGACGGTGGTTCAAGTAAAGCCTTAGAGCAGTGGTTCTCAACCTTGGCTGCACATTAGTATCACCTGGGAATCTTTTTAAAATGCTGATTTCTGCGCCTCATCTTCCAGAAATTCTGTTTCTTTGTTATGGGGCGGGGCCACAACATTAGTAACAAAGAAACAATTTCCGGAGGATGAGGCCCAGAAATCAGGATTTAAAAAGAGTCCCAGGTGATTCTAATGTGCAGCCAAGGTTGAGCACCACTGCCTTAGAGGAAAAGAAGCTGTGATTGTGATAGTTTGCTGTTTCAGTTAGATGGTTATAATTGGAGCAACTAAGGAGAGAAGTCAGTTGAATTGGTGAAAAGGTTAAATTATATTCTACAATTATAATTTTTAAAATCCTCACCCAAAGATGTTTTTGTTGTTTTGTTTGTTTTCTTTTCTTTTCTTTTTTTTTAATAGAAAAAGGAGGACAAACATTGATTGATTGCCTCCTTCCTATACATGCCCTGACTGGGGATGGAACCCACAATGTAGGTGTGTGCCCTGACTTGCAACTTATTGATGCACAGGACGGTGCTCCAACTGAGCCACCTGGCCAGGGCTCCTCAATTATAATTTGATTGAAGTAGATACAGTATCTCAAAGCTAAATAACGAATTGCTAGATAAGAAAGGCCTGACTGAGACTTGTTAATTATGGAAATAAGCATAAGGATTTTTCATTCGTTTAATAATTCAGCTGATATTTATTGAGCCCCTTCTTCGTTCAAGGCAGTTTTAGGGGTTGGGGACCCAGCAGTGAAAGTCCCTGTTGTCATGGAGGAGGAAATTAGAAAATAAACATTGCAAGTGGTGTGAAGTGCAATGGAGAAAAATAAAGAAGGTAGAGGGGTAAAAACAAATGAGCACAGGGGTTCAGGGAAACAGTTTGGACACCACTGTGAGGTGTGCAGGAACAGAATGGTTATATAACGGCGGCCAGTGAGAGACCCTGTATCTCCCTGTGGTGGACGTTACAGATAAGCAAGGGGGAGGTAGTGGAAATGACCCACGTGGTGAAGGGTCAGAGCGGGAGACATCAGTATGAACTCAGGGTCAGCTTCATACATATACAGGTGGCTACATCTAGAAGTGTTTATAGATGTGTGTGCATACAGGGGCCAGAGTACACACATCCACCTCCAGGCTGTGGGCTGAGAGGGCCGGGAAGCAATGACACTCTATCAGCAATAAACACCCAGCACTGAAATCTTGGTTTCTAATACCATCCTCGAATAAAAGAGACCAGGGATCCTTGGTAAAATGGCTGATCCCAGGACAGGGGCAGGGAACATAAAGGCTGAGCCTGGAGCATCTTGCTGTGTTGAAAAGTAAGGAGATGCTAAGAAAGGAAGAGATATAGGAAATCTGTGTAACTTCTTCTCGATTTGCTATGAACCTAAAACTGCTCTAAAAGATGAAGTCTATTAATAAGTTTTCTAAAGGGAAGTTACTATTTTAAATAGTTTAACAAATACCTGCATACAGTGAGGGAGTAAGCCAAAGTGGTATAAGAAGGGCAAGAGATGTCTTGGGAGAACCAAGATGGTGGTGCAGGTAAATGCCAGTTCTTACCGCCTCCCACAGCCACATCAAAATTACAGTTAAAATACAGAACCACCATCATTCAGAACCACCTGAGAGCTGACTGAATGGAAGCCCTACAATTAGAGAAGCAAAGAAGAAAGCACATTGACGCTGGTAGGAAGGGCAGAGACATGAATGGGGTGGTCGGACACTCACATGTGTTTTTTTATTCAGGAGGGATATCTCCACTGGTGAATTCCTGAGACCCCACCCCAACCAATTTGTAGCCCCACCTAAGCAGTTTGCAGAGGCTTTTTCTTTTTCTTTTTTTTTTTTAATTTTATTTTTTATTACAAAGGGTATTACATATGTGTCCATTTTTTTCCCCGCCCTAGACAGTCCCCTAGCCTCCCCTATTCCCCAGTGTCTTATGTCCATTGGTTATGCTTATATGCATGCATACAAGTCCTTTGGTTGATCTCTTACCCCCCTA
>NW_006286235.1:0-965 GCF_000327345.1 Myotis davidii
GGGAGTAGACTGACAATTCTCTGGGAGAAAGGGATGTGTGGGTGTGGGAAGAGACGGGACAAAAATCAAACACCTATGGATGAGGACAGTGGTGGGGGGTAAGGGCAGAGGGTGGTTGGAAACCAGGTGGAGGGGAGTTATGGGGAGAAAAAAGAGGAACAAATGTAAGAATCTGAACAATAAAGATTTAAATCTGAACAATAAAGAGGAAAAAAAATAAGGAATTAAAAGATGAAAAAAAATAGGTACAAAATACTCACCAGCGCTTCCTAAGCCAAAATGCAAGAGCTGTCAGAAGCACCAGGGGCACCATCACTGCCAAGATGATCCAGCCCATGGAGCCTTGATGATGTTCTGTGGGTTTGGGTGCACACAAGGTGTCATTTCAAATCTACCCCCTGTTTACTACCTTTTCCTGGCCTGCCTTTTTTATTTGAGTGTTCGCCTCAATAATCTTTGTTCTTGTTTACTCTCACCTCCTAATTCGGAGTTGAATCTTTCATCTAACCCTCAACATCTTCCTACTTCTGCAGGTCTCTCATTTTCAATTCTTCTATTTGTTGAACTAGTTTCATTCCTTTGGGTCTGGAGTCCATAAATCCCAAATTTTTTACTTGTGTCTCCTGCTCTGCTGTGGACCATCTACTCCCATTCGCAGTGTGGCCCCCAGTGTTTCTTACCCAAGTAGAGAAGGATGTCCTGGCCTCCTAGGCTGCTATGTCTCACCCGGCAATATAGGCCAGATGTCTCAGTGGCTTCCACATCCAGGAAAACCTGAAGGTACCATGTCCCATCAGCATTGGGCAAGATATCACTTTGTTGATTGCCTTGCTGTACCTGTTCACCTCGCATCCACTTCACCCAAATTGGCTTTGGATGGAAGCCAGAGACATGGCAAACCAGCATCTGACGGCCAGGACCAGGCTTGGGGTCAGTGGAAAGCCAGGCCTCTGGGTTTACTGCAG
>NW_006286235.1:5037-8196 GCF_000327345.1 Myotis davidii
TATATATATATATAATTTACTTTAATCATAAAATAGTCTTTTATTAGAATGATCTCTTCTGACTCACCTGAAATTCAGTTGTCAGTCAGAAGTTGTCGTAATGTTTTGTTCCCAACCTTCAGCCTCTTAGTGACAAAGTCTCTCTGGAATTGCTTATTGCACAGCAATCAGCCTTGACCACCTTGGCATGGGTGGTTCATTTCTGTGACTATTTCCCAGCTCTGCAAAGCTATAATTTGTCTTCTCTGGCACTTTGTATCAGCTGCACCTTGAGTCCTGAATCCTTTCATCCCTTCTCCCACGGGACTGAAGAATGAATGGAAAGGAGCCAGGCTTCACTAGGCTGGCAGCCCAGCATTCCCTCTCACCATGATTACAACTCACCAGCTCTTACGTGTTTCTTGGTCAATTTACTTAAATATATTATTTTTCAGGAGAAACATGCTTAGTGTTCTGATTCCTTGAGCTACAAAGTTGAATCCTTCACAATATCTAAAATCTTAAAACTCCTCAACTGCCCAACAATTTAAGAGTGTGTAAACACAATTTGATAGATGTGGAAAATGGAATATGATTCAGCACTAAAAATAATGAATTACTTATACACATAACAAAAGGAATAAATCTCAAAATCATTTTACTCAGTGAAAGAAACTTGACAGAATAGAGCATGTACTGTGTGTGTATGCATGTGTATGTATGTGTGTGATTGTGTGCATGTGTATGAGTGTGTGCATATGTGTGTAAGAATGTGTGCATGTGTGAGTGTATATGTGTGTGAGCTGTTCATGTGTATGTATGCATGTGTGTGAGTGCATGTGTGTGAGTGTGCGTGCATGTGTATATGTGTCTGCATGTGTGTGAGAGAGTGTGTGTGTGTGTGTGTGTGTGTGTGTATGTGCAAAATATAAGTTTTTTATCAGAAGTTAAAGTAACTCATCTACTTTGGACACAGAGCTTTCAAAATTGCTTTTACAATTGTTTAAAATCCCCAATAAAACAAAACATTCTGAATAATACAGTAAAATAAGCTTTTAAAATTTTAGCATAAAAGCGGTTAATGGCACTTTACTAACTAGTTACATAAAGAGCTTTTACTTTTATTTTATTTTTTTAAAATATATTTTTATTGATATAAGAAAGTAAGGGAGAGGTAGAGAGAGGTAGAAACATCAAAGATGAGAGAGAATCATTGACTGGCTGCATTTTGCACGCCCCACACTAGGGATTGAGCCTGAACTCAGGCATGTGCCCTGACAGGGAATCAAACAGGTGACCTCTTGGTTCCTGGATGGTCGCTCAACCACTGAGCACAACTCGGCTGGGCAAAGCATTTACTTTTAAATTTCACATTAACTGATTTAAATGGGGGGAAATCATCCTTACTTGGGATGCATTTTAAACACATTTATGTTAAAAATATTCAAAACATATATTATCCAAAATACCTATTACATTATCCACACTGTGGACAGGCTCTAGTCATATAACATCATGTATTCATTCTCACTTTAATCTCTTTAATTTACCCTTCAGTACAGAATCAGAAATTATTCATAGAAGAAATGTAATGGAAGGACAAAAGCAGTGTGTGAAATGAGGTGGTTGCCATGACAATTCACCCATCAGATTTCCTACCTCCATGACCAGTTTTAGTTGCTGACCTGTGATATCTGAACCCATCCACATGGACAATATGTTTCCCACAGCTGCTCCTAGGTAATGACTAATCATGACTGGTTTACTAAAGATGGGCCTTTCCCCCAAAACGGACTGAGAGTATTGCTGGAATGTTCTAAGAACCACACTGCACTTCCTCTGTTTTTTTTTTTTTTTTTAAGGGTTCAAGCTTCACCATGGTCTAAAATATCTTCCAGATGTCTCCAGTTCTTTCCCTCTTCCTTGCAGATCTAATTCCCTACTGAGGTCTGCATCTTAGACAATCCAGACTAATATAAGTGACAGATTTTGCAGTTGTGTTAATGTGGCACCTCATAAAAGACTGAGGAGCTGTCATTTGTCTGTGTTAAAATGTGTGTGTGTAGGGGACGGGGGGGAGTGGTCTGGCTCTCTCTACAACACACTTCTGGCAACTCCAGTGACATCCCTATGAAAGCAGCTATGTTCACGCCTTTGATCATTTCATGTTTGTTCTCTGGGCTTTTCCAAACTTGACCTATCTCCCTCAAAACGTCACACTCACTTGCAGGCAGCATTTCATGTGTGAATTCAGCATGCTCTGGACATAAATGGGAGGTTATTTTCTCTTTCAATTACAATACCCTTGCCTGAAAGGTGTGTATTACTCCAAAGTAGAAAGAAACAGATTGAGCTATTTAACAGTGGATATTAAAAATATAATTAGAAGGAGAAGGAAGGAAAGAGGCCGGCAAAATGCTATAAACACACACACACACACACACACACACACACACACGCACAAGCACCAAATACTTTGATAGAAAATTATACAAAGAACAGAAATGACAATTTAAAATATATTAAAATTATTAACTTACACAAAATAGTTGAAGGCAAGTGCCTCCTATGTCACAGAAATTGTTTTAGATACTAATGATAAAAATTGAACAAATTAACAAACTTTCTAACAAACTAATAAACCTTGAATATTACACTCAAATAAGAAATTCACATAAGACAAATTTGCAATCAATCAAATCTAGGCCAAATAACTCAAAGTCATCTATTATCACAGGAAAAATAAAATTGTAAATGGCATTTTACTGTTTCTTATGGGATGATAAATGATAACATTTTCTGATTATCATGTTTTGGTTTGTGGAGGAACTCCTCATCAAGCATTGTTGTTGTGAGTTTTCATTAGAGGAAACATTCTAGAGGGAAATTCAAAATACTGAGAGAAATGCATAACATTTGGACACCTAATGCCACTTGCAGGGTCAGAAACTAAGAAAACCTTCAAACATACTCTAAGCTATATATTAAAGAGGTCACAACGTGTTTTTTTTTAATGCATTTTTATTGATTTCAGAGAGGAAGGGAGAGGAGAGAGAGAGAAACATCAATGATGAGAGGGAATCATTGATCGGCTTCCTCTTACACACCCCCTACTAGAGATTGAGCCCACAACCCAGGCATGTGCCTTGACTGGGAATAGAACCTGGGACCCTTCAGTCT
>NW_006286235.1:8274-9497 GCF_000327345.1 Myotis davidii
CAACACTTGCTTTTATATGAATTCTTATGTTGGGGCAATCTAGTAAAAGAATCTAGAGATTAGAATTTCACTTTCATATAGAATACGAACCCTTTGGAAATGTTATTTTTATAGCATTTTGCCATTTGATAGTCCTTGTTGTTCCTACATGGAGACAGCTAAATGAATGATCGTCCTGTTTTTGCATATTTTCTTTGGGAACTGTGACCTTAAAATACATTTACCCAGTGGAAAACTACATGGCTGTAAAAAGAAGAAACTTTTACACTTTGAGACAGCAGTGGATTGACCTGGAGAACATTATGCTAAGCAAAAGAAGCCAGTCAGAGAAAGACAAATACAATATGAGCTCACTCATATGTGGAATCTAGTGAACAAAATAAACTGACAAACAAAATAAAACTGTAAGCGTGGACACATGGAGCAGACTGGCGGGTTCCCGGGGGGAGAGAGCGGGAGTGACTGAAGGAAGAAGATGAAGGAAATAGCTGAAGGACAGTATACATGCCCCATGAACACAGACAATACTTTGGTAAAGGCCAAGGGAGGTGGAGATAGGGGAGGGTGGACGTGGGCAATGGGGGAGGGGAAAGGGGACACCTGCAATTATGTCAACATTAAACATTTTTATAAATAGATAAATACTGAGCAATCTTTGAAATTTGCCCCTGTCATTTGCTGACTTACATGAAGAGAATAGTAAATGTCTGTTTTAACTACCTTTGTGAGTGAGGCTCAATTTCAGCAGGTTTTAATATACAGCCATTGAACTTCTAATAGGAATACATATCAGTCCATTTTAGCAAACACAGTACTTGTCCAATCGTTTTTCCTAAAACATTTCCTAGTTACATGTTTTTAAAAAGTTCAAATCTTTTAAGAACCACTGTACTAAGTCTCTCAATAAAATATTTGCAACCTGTCCCATTCATTCTTTTTCGTCAATAATCATCTATGAGTAAAACGACCCAATGAAACATTAATTTTCACTTTCCTGTAAAGGTCAAATGTTTGTTAGAAATTATAGCCATGCTTACAACTTTGGGTGAATATTGGTTAAATATTTAGGGAATTCCTAATCTCTTCCTTTACAAGTTAGTCCTATATGTTATGCCACATTATCACTGATGAACAATACAGGGGTGGGCAAACTTTTTGACTCGAGGGCCACAATGGGTTCTTAAACTGGACCGGAGGGCCGGAACAAAAGCACGGATGGAGTA
>NW_006286235.1:9647-46336 GCF_000327345.1 Myotis davidii
GCCCACGGCTGGCTCTAGCATGAAGGCAATTAATACCAAATTTTGGGTTCATGGCATTAAATTATCGTAACCATAATAAACCACAAGATAATCAGCAGAGTAAGAATTGAGCGATTGCCTGGCTGGCATAGCTCAGTGGTTGAGCATTGACCTATAAACCAGGAGATCATGGTTTGATTCCTAGTCAGGGCACATTCCTAGTCGGGGGCGTACAGGAGGCAGCCAATCAATGATTTTCTCTCATCATTGATGTTTCTCTCTCTCTCTCTCCTTCTCTGAAATCAACAAGATATATTTTAAAAAATGAACTGAGCAATTAATGGCATAAAGTATAAGCTAGTCTTTCGCCAACTTAAAAAGATAACAGACGTTTGTGGCTAATTTGCATCTCTAAATATAAATTCAAGGTTATTCCTAATTCTGGGTGGATTAAAGATGGGGAAGCCTCTTTATGTTGGCACAGTTTTTCTGAATTTATTTAAAGATTTATCACCAGGAATCCTGCCCTAGGTAAACACATTTTATATGTGAACACGGACTCGTGGATTTGGCACCTTCCGCTCATCTGTTAGGTTGGCATCATTCCTACTTACAATTTGCTTGGAATTCTGCCTCAGGGCTTAGATGCCAAATGGCAAGATATTAAATAAGACAATGTGCATAATGTATCCCTGCTCTGGGTGAAATATCCGTTATAATAGAATCAAAACAATAACGTAAAGCCTGCTTTTTTTTTCCCTCACCGCAACAGTTGGGCATGTATTCAAGATGACACACTTAGCAGATTAAATTTGCTATCAAATTTCTGTTTGTCAAAGTCTGCCACTTTTATAGATGATTGCTTCAAAATTTATATTATTATTGTTATTGCCATTGTTATTATTTTATATAGCTAGAAATTGTATAGAGACCTTTGTAGGACTTTTTGAAAATTAGGAAATATACAGCAGAAACCACAAAAATAGTAGTTGCCCTGCCACCCACACGGATTTTAAATCTATCATACACATTCAAAGACATACTTTTCAACCCTAATAGAGTATCTAATTATAAGTAAATGTATTTTACTACATTAGCACACAACAAAACACTAAGAAACTTTAAATTTCACATACAGAAAGAATATGTATTTAAAGATCTGGAAGTCAGTACTAATAAGAAAGAGTAGAGAAATCTCATCAAATTTTAGTTCTGCAATTCTCTTCATCAGTATAACTTAGATTGCAAGTTGTTCATTCATTTATTTAGTAAAAAATTGAAGGAGTTACTCCAAAAGTGTTTTGTGCTAGTATAAGATAGAAAACATTGTGTTTTATGTTATCAAACTCTAGACTAAAAAATTAGTATATTAATTACTAAAGAGCAGCTTATTAATAAGAAGTCATTCTAAGTCAAAAGAAGATATTGGGCTGAAACTGGTTTGGCTCAGTGGATAGAGCGTCGGCCTGCGGACTGAAAGGTCCCAGGTTCGATTCTGGTCAAGGGCATGTACCTGGCTTGCAGGCACATCCCCAATGGGAGACGTGCAGGAGGCAGCTGATTGATGTTTCTCTCTCATCGAAGTTTCTCTCTATCTCTCTTCCTCTCTGTGAAAAATCAATAAAATATATTAAAAAAGAAGTTATTAGCATATACATGTTGCATGAAAAATTAGATGAAAAATTTAATGTCCTCAAGTAGATTACTATTGTAACTTCTTGATAAGATATTGAGCTATTTGTTTATAGATTTTATATATGATCTTATTCAAACCATGAAAACAATAAATAAATATACTGAAGGTGCCTATCCTTGGTAAAAATGTTGTTTAGTTTGGAAATATTTTATCTTTAATACAGAGAACAGATAATTAAATCACCTTGATTGTATATTACACTCATAAAACTAGCTAGTTGGAAAAGGAAATATATTGAAAAAATTATCTAAATTGATATATTTTGGTTTTCAATACAAATATAGATTTTCTAATTTATTCTTAACATTAACAGTATATGATTTTTAAATCTAACCAAGCCTGTTTTCAAATCATTTTAAAGTGTATTACTTTAGGTTATTTACAGTGGATAAAGTAGTTTAAATTTAAAAATATAAATATAGCTTATAGTATACACTCAATAAATATTATGAAGCATGAATAAACTAGAAAAATAAAAAGTACCAGCAACTCGTTTAATACAAATGTAGCTCAAAGATAATCATAAACGATTGTAGACCAATAATATGAGAGAAATAAATTACTATTTGCATTCATGCCAATGCCAATTATAGATATTTGGTAATCTAATAAACAGAGAACTATACCTATGTATTCTTTTCATAAGGTATATTAGCAAAAAATTTAAAAATCAAGGAATGTAATTAAGTTATATAGAAATAATGAACATTTATTTTACCTTAAACTTTCTTGTTCACTTTAGAGACAATTCTCTTTTCAGAGCTATCCATACAACTTGTGACATTCACTAAACTTATAGAAAGACACAAGCACACACAAAAATAGAATACATAGTACATTGTAGTACCATTTCTAATGTTAAATGGGATTAGGAATAAAGAAAAGGAGCTTGTCGCCAAAAACTGGTTTGGCTCAGTGGATAGAGCGTCGGCCTGCGGACTGAAAGGTCCCGGGTTCGATTCCGGTCAAGCGCATGTACCTGGTTTGCGGGCACATCCCCAGTAGGAGATCTGCAGGAGGCAGCTGGTCGATGTTTCTCTCTCATCGATGTTTCTGACTCTCTATCTCTCTCCCTTCCTTTCTGTAAAAAATCAATAAAATATATTTAAAAAAAAAAGAAAAGGAGCTTGTAGATGAGAAATAATATGACAAAAGAATACTCAATCATACATTAATATACTGCCAGGAAAGCATTTGAAGTAAATACTCAAATACAAAATTATAGTCCCCTCCCTTCCTCTTACTCAAGCTTCCCCAAATAGCAAAAAGTTGACATTTCCTCTTATTTTAACAGAGCCATCAAATTACATTTGAAAGTTATGTTGAATATGATGGTGTTGCCTTCAATTTGGGTGGATGAATACATTGCTGATAAGTAATAAAGGAGAAAATTTGTTTTGGGAGAAATGATAATGATTTTCTTTTTAGGTACATGGCAATGGTGACTTCTGGAAAGAAATTATAAATATAGATCTAATGAAGAAAACTAGATCTGGAGAAGATTATTTTCCCCTTACTAATGGTTATATTGAGTATTGTACGTCTTTATCTTTAGTCCAAAAATTTCCCTTAAATCCACATATGCCTTGATATCCTACAATCTCCAGATAGAATTGGGAAAAATAAAAAGTTGCTGAAATAAATTAAGTTTGGACTTACGTGGATGCACAAGGCAAAAAAAAAATATATATATGGGGTGAGAAGGAGCTTAGAGTACTAAGAAAGAGTAGTGACAGTACTGGGCCATACAGTTTTATGGTGAAAATGTGACCAAGGGAGGCTTTACTTTTTATTTTGTCTTCCAACTATGCCTGCCTTTTATTTAATCCAACTAAAGGCCCAGTGCATGAAATTTATGCAGGAGGTGAGGGGGGGGTGATTTCCCTCAGCCCAGCCTGCACCCTCTCCAACCTGGGACCCCTCAGGGGATGTCCGACATCCCTCTCACAATCCAGGACCGCTAGCTACTAACTGCTCATCTGCCTGCCTGCCTGATCATCCCTAACTATCCCCCCTGCTGGCCTGGTTGCCCCCAAATGCTCCCCTGCTGGCCTGGTTGCCCCTCAATGACCCCCCTGCCGGCCTGGTCGCCCCACGCAGCCTGCTATTTGGTCATTTGGCTGCCCCTCATTGCCCACCCCTAACGGCCGATTGTCTCACACATCCTGCTTGTTCAGTTGTTTTATCGTCCCTCACTAACACCCCTGCCAGCTTTGTCGCCCCACTCAGCCTGTTCAGTCATCCGTTCAGTTGTTTCAGGTGTGACGACCCCTGGCTCTTTATATATTAGATGCTGTCCCCATGGTTTAGGTCCACATTCTCCCTGGCCTGGATTATTTCAATTGCCTTCTATTTTAACACTTCTACTTTGTCTCAGTGACTGAAAATAATTTCGAATGCATTCAGATGAAGTCACTGCCCTGCTTAAAAGTCTGCAGGGCTTTTTGTGTCTCTTATCTTATAGAGCAAAACTACAACTTTACGTTTCCTGGTATCACCCATGCTCTTTCCATGGTCCCTGCTTCCCAACCTTTCCTACTGCTGTATATCCTGGGGCCAGGCAGCCATCTCTGCATAACAAGTTCAACATCCTTTGTATGCCTAACTCTGACTAATGCAAGACAAATCCATCTTCATCTTAGTCAGAAATAAATGCTTCCCTTTTCAGTTTATGAAGCACTAGTTATGTACCTACATCCCTTCATTTATCACTCTGTGCCATGACCATTTTATAACATGATGGTGAACAGGACTGAGTTACTGCTTTGTGCCAGCTGCTGGGCCTGGCACCTGAAAAAAATCTCTGATAGGATATTGAGTTAGGCCTGTACAGTTTGCAGATAAGGACACTAAAATTCTAAAAACAAACAAATAAAAAAAACCTAAATAACTTTATAAAAGTGATGCAGCTCATATTTGATAGGGCTGTGGGTGGACCCTGTTTTAGCCATCCTTTCCAAGATCTCACCCTCTTGTTTCTTCTGTAATGAAGGGTAGGCACCTTTGGCATCAGGATATACTTTCATCATTTTTAGTATTTTTCATAATGCACAAATTAATATCATTATCATTTGTGACCTCAATAAATAATTATTGAAATTACCTAGTCATGGTAGGAAAGTAAACAAACACCAGGCTTATAAGAGTATGTGTGCACACACATGCACACACAGAAATTTAAAAAAAAATAGGCCTAGAAAGGTTTCTGTAACTCAGACAGTTCAACTATTTTACTTTTAAATATATTTTTTAAAAGAATATATTGTGCAAGGATATATACTTCATATGTGGGGGTATATATTTGAGAGAACTGTTGAGCAACTTCAGTATTAATGTGGATTTAGCTTGTACAGGAATTGAAAATAAAGAAGAGGAAGTTGTTTTCCCTAAGGGACTTAACATTGAGGGTCCAGACACTAGAACACATGTTTTCAGATTCTCAATTCAATGTCTTTTAAATACTAAATATTAGACAATGATTATGCATCAACATCCTATATCTGAATATATACCATATTAAAACCAATTTATCTAGATCTTATTCCTGTAGTAGAAATGTTACCCGTAATGTATACTATTTGTAAAAATAATTTTGAGGGAAGTAGAAAAGGATAAAAGAGGGATAAATGGTAAAAAAAAATCAACAACTTAAGTTGGGGTGGTGATCACACAATACAATATACAGATAAAGTATTGCAGAATAATACACCTGAAAACTACATAATTTCATTAACCATTGCACCCCAATAAATTTAATAAATAAAAAAGAAAGCAAGATTAAGTAAATCAATAAAAATAAATAGAATGCTGCCTTAACCAGTTTGGCTCAGTGGATAGAACATCGGCCTTCAGACTCAAGGGTCCCAGGTTCGGTTCCGGTTAAGGTCATGTACCTTGGTTGTGGGCACATCTCCAGTAGGAGGTGTGCAGGAGGCAGTTGATTGATCTTTCTCTCATCGATGTTTCTAACTCTCTATCCCTCTCCCTTCTGCTTTGTAAAAAAAGCAATAAAATATATTAAAAATAAATAAAATGCAATGTCTATTCTTGCCTGTTGGGATCACTGGCTTTAGGATGACCCTTTACTTGGTTGTGCTTCCTCAATACAGCCTCGTTTTGCTTTGACAAGGACAAAGGATAGACCTTTACATACAAGAGTGTTCCCCATTCTACCTGTGCATTAGAATCAACTGGTGAGCTGTAGAGAGCAGTGATGTCTCAGCACTACCTTCAGAGATTCTGATTTAATCCGTCTGGGGTGGGCTGGGGTACTTTTTACATGGTTCCTTAGATGGTTCTATGGTGACAGTGCAGCAGGGGAATGAGAAATGCTGACATGAAGTTTAGAACTTCAGAAATGTCATTTGGGAGCACTTTAGAAGTATTCCTTATTCTAAGTAGAGAATATTATATGATTTTACGGTCTTTTATACTATTAGCATGACATGCCCATGTATCAGAGCTTCAGTATAATAAAATGAAAAAAAATAATTGTATGCCCACACGAAAAAAATGAAATAGTGAGGCTGTGGCTTACTACAGAACCACATTAAAAAAAAATGTCTGTAGACTATTTTATCAAAAATGGTCATCTTGATTTTTTGAAAGACTTATTATTTGTGTTATAGCAGTTTTTAAGATCAGGGGATGTGACTAATGTCTAGGACATAGGAATAAATATATATCTAAACCTAAAAGCCAGAAGAAATTGGCGCAAGCCCGTGTGACCTGCTGAAAAACCAAAACAGAGAGAAAGCTTTCTAGCCTCTTGCAAATGAGCTTATTGACAGGAAGCTATCTCATACCTGAGTTTGTCAAGGGGAGTGAATTTGTTTTAATGGGGCAGTCCTTTTTAAATTGAAGGGAAAAACATGTACCTTTCTTATACCATTATCACTTGGCTTTGGAGAGCAGTGCTAACACTTGATAAATTTTAGCTTTCAAATCTGAGCATCTGACTTTGGCACCAAAAGCAGAGTGTGAGCATGCAGTTCTGGCATCCGAGCAAACAAAGCCTCAGTTCCGGCGCCAAGAGCAAGTGCACACTTCAAGCCCGATGCTGGGAGCTGGCACAGGCCTTCCTGAATCCACTGCCCTCCATCTGTGTATTGCCGCTCAGCTCCCTAGTCAAGCCATAGGTAGAGCTTCAATGACACAGACGATGTCCCCGGTTCTCTTATAATTTATTACTCTTTGAGTTTCCAGAACAAAGGTTATAGTCAGCATGGATCTACAGGAGTTTGCTTTCTTTCACTTTCCCTTTTGCTCATTATGCCTGGCTTTTTCTTTTATCTTGGGACTCAGCTTTCGCTAGAGTTGGAAATAAATCTTATTTTTTCTCTCTCTCTCTCTCCTTCTCAGCTTGCCCTATGACTGCTACGGGAACCAAAAAGGAGCTATAGAAATCCTGGAAAATTGATTTTTTTTCCTCTTGGAGGGAGGTTGGGGGGAGTTACTGAAGGCCTTTTAAACTCTAATGTAGGCTTAAATGGCTAAAAAAATAAGGAAATGTAGTCTCTATTGAATTGAATCCAAATTGTTTTGGCTGTTACATGCAGGGGGAAAAGAAAGATTAGCTGACAACATTTGTCTCTCAAATGTCACTATAAATATCCTACACTAATTGCAGACAGCAACAAGAAAGAAATAAAATTTAGAGAGATGTTATTCCAATAAAATGGAAAAGGGCAATTCACTTAACAACTTTGCAGAGGTAAATTGTTGTTCTTTTCTCAGAAAATGCTAGTTTCCAATGTCAGGCACCAGTTTTTTCATTTGCTTCACTTATTGTGAAATGGCATGTTACACAGTCATCTTTTCTGATGGAAAATACCACTCCAAGTGTGCCCTATTCCACTGGGAAAAGAAGGCCAATGCAGAGAGATGAGGAGGCGAGATAGGAAATCAAATAATATGCTTGCTTCTGTGTTGATAGTATTTCATCCGATGCCACACTTGGTCACTCCCTGCCTTGCATGAGTAGCAGAGACGTTGTACTGCCTGACTATCTGGCTATTAATAAACCAGGTGGTCATCACTAATTTGGAAATAATTTGGTGTCAGAAGTAAGAAGTAAGAAGGAAATAAATGCCCTAGAACAGCCGTGGGCAAACTACGGCCTGAGGGCCGGGTCCGGCCCGTTTGAAATGAATAAAACTAAAAGAAAAAAGGCCGTACCCTTTTATGTAATGATGTTTACTTTGAATTTATATCAGTTCACACAAACACTCCATCCATGCTTTTGTCCCGGCCCTCCGGTCCAGTTTAAGAACCCATTGTGGCCCTCGAGTCAAAAAGTTTGCCCACCCCTGTTCGCAACCAAGGTATATGACCTTGACCAGAATCAAACCTGGGACCCTTCAGTCCACAGGCCTGAAGACGCTCTATCCACTGAGCCAAACAGGTCAGGGCAAAAGTTTTATCTACAGATAAATTGGTTGATCATCAGCATCATCAGCACCATTGCCATCATCATATGTAAAAAGCATCATTCTAATGGATTTGTCTGTTTAATTAATTATTTTAATTATTCTATCAACCTTTGCCATAGTTACTGTTATTACCTTACAACAGTGATTTCCAATTGTTGTGCTACAAGAATTTGTAAAACATGCAATACCTGATTCTTTAGTCAAGGGCATTAACCTCTTTTCCCTTAGATTGTCAAATTAAAACAAAAACAAAAACAAAAAAACAACAACGGTCAATACAACAACAGCTGTCTGGTGTGAATGAATAAAATTTATTCTTTGTTTTGTCAGATCAATAAAAAATATAATATATTTTTGGTGTCCTGCAGAATTTTAGTATTTACTTTATATGTGTCATGAGATGAAAAAGGTTGAAAATTGCTAGCTTAGAGATAAGGAAACTGAAGCCCAGGGAACTGAATTGACTAGTAATTTTTTGCAAGATTACAGGACTGGATATCTTGAAAGTGTCTATGGTTAGTCTGTGCTCTTACTAATTAAGCTAAATGGTTTCCTGGAAACCATTTGGTGGGAAGAGCAAAGTTCTGGGTTTTGTAAACTTTTTCTTTTGCTGTTCATTAATTTATGCACCGAGACAATGGTATTTCTTGTTAAACTTGCATTCACGTACTTTATGGGAGGATGTCGGAATTAATCTTACGTTGTTTGGCAAGCAGAGTTGCGACATGCAATAAGACTGGCACTAACAGTAGTAAGCTAAAGGATTTCTATACTTTCATTATTCTTCTAGACTAGCATTACTTATGAAGTGAAAGAAAAATTGCAACGCATTAGACTACAAAAGCTCAGGAATAGTTTATCACAGTGTTTCCCAATGCTTTGATCTATGCATGTATGTGAACATTCTTTAAAAACAGAATCACCTTGGCCTTCACTAGAGACTATGTCCTTCATATCAATTCCCTGAGATTAAAAAAAAATAAAAGACAAACAAGAGAACAACACAGTAACAATAGTGCTTGTTAATTTTTTGGTCCACAGATCATAATTTCATTCCTCCTGGATATAAATTAGGATAATTCTTTTTTTTTTTGAACCAGTCTAGATATTTTTAGATTTCAGTGCAGACACACCCCATGAGAAACTGTTCTGCCGTGAGCTGTAGGTTCCCTGTTCTGTGGTGGGAAGACAGGGAGGGAGCTATGCTGGTCTCAGTGTCATGTCAGAATACCAATGTCTATATATGAGAAAACAATTTTTGCAATGTTCATTAATTTCTGCAAAGCCATAAAACACTTGGAATTAAGTGTGTGTGCAATTTCAAAACTTTCTGAAATTAATAACACACGAACTCATAAGCGATATAATCTCACAGTGAGTTCTTCTCTGCAGTTCACTGCCCTGCAGTCCCACAGCCATCGTGGGAGTTAGACTAGCCCACTGCAGATCTGCAAGAAGAAACCACACTGCTCACAGCTCTCGGTGCCTAGGTGTCTCATTTACCCTGAGGTTGTCCTAGTAAAAATTCAATCAATAAGGAATTGAGATGACTTTGTTAAACATATAAAAGCAATAGAAAAGTTGTCGCCACTTAATTTTCTTACAGCATCCAGAAATATTATCCTACTAAGAACTTTCCAGATAGGACTCTGTAAACACTACAACTTGGCTGAGTGTCAGCAATGGTTCATTTAGACAAATAGGCACTGTCATACCCCCGACTCCACATCTTTGGGCAGTCTACATCACTGCATTATAATTAAATGCTATTAACATGGGTCAAGCCTAGTGATTTTGTTTGAAAAATATTCAATGTTGATTTATTGAATAAAAGCTAAAAAACTATAAAACTAAAACATCTTACAATATAGGATAATAAAAAAAAAACTTGTGTGTGTGTGTGTGTGTGTTAAATTGATCTTAGAGAGAGGAACAGAGAGAGAAACATTGATCAGTTGTCTCCTACACATGCCCAGACCTGGGATCTAACCGATATCCTGGATATGTGCCTGATCTGGAACTGAACCTGACACCTTGTGGTATTCAAGAAAATGCTCCAACCAACTGAGACATACTGGCCAGGGAAACTGTTACTTTTATTATACTACTAGAGGCCTGGTGCATGAAATTCATGCAGCGGGGGGGTGGGGGGAGTGTCCCTCACCCCACCCTGCACCCTCTCCAATCTGGGACCCCTTGAGGGATGTCCGACTGCCCGTTTAGGCCTGATCCCACTCAAGCCTAAACAGGCAGTTGGACATACCTCTCACAATCTAGGACTGCTGGCTCCCAACTGCTCGCCTTCCTGCCTGCCTGCCTGATTGTCCCTAACCACTTCTGCCTGCCAGCCTGATCACCCCCTAACACTCCCCTGCCAGCCTGATCAACACCTAACTATTCACCTGCCAGCCCAATCGCCCCCAACTGCCCTCCCCTTCTGGTCCAGTCTCCCCTAACTGCCCTCTCCTGCAGGCCTGGTCATCCCCAACTGCCCTCCCCTGATGGCCCAGTCACCCCTAACTGCCCTCGCTGCAGGCCTAGTCGCCCCCAACTGCCTTCCTCTGTAGGCCTGGTCATCCCCAACTGCCCTCCCCTACTGGCCATCTTGAGGTGGCCATCTTGTGACCACATGGAGGTGGCCATCTTTGACCACATGGGGGCGGTCATCTTGTGTGTTTGAATGATGGTAATTTGCATACTGGTCATAACTAATTAGCATATCAGAGCTAATTAGCATACCCCTCTCTTATTATTGTGTTGGAGTGATGGTCAATTTGCATACTGCTCATATGCATATCTGGGTTAATTAGCATATACCTTTCTTATTTTGGGTAATGCTAGACAATAGAACTTAGATACTAAGACACTCATAAACACTAAAGATATATGCAGCAAATATGTGAGAAAATATATTCAATTTACTTGTAATTGGAAATTTTAAAAAATTATTAAAATCACATATACTTATGTCTTTGGAAAGATTATATTTTAATGTATCTTTAAAATTACTTACATGCCTGCACATGGGATTTTATTTTAAAGAACAATTTCCTATATCAGTGGTCGGCAAACTGCGGCTTGTGAGCCACATGCGGCTCTTTGGCCCCTTGAGTGTGGCCACGAAGTTTCAATCACACTGTACGTGCATGCCTGCACATGGTATTTTGTGGAAGAGCCACACTCAAGGGGCTGCAGTTTGCCGACCACTGTCCTGTATATAGCCATTGAAGATCATTGAGTAAAAATGTACAAGTTACATTTCTAATAGTATTTATACAAATACAGAAAATCAATACTAAATTAAACCTCACTTTTGAAGATTTGGTATGAAAAAGTAGAAAGAAAAAGACAGGGAGAACCAGCCAGTCCTAGGTGATGACCCCAATCACCAGAGCAAAATTGGCCTCCTGGATGGATCCTGAAAAGAGCAAGGTAATACGATGGTGCAATTGCAAAATGTTCCAATATGTGAATTCCATAAAGTATCTCAAGGGTTTTATTGTTTTCTTTCTGTGAAAGATAGACTGTGTCTTCTAATGATTGATGGCTAAAGGCACAAAGTGGATATCATTGCAAAATGAGGGAAGAAATAACACAAAGAAAATAGCTGAATCTAAAAGGTAACATCGCTTAAGAATATATTTTTCAATTTAGTAACATTTTGATGGATGAATCAAAATTGTGTTAGACATTAATCTTTGAACTCATTGCTGCAGCACAGCTAAGTATTGAGACTCTAAAGGAAGAATCACCTGAGTTTAAATTTATTTCCAAGAATCTAAAGTTTTGAGATTTAGGGAGGTATTAAAAAACCCTACACTTCACTTCCATCATCTGTAAACTACAATAATAATACATATGTCACTGCATTGCTTGATAATAAAATGACTCCTCATTTTCACCCAAAGCTTGAAAACAACCTTAAAGGAAGAAACCATAGTGAGTTAATTGTATGCACTCAGTACATAGTCACTAATTAGTTGAGAAGTTAAGGTATCTGTTTAAAAATAACAGTGTTTATATTTTATAAATACAAAAAATTTCTAGTCCTCCCCCTAATTATAGGTGCTTGAACAAATCCATCCACAATGTAACGTAACAGAAATGAACTGTTTTAAACAAAAGTCACAATGGAATAAAAAGACAACAGTTTAGCTCAAACAGGCAAAGGGATTATGTTAATGTTTATGTAAATAATTGACTCAGGCCAATTATTCTATCCTAAACAAGTAAATTCTTTATGACTGACTGCTCACTGTTATAGATGGAATTGTGTCTTGCTGAAAGTCCTATGTTTTAGCCCTAACCCATAGAGCACCTCAAGAAGTGACTGCATTTCCCCCAGTCGGCATGGCTCAGTGATTGAGCGCTGATCTATGAACCAGGTGGTCAAGGTTCTATTCCTGGTCAGGGCACAAGCCCAGGTTGCGGGCTCAGTCCCCAATGTGGGGTGTTGAAGAGACAGCCAATCATGATTATCTCTCATCATTGATATTTCTATATCTCTCTCCCTCTCCCTTGGGTATAGGGCCTTTTAAAAGATGATTGAGTTAAAACGAGGTTATTAGTGTGGATCCTAATCCAATCTGACTGGTGTCCTGAGAAAAAGCAAAAACTTAGACACACAAAAGGACACCGGGAATATGCACACGCAGAGGAAAGACCATTTGAGGACAGTGAGAGCGTGACAATCTTCAAGCCAAGCAGAGAGGCTTCAGGAGAAACTCAACATGCCCACACCTTGACCTTGGATTTCAAGCCTCCAAAAATATAAGGAAATGAAATGTTATTGTTTAAGCCACCCAGACTGTGGCATTTCCCTATGGTGTGACAAGCAAACTGATACACAGCCAAATGTTACCAGAAGATCAAGATGAGGAGATGGGAGGTGGTGGGACAGAAATTGTGTTTTGGGGAAGAACAGGAATACAGTGATGTGGAGGAGGTGTGAGTATAGGGTCTAAAGAAGGAAGGGTCATTGAATCAACCTATGAAAAGTGTACCTCTCCTGTCTCCCAATCCTCCATTCCCTGTTGTAGCTTTTTCACATCATTAACCACATACTACATAAAGGGTTTATTTGTATTTCTATTGTATCCACACCTCCCAATAACAAAGGTAGCTTGGCCGAAACCGGTTTGGCTCAGTGGATAGAGCGTCGGCCTGCGGACTGAAAGGTCCCAGGTTCGATTCCGGTCAAGGGCATGTACCTGGGTTGCGGGCACATCCCCAATGGGGGGTGTGCAGGAGGCAGCTGATCGATGTTTCTAACTCTCTCTATCTCTCTCCCTTCCTCTCTGTAAAAAATCAATAAAATATATTTTAAAAAAAAACAAGGGTAGCTTGGATGTTAAGTTTTCTTTCCTGCCTAACTTCCTTTCAATGCTATATGTTCAGTCCCTAGAATAGTTCCCTGGCAAACTGGCATGCAATTGAAGATTTTTAAAAAAAGAAAGAATAAATGTGAGGGCACAGAGAGAATAGACAACTACAGGGGTGACCATGAAAGTAAAAAACAATTGAATGTGCTGTATAGTTTGGGAGAGAACTTTCCCATTCAAGTAAGGTAGAATCAACAGCAACTATAACAAAGAATGGCTTGTAATGAAGTAAAGACTTATCTGGAAAAATATTTCTACTGATCAGCTAGCAGAAATAAATTTAACTCTTACTTTTCCAGTGCCAAGTATTTATAAAGGAGTTTATATTAAAATAATTTTAAAAATAAGAGGTAAAATACAATGCAATACAAATATGTCAATTGAAATAATTATGTTAATGTTTGCATCTATGCATTTAAGTTTAAAAACCTAAGCTATGCAAAGAAAAAATATTATGCATCCCCTAAATTTAATCTAGTTCAGACAAAAAATAGGAAACATGAAGTCACTGGAGCCTGACTAAGTAATTAACCAATTACTAGATGGTGTAGAACTGTCAGTAGGCATTTAAATTTCAGAAATTGCCTCATCAGAGGAGGGAGAATTGGGAGAATTATTATTTTTTTTTATACTAGCAAAGATGAGGATGTCCTGGACAGATGGAGTGAAAGGGTTGGAGAAGAGGGGCACAAAATGCTGAAAAGTAACTGACCAATTCATGAAAGACACAAGTTTCACTGTACAGAGTAGTTATCATTGTAGAATATTATTTAAGGGATGCCAATCATTGTAACATATTTATAGGAAGACCAACATAATAGTATTGTGCAATAAGAATAATTAGTACAGAGGAGATATGTAATAAAAGGAATCATCTTCGTAGAAAAGTGAATGGGAAGAACTGAGTATAAGGAGTGAGATCAGGAGGGCCTACTGAGTGAATACAATCAAGATCAGAGAATAAAGATAAACCACTACAAACAGCACTGATTTCATCTGTTTTTTAAATCAAACGCCAGTCATAAGTTCATGACTTTGTGTGTTCTAATTACACTCTGGACTGTCTTTTCCCCATTACTATCAACCCACTAGCAGTTTCCCATTACTTCCCATTCTCCTACAAGACATTCAATTCCTTCTCAATCAATGCTACTGTGACCATTTAATTTTCATCCAAACAGAGATTCTACCATTAATAATTATATTGGAACAGCAGGTATAAACTCAACTATTCCAGACAAACTAGGTGTGTTTGTCCTACCTTTCATTCTAGATGAGCTATCATTTGTCTGCCTCTTAAAAATTCTTTTAAAACACCCAAATATTATTAACTTTAGGATTTCCTTTTCTACATTTAGTTGCATTCACCCTTCTCTATATTATAGCCAATATTCTAAGGTAGATTTGTGTTTTAAAAGTTGAGTAATGATAGAAAATATTTTTACCTGTGATAGTTTTATGTTTGGTTGCTTAAGTTAGCACTGTTGAGTCCAGTTAGAAGACAAAATGTTCAAACCAAAATAATATCTAAACATCAGTCATTGAAGTACTTTAAAAATTAAAGCTTAACCATTATTTGTAACTGCCCATACATATGTGGAAACATCCTGGGTGTACTTCAAAGAACCAATTTTTTCCAGATTTTTTTTCAGAGCTTTCAAAGGCTGACAATCCTGCTTCACTTGGAAATGACTAGAGAGCCTCTGGAACTACTGAAATGTGGAACACCGAGCATGCGTGCTCCTTTTTTTGTTTTAGCTGAATTTTCCAGATGTCTTTGGTCTCTGCATGGCTGGAACATGTATTCTAGGTGATCAACTGGTGTAATAGGCTTTCTTAATTTACTATTTTATTGCAATGCTCTTTTGAATATATTGTTTTCCTAGAGACCAATGAAAAGTACAAGGTATTGAAAATATGTTGACAAGCCACATAATTGCAGAATGTAATTTGTAATAACAGATATGCACTTGTGAGCATAGTGGAGAGCATGACAATGTTTAATTACTGTGTAGAAAGGGTAATGGGTTTTCATGATCAGACAGGGTAAGAATAGTGCCATCATTACCAACGGAAGGATGTCACAGAAATCAGTATGTAGGTGACAGAGAGCATCACCATCTGGACACACTGACCTATGAGATAACAGACTTACATTTTAAATGAAATATTGTTGAACATTTAAATAACAGTTACCTGGGAGAGACAGTCTTTAATTGAAAATGTTTAACAATGTATATTGTTTAATTTTAAAATTATTTAAAGTTAAAAACTACTTTTATGAAAAGAACTGTTAGAAGCTGCACATATTTTTATATTACCTCTTTTACCATATTAAATTGCATTATTCTTGATTACATGTAATTTAATATTTTTTTTCCATTAAGGTCTTTTTCAGATTGTATTGAATCAAGAAATTCAGAAAACACCAAAGGTTCCATATTATATGCTATTAACACTTATAGACTAAAAATCCCCATAGATGTGTATGTAATAAGGAAACCTGATAGAAGGAACAAATGCAACAACGCTTGTTAAAAATCTAAGAGCCTACCCTTGCTTGTTCTGAATAATCCTGATCTAAGAGTTTTCAGCTCTAGTACCACCTCTCTCTCTCTCCCAAAAGACTAAGGTCAAATGATTTCCAAAACCTTCATAATAAGCACTGTGTTAGCATGAGGATCCTGGGAAGTCTTTAGGCTAAGCTGGCAAGCGTTTGAGAATCCTATTGCTAACTAGGACCTTGGGCTTTGCAGAGTGAGCAACAGAATGATTCATGTTTCCACCCATGTCGGTAATACAGATGGGAAAATCCTGTGGCTTGCAGGGCTTTGCAAACTTTTGTCCTGCTGACAATCACCTGATCAAACTAGTGGCATCTGAAAATATAAAGAGTTGGATGTTTTAGAAAAGGGAGAAAATAATCATTTTTTCTCCCACTTTTTCTAATACGTATATGTGTGTATACACAAACTATTTCTCATAGTATAAAATACGTTATGTAAACTTTGCAAAAATATAATTATTGAAATATAGCAGAAACTGGAACTATATGCATATCTTGTATACACAATCTGTAAAATATATATTTTCCAAGGTGGAAGTTGTGTTTTATTTTTAATTATAAAAATAACAAATTTTTATCATTTAAAAATATACTGAATTTTCAGCTTAGCCACTTGGGCTCAGTGGATAGAGCTTTGGACCGTGGACTGAAGGGTCCTGGGTTCATTTCTGGACAAGGGCACATACCATGGTTGCAGGCTCAATCCCCAGCAGGGGGCATGCAGGAGGCAGCAGATCAATGATTCTCTCTCATCATTGATGTTTCTATATCTCTCTTCCTCTCCCTCACTGAAATCCATTATATATATATATATAAATTTTCAACACTTACAGTGAAACACTAAATTTTCAACACTTACAGTGAAATGAGGTCCAAGCAAAATAATACAATTGTATTAACAGAAAAAAATTATGTTACTTCAGTTAATACATTAAATTTTTAATTAATCTAAATTAAATAAAGGTAAAAATTCAGCATATAGTTGCACTAACCACATTTCCATTATGTGCCTACTACTGTGCTATGCATTACTATATTGGACAGTACAGTTTTAATCAAAGTAACTTAAAAACATGTGAGTCTATTTCTTAAATAATGTATAATTTGTAATAAAATACAATCATAGATGCAATATTTGTAAGTTTAGGAAGATCTTTTTACAATGTTAGTTCCTGAAACGCATCAATATTCACTACAAACCTGAATGGTTCTCTTGTGATAACACCATAGCCATTATTCTCTCTTAAAATATATGCAGACACATAATTTTCATTTTTAAGTGACTAATTCAATGATCTCTGAAATAATTTAGTTTAAATTACATTAATAAAATACTGTTCAGAGATTCAATCTATAAAATGTTCACGTTCAATTAACAAGAAAATGCATTTCAATACTGGTATGCGACAGAAGCAGAGAACATTACTGAGGCCTTCGCTTTGTCTACGATAAGATTAGCAGGTTCTCAGAAGGGAAAAGCATGGCAGTTAGCATAGAAAGCAATTAAACAAAACACACAAAACTCACTGATCACAGCTTCCCCTTTCCACCCAAACAATACAGTCATCTGATATGAACTCTGTGCTAGAAGGGAGAACTAATGAAAAGGTCAAGGAAACAAAATTAAGAATTAAATAAATGAATATTAAAACATTTCTGTTTGCCCTTCTATGATTGTTTTTCTGAATTCAATATAAGTTCTTGTCAAAGGACATAAAAATGAAGCTAAAATATGAAATCAATTTAATTCCACATAGAGAAAGAAAGAAAGAAAAAAAAAACACTAGCAAGAGAGAAGTTGGAAACAGCAGTGCAAGAGAACAAAGAATAATTTACTGGAACAAGTAGTGGGACTGGATTACTCAAGCCAAACTTAAAATTAAGAAAAATGTGAAACAATATACTACTTTCAGGAAATTAAATTGCATGAAGTAAAAAATAATTATTTGATTCAAATCCAAGCCTTTGACTTGAAGGTTACTTAATATAGCTACTGAAAGTCACTCAGTCTCTGACCCTTGATTTCCTCTTCTGTAAAATGGGACTAGTTGAAGGTTAGTATGTTGGGGGAAATAACATAGGGCAGAACATTTAGAGCCATTAGATAAATAGTAGGTCTGTTTAACAATACATTAGGTCTAATAATTGAGCTCTGAATATATATTCCTAATTATGTGCTTTCAATACTTATCAATACTTAGTAATTAGTGAAGAGGCAAAATTAGTCTGAGAATAAGATTTTTCTGTACAGGAAAAGATTTACATGTACCAAAAAAGTTACCACAGAAGCACTGCTACAAATGTAAGTATATATTGTAATTATAACACTCAGTACTGAGGGGATATTTTTTACTTGATATGTTCAAATAGGGTAACAGGTTCATAAATAACTTATACTAATGGTTTGTAATGGTGTAAAATTTTGTATTTAATGTTGTAGTTGAAATCAACATTCCATATATAGCAAAGCAAGGAACTTGCACTTGTAAAGTTTGGACAAGGGCATGTGAAAGTAATGAATGCTTGACAATCATGAGCATTTTGCTCAGTACTTAATAGTCACATGCAGTTATCCACTATCTGATTCACACTATAGTAATTCCAATGACATACGTCTTCTAAATATACACTTAAGGGAAAGTTTTATTTATTTGATTCTTAAACCTCACCCAATATCTTAAAATAGTTTCTGGGTGATTTTAAATTTAACATTTGATAATATGCATAATTAAAAACTACACAATGAAACAACATGTAAAAACAAGTAAGTTATGAATTTCAAAACGTAAGTTATTAATTTCAAGGAGATAAAGTTCCAAATATGTAGAAAAAAATATAAGAACCAGAAACAATGCTGATATGTCATTATCAATCTAGGAATCATGTTGTAAGACTGCCTATCATTGTATGTGTTTTTATGTATTTGTATTTCTACTTTCTGAAATAATACCACTTATCATTGATAATCCTCTATTATCTTGTAAAAGTAGATTGATGAGATTTTTAAAAATTAACGGTTTCCAAATACATACATTCACACAAACACATACCCCTTGTAAAGTGACTTGAAATTCAATATATCCTTTCATTGAAATTTAGAGCTTTTGTTTAATAAAACTGCTATTATGATCCTGATTTTAAAATTTACAGTCAACATAGATAATTGTTTTATTTCTATAGCTCCTAAAATAAAATACCTGTAATTCACAAGGCTGCCCTCACCCACTCATGATTATAGTATAGCCTGATATAAAATAAAGGCAATATAAAAGATTCAAACAAGAAGTTTCAAGAGAGTTGTTTCGTAAATAACACATCACTAAAAGGAAAACTTATGTTTTCAAAAAATAATGAAAAAAAATAATTCATACGAAGAAGAAATAATCAATCAACAAAACAAAAAAGCCCTTAAGGTACCCCAAAATTAATCAGCATAAGTTCTGGAATAAAAATCAAGGAGCTTGTATTCTCCCTTGATTGATGTTGTCACAAATGAAATATGTCACTTATACTGGCAATTTAGAATTTCTAATTAAATATTTTGTTAAGTAGTTTTCTCAAAACTTCTATGACATTAAATCGAGAAAATGATTTTAATAAGTCAGAAGCAAAGTAGAAAAAGAAATAATGCAACAGGTTATTTAAAAATAATAGGAACAATCAAGAATAAAAAATAGACCCAGAGACATGGAAGCATGGAACAGACTAACAAGTCTCAGAGGGAAGCAGGGGTTAGGGGAGGATAGATTAACCAAAGAACGTATATGCATTTATGCATAACCCATGATACAGACAATAGTGCAGTGGGTCTGGGGAGCGAGGGGGTGCTGGGTGCAGGGGTTCCATGGATGGAAAAACAGTACATCTGTAATACTTTTTAAAATGTATCTTTGTTATTCAACAACAAAGAGAGGTCTTTAACTTTTTTATTTATTATTGATTTTAGAGAGGAAGGGTGAGGAAAAGAGATAGAAACATCAATGATGAGAGAGATTCATTGATCAACTGCTTCCAGCACGCCTACTGGGGAAGGAGTCCACAACCTGGGCATGTGCCCTCAACGGGAATCAAACCATGACCTCCTGACACTGAGCCATGCCAGCCGGGTGAGAGTTGATCTTATTGAAGTGAATAGTAACTTATCCAAGAAAGTAGATCATAAAGTCATCATAAAAAGTGAATTTACAAATTCATAAGTGAATCTTAATTTATCATTAAACTATTGGAAGACAATTCAGTCTAATCCATCTCTAGAGATAGATGAGTTTGTCAGATGGTGAACTAATTTTATGAATTTCACCTTCCTTCTAAGAAATCTTAATATTCTGAAATTTCAAAAATTTAATGAAAACACATAATAATTAGGTTGGAAGAAAAGAGCAAATTGAAAAAGAAAGCATGTAAAATTAATAGAGTGTTCCTATATTCAGAAAGGTCATACCACATATAAAAATCAATCTGAGAGAATGAAAGACACATTAAGATTTTATTTAGATTGAATAAATTAAATAGAATAAAATTAATTAATCACAGAGTTTGGTAGTATATTTAGTCACTAAATTATATAAAAAGAAAAGGCTGTCTCAATGGAAATATATCCTAGAACAGGCACATATAATAGCAGATCACACTGTACAAATATCCATGTATAAAAATTAGTATGAAAAATTCTGCACTTATTTGAGTCTTGTTATAAAAGAATATTATAATGTTCATGGCCTCTTCCTATATATTTGGTTAAGGGGGGGATTCTGTTAAACACATACACATGTGTACAAATTTGGAAAACTTCATTTTTATGTAAATACACTGGAATATAGTTCTTTATTTCTTTATATAGAAATTTTGAGTAAAGTCTTTAGCTGAGTTTTCACTTGGTGCTTTTATTTTTTTAATTTAGCCTACCAAAACACAAGTGATTTATTCATTACAAATGAAGATTTCAACAATATATCACACACACAGCTAATAACTAAACAGAACATTGAGTTAAGCTTGTGTATGTGCACGTATACATACATGTGTACATATGTGTGTATGTATATGCATATGTGCATATGTATATATGTTTTGTCATAGCCTATCCACTTTCATGACTTGTATTTTAAAAATCACAATTTTAACCCCTTTTATTGTTTTTATTTATATACTGATTGTCCAGTAAAAAAGGTACAAGTCTGCCTTCTTTCTTTTTAAAAAAAAAAATTTTGTTTTATTGCTTAAAGTATTACAAATGTCTCCTTTATTTTCCCTCCTCGACATTCCCCCAGCCTCCCCTTCCCACTAGTGTCTTTTATTCATTGGTTATGCTTATATGCATGCATACAAGTCCTTCGGTTGATCTTTTACGACCCCATCCCCCCACAACCCTCCCGGCCTTCCCGCTGTAGTTTGACAGTCTGTTGGAGGCTGCTCTGCCTCTGTATCGATTTGTGTTCATCTGTTTATAATGGTCTTTATTATCCATAAATGAATGAGATCCTGTGGTATTTTTCTTTCATTGACTGGCTTATTTCACTTAGCATAATGCTCTACAGTTCCTTCTTTCTAAAATGAGATAAATAAGAAATATTCTTGTAATATGTTTTTGTTTAACCCCAAAGCTGCAATTACTGTCTCTTCACTTGCTTTCTTATGATTTTTGAGCACTCTTAAAATAATACTGAACATTATCCAAGACAGCAAATTATATCATCTGGGAATTCTCACCTCCAATGGCTACCATTTGTTTAACCTTAGGAAAATGATGGTTGCAATAAATCAGTGACTGTAACCTTACAGTCACTTTGAAGATGTTTTTGAATAGCATTGGTTATTAAGACACCAAAGTTGCTGACCTGCCCCCTCAAGAAGCAAATGGTAACTAACATCTCAAAACTTTTTACACACTTGTGGCATTTGCTTTTGTGAAGGATAAATCCAAATACTAGATATGACAAGAGTTTAGGACTTATTCTTTATAAAGTATTCATAGTTTATTCAAAAATAAGCAGTGGTCAACCAGTGGAAAAATCAATGTATTCCAACTTGATTTTGTTTATATTTAATTGTTAGATGTTAGAGCACTAAAAATAAGACAATTTAAGTTTTTGTTTATCCTCAGGAACTGTTTTTGGAAAAAATATATTTCCTGATAAATACTCAGGAAATAGTTTTTAGAGGAAATGATTCCTCAATAAAATATGCTAATTGAAGTAATACAGTTTTACAAAATATAAATATAATATCTTGTATTATGTCTTAGTCTTAGACATAAACTAAAATAAAACTACTTTAAATTTCTTGTCCCATGTCATTTAAACAGTCTGTAAAACTCTCTGGAATCTTTCCATATCTTGTAAAAATCTTGTTTCTTTGCAGAAAATATAAATAAAACAATAAAATTTATAGAGAAAATAATGATAACTTATGCTACAAGTTTAAACCTTTATATAGTCATGTAAATAAAAACCTTGACTATGTTTTAACCAAAAATTTATGAGTGGGATGTGGGAGTCAAAAGCATATGTGTTAAAATAGCCAATATCTCTGCCTCCCACAAGAAGTTGACAAATGCTGTCTAAAATTGGCAAATCAATAGATATAGTAGTTTAAAAATTGTAGTAGTTGCTTTTAATATGCAGCAATCTGGAGATGGAGCACAAAACTGATTTTTGCTATTCATATTATAATTCTTAGCACTTGGCTGCTGCATTTTACATGGTTTATTATTACATTACATTGATATAAAGAGAGATTGATGCAATCCATTATATTTAGCTTGAAATTTGGCTGCAACTACTAATATTTTATATTCTAAAGAACCAAGTGATTCATTTTTAAGTTTTATTTTTAAGTTGTTTGATAAAACAGATGGTTTTAGGCTGCTGTTTACAAGCACTCTCCTTCAAATAACATATTTTGTTGTGTGTAGACTTCATGCCAAAGACATGAAAAATGAAATTGGATACAATCATAATTACAATAATTCTCTCTTTTGTATTGATTTTTGAAAAAACATATGAATGTGCTACCCAATAATTTTAATCACATGTTAAACAAAGTACTTTATTGGTGATGAGCTTTGTTTGCCTTGAACTCAGACTCTTGTATCAGATTCCAGTGCCCTCACTTTCTATGTGACCTTAGCCAAGTTACATGGCCTCTTTGAGCCTCACTTCTCTCGTGTTTAATAATACAAAGTTAATAGACCTGAATCACAGTTTTTGTGGGAATGATATTAAATAATTCACATTAATAACTTAGAACTACACTTGGCAATAGTAAGAGATTTATGATTATTAGCCATATTATTATCCTTCCCAGGACAGGGTATTTTGAGTGTGATAAAGAGTTACCTGAGAAAATTGAAGTTATTACACTTTTTATCCTACTTACTGTTTTTCTGTTTTATCATTTTATATTTACTTACTTCTTCAATTCCTTCATAAATATCTATTAAGATTGTTAACAAAATAAAACAATGTTAAAAATAAATAAAAGATGGCTTTCTTGAGCTCAAATGTTTAATCAATTGTAAATAATGTACTAAATACACATATATATAATTGGTGTCGGGGGAGGAGGGGGACCCTCAGCCCAGATTGCGAGAGGGTGCAGGCCAGGCCGAGGGTGCATGATCATGGCTGGGGAGGACTGTGGGAGGGCTCCAGGCAGTGTCCGGCCTGTCTCACTCAGTCCCAATTGTCTGGACTCCAGCGTCTGACCCGTGGTGATCAGTGCATGCCATAGCGACTGGTTGACTGGTTGATTGCCCCCTGATGGTCAGTGCACATCATAGCAAGCGGTTGAGTGGCCTTAGCATATCATTAGTATATTACACTTTGATTGGTTGAACAGATGACCGGACGACTGGACACTTAGCATATTAGTCTTTCATTATATAGGATAGGATTCATAGTAACTTAAAACCATGAAAATCAAAATCATCCTAAGTGTAGGTCACTCTGAAGGATTACTTAGTCAATTAAGTGAGTCTTGAGTACATTCCCAGGAAATGTATCAACTGCTATACACGTTGCTTTCTAACTCCTGGTAGAATTTCAATCATTCTATCACTTCTGTTTTAAAGTGATATATATAGAATATTATTGTAACACCTTCAAATAAAACCAAATACCAATATAGCTTTTTATAAGTCCCCCACCTCTTATCTATATAAAGCCTAAGCAACCGTCCGACAGTTCAGCCGTCTGACCAATAGCTATGATCTGCAATGACCACCAGGGAACAGATGCTCAACGCAGGAACTGCAGAGCTGTGGCAATTTGGCAGAGGCGGTTCTCTGGTGACACATCCAGAACCAGAGAGGAGGGAGCCCGATTCTGGGGTGCATCACCCAAGAACTGCCCTCTCGCAATCCAGGACCCCTCAGGGGCTGTCGGAGAGCTGGTTTTGGCCTGATCCCCATAAGCCAGGTTGAGGGACCCCACTGGTGCACGAATTTGTGCACTAGGCCTCTAGTAGAAAGATAGATTGGTAACAATTTACAGAGCTTCGAAGAGTGTGGGTGTTCATGGAAAAACTCCTAGGTCAGTGATCTCATGAAATTATTTAGCTCTTTTAAAGTCTCATCTTCCTGATCTAGACAATGGAGATTAGCGCATATTCTATCTCATTGAATTGCTACAGTAATTGAATGAGATAGTGATAAAACTGCTTAGAATAGTGCTCAGACAATATTAATTGCTCATTAACTGGTAGATTAAAGTATAGCCATCACAAAGCTATAGCGATGAAAACTCTGGGAAGGTTTTTAATTATTTTCATTTAATATTCAAGTTTATATTCAGCCAAGAAAAGAAGTCAGAAGTCACTTACACATTCTATGGTACAATAACTAACACGATTCTAAATTTGTTGTATTTACACTAAATTCAAGAGGCTTAACTAAGAATTTAGAATAACTGCACAGTAGAGAAAATAAAGTACCTCAAATAGTATCCCGTTTTTTAATTTTACAAAGGCAAAAAATCTCATAAAACAGGCAGGACAATTAGAATCAACACAGCACATCATCTTGCAAAGGTTATTTTACACAAATAAATATTTGGGAAATAGGAAAGCATTTTATATAAAAACAAATATGATAGATTATATTGAACCTATAATCAAGAAAATGTTCAACTATTGAGAAGATTTAGAAACAGGGTTAGGCAGACAGGGGAAGGGTTGGAAGAAGAAAGCACAGGCATCATTGCAGGGCCCAGCAGGGCTGAGCTCCTAACCTCAAGGACGTTTATCTTTGCGGGTGCAGAGCGTTAACAGGATTCCAGGGCGGGAGGAACAGGAAAACTGAGACAGGAAAGCTAAAAGAAGGCCCAACAGTGCCAGTGGTTCTCAACCTTGGCTGCACATTAGAATCACTTGGGAATCTTTTTAAAATCTTGATATCTGGGCCTCATCCTCCGGACTGTAGACAATTTACAGCCAGTTTGTAACTAATAAGCCATTATCAACCCCAGCTAAGGACAGAGCAAACGGTTAAAAAACACACAAAAAACTCCCTGATGAGAGAATGCAGAAAGGGAGGGGGAAAGGAAAAGGGAAAAAAGGCCATTTTCCCCTAAGCAGAGAAGCCAGCAGTCTCAAGGTTTGGCAAGATAAAGTTGGGAAGCCACACAAAGTAAAAGAAGGGACGTTGAGAATTGATCTGTACCTAAACAGTCAGCAGAGGAATTTTGAAGCCTATGGACAAGAGGGTATATAACCCTTAAACCCCCACCCAGACCACTCTTCAGATTAGCCGAGAGCTCATCTGTGCTTCATGAGCCAGGTGTATAGGTTTGCTTGCTTTTATTTTTGCTTTTTCAATAAAGATGAATGCTTTAATTGCTTTAATATATGGGCTTTTCACAACGCAGTCAAGGTCTCTCGTGTTAATTTATTTATATGAGAAGACAAGAATGGAGGTTGGGAAATGGACGCAGGCAACAGAGGAGGAGAGTGAAGGCAGGATTGGGGGGTAGGGGCAATAGGGGGGTAACCACACATTTGTAATACCTTAATCAATAAAATTTTTTTTAAAAAAGAATGGAGATTGGGGACAGCCCTCTCCCACTGGCTCAGGGGGCTGTCCTGTCTGGTGACACCTCTCTGGTGTCAGTGAGAGGTGCCCATAATGCTCTGAACAAGAATTCTAGGACTTTCTTTCTTCTCTAGTGTTACACATATTCACTCTTCGATCACTGAAACTTGGTACTTTTTTCTTAGAAGAACTGATACGAGTAATTGGTAAAAAATGGTTATGCATTACTGATAGAATGTACATCATTCTAAATTCCAAGTCTGCAATTTTTTTCCCAGTAGTAGTTCCACTTTACTCTTTCTACTGAGTTCCTATGACTAAGTAAGAATAATTTATGCTGATTTCTTAGGTAAGCAAAGGCTGTGAACAGCACAAGATTTGCACATAGTTCTGGGTTCCTACTCTAAATGCAAATGACATTGAAAAAGGAACTGAACTCAATAATTGATTTAAAAATGTAAATAATTAAAATTGGCACCAAGGGACAATGCAATTGGTAGTATTTGGAGGACCTGAGTATAAGATCTACCATCTAGGTTTAAAAGATAGTTCAAAAGATGAATCTATTTCAGTGACATATTTTAGTGAATTAAAAAAATCATAATATTTATTATATACTTATATTCTGATGGATATTACTTTCCTGGATTTTTTTTAGGAAAATTCATAAAATAGAATTGATTATATAATACAAGACATATTGTGATAACTGCCTAAAATAAAGTATAAGTATTTTACAAAGTGACAAAATGATAAGTTCAGACTAATTTAATGGGAACAATATACAGAGAAGAAATATAATTTAGATTAGGTTTAAAGCATTAATTTACATGTGGAATTAGGGTAGGGAAGGATGTCTTGAGCAAATATAAAGATACAGCATTTAGAAATATGCATGATGCATGCCAGAAAGAGTAAATAGTACTACGCATCTCAGATCTTTTGTTATATATATAAAACATTGAAAATTGTTTACAGAGATGGAACTGAAATGTTTATGACAGAATACCAAGGGGCTTAAGTGAGTGATGCTATTTTTGTTGTAATAAAACTGATAATTATAAGTGTCAGTTGTGACAGAACAAATCTACCTTCAGGAGAAAGAGTACTTTTTGGATGAATGATTATGTTCACTCATCGTGGGAATCAGGTCAGCCAATCCCAAGAATTACCAGCTGACTTATTTCCCAGCATTGATTTCTTTTTGAGGACAGAAAACTATGGAGGAAAAGGTAGGAGATTATTTTAAAAATGTATGATTATAGAGAGCCTGAGATTTTTCTATTGTGAAATTCTTTTTAATTTTCATATTGAAATTCAGCAAGAATTCGTCTTTAAAAATTAAATGATGGCATATCGCTTGGCAAAACTCTCCCTCAGTTGCACATATATTTCCTTCCATTTTCTTTTGACTATCTCGTTATGTAAGTTAAAAGTGTACTAAAATAAAAATTTCAAAAATTCTTTCTTTTGTTCTATTACTATTTACTAGTAATCCTCATTTTTGAACATCTACATAACAATAGACACACTAATTTTTCAAAGGAAATTTTTATTTAAAATATAAGTTTAAATAACTGATTAATATTAAACAGAGGTCTTATTATATTTCTGTATTTTTAAAATTTCTCAAAAAATCCCCAGCTAACTTTAAAATTATAAAACATTGGCCATATACCACTCAAACAGCCAGATAATACTATTCCATTAAAAGAGAAGTAGGTTTATTTTGTCTAATATTTTATAACATTTTAAAATCCATACATTTTTGTTTTGGCTATCTCCAATTTAGAAAAATAACCAACTCACAACATTTCTTGTAAATTTGAACACATGAAGTTATCTCCATGTAACTCCAGGTAAGTGGAGTGAAGGTAGGACAAGACAAAATTAGAGAATGACTTGAAGATGACGTTTTATTAAATCCATAAAATAAACCTTTGGAAATTTTGAACTGGAGAACTCATCCTGTCATATTACTAGTATATCTTTACTAGTGGCCCGATGCATGAATTTCGTGCAAGGGGCTTGGCCTTCGCAGATGCACTGGCTCCCTCAGCCCTCATCATCTGGAAGGTCGTCTGGCTGTCTGGTCTAATTAGCATATTACACTTTTATTATTATAGATATGCCAGATGATGTTATAACTTCATATGGTTTAAATTCATAATTCTCATTAGCTCTCTTTGTCAATTAGCTCTTTTCTATCTCTTCTTTTTATTGCTGCACCCCTCACATTACTGTCACGGAACCATTATTTTTTAAGAAGTAATAGTATATGAATAATTTTTCAGAAGTGCTTAGTGTTAGGTACACAAGGTCACGACTCAAAGCTAGTAACACTATTTAACCAATCCTAATCTTTTAGAAATAAAACTGTATACACAATGCAGTAGTATTATTTTGGAGTTTTAAATCTATTCATTGAAAGTTGCCACTTTTTATAATTAGAAAACTATCAGACAGCGTTTTTTTCCATATAAGTATAGTGGTGCCCAAATATTATTAATCACTCAGTCAATGTTTTGCTGTTTTGCTTTTACATTGTTTTTCAGATGTATTGAAAAATAGAGGAAGAACGAGTAATAAAAAGGAATTTCCTTGAAAAGTGTAAGCATTAGTATTTTCCTCTCCATCCAGGTAACAGGCAATCCCTCAAAGGTAGCTGTACACATTTTTACTTAGTGGAGCTCGAATCTGTTATCATTTCCCAAGGGAGAAGCCTATGAAATATTGATGCTCTAGAGGGGAGTGTAAAATAACACCAGTGCTCTTCCATCTCTTCACTGAGGGCTCTGCTTCCTTTTCCTGAGTCTGTTCTCACCCAATATTTATCCTCAAGGGAGACTGTATTCCCCTCTGCAGTCTCTCACTCAGCACAGTTTTCATTCAAAATTCTTGTAGAAGCCTGCCTTTCTGCCAGGTGGGAGAGCTGTGCTTCCCAGTTCCTCTCCTACAGAGGGGGAGAAGGTGGATTAAAGAAGTCACTTCGCTCTTTAAATTATAGTTTAAGAAAACTAGTAATTAATCCCTGCTATGTTATAAAAGACTCAACTTATTGTGCACTTTTTATGTGGTAAATGTATCATTAAGCCCTTTGCCCACATTGACTGGTGCAGTTTTCAGGGCCTGAGCTGAGTGACATCGTTGCCATTTACAAATGAATAAAGTGAATTTCAGATGGCTTAAGTGGACAAGCTGTGGTCAGGCAGCACTGGGCTCTTTAATTCCAGATTCTATCACATGGCTGCCGTCTCTAGACATGGGTTTCTAACAGAGAGAAGTGTGCCAAGACTGTGAGGCTGGGGGAGATTACCCATGTGTCTTGGGATGTTTCTCAGTTTACCCGTTCTGTGGCCTTATGCAGTTGATTGACATCTATGTACTTTGGGCTCCTCAAGTGTAAAATATCTCCCTGTAACCCAGATTTAATCCATATCACAAGCCTGTGAAGAAGCAAGACACCATTTAATTCTTAATATAATTAGGATAAGTAACCTCTTATTAATTCAGGTTATTTTAAAAAAGTTAAACAGATGGAGAGCCAGAAGTGAATATAAAATTGGCAAATAGCACCAACACCCAAAATATAAATCAAGACCCTCTAGGCATAGGGTTTGGACTCTACAGTGGCAGTCATGTCGAGTAATTATTTTTCTCTCTCTCTTAGTTTCTAACTATTTTGATAATTTTTAAATTTTCTATTTAATAATAACAAAATACTTTCATTTATGAGAAATACCATATGGTAAGTTTCTATAAATACAATATGAAGAAACACTAATTGTTACAAAAATGCTTGTTGACAATAAATTTCTGTGTTCATTTCTCTTGATACATTTATAGTTTTTCATAAACCCTGTTTAAAAGAAAGACATGCCATTTGACCATTAATATATATATATGCTTACTTCTCATACTTTATAGCTAAATATACTTCTAACAATTCTTATTGAAAAATGTTTAAAACCAGTTTGGTGCAATTTAAAGAGAAAAGGGTGTCTGCCAGAAAGCATCTCATGTACCAGGCACTGTTCTAGAAATTTCCACCAATTTGTTTTATTTAATTCGAATAACAGCCCTGTGAAATAATCATGTTTATTCAAAGGAAATGAACACTTCCAAAGGTTAACTAAATAGCTCAATAACTTGTAACCATTACATGATAGAGGCTAACTAAAATCTAGACACATTGGATCAAAATTCTCTCTGTGACTTTACCCTGTTTTAGAATACATTCCGATTTCCTTAAGCACACATGACAGTCGGGGTGTTTACTGAATCACATTGAAAAAAAGAAACAGATGGAAAGTTATAGAGATAATTAGTCAAGGCATTAGTCCCTTAATTACCAACAATCAAATTTCCTAAGCCACTCATTAATTTTCCAGTGTTTGATCTTAGTATTTGGATTCTAATACTGATTTAAATTTGAGACTAAGAGAGAATTTGGTAATCAGATAGGAAAGTTAGAGCCCTTGGTGATGGCTTGGGATGGGAGCAAAGGGAAAACTAGTTAGTACAGATTGGATTTAGGTTAAAAAGTTATAATGATCATTTGTTGAACTCACAGTAAGTAAACGTGACTATATCAGTTTGCCAGGGCTGCCGTCAAAGATACCATTGCCTGGGTGGCTTAAATAACAGAAATGTACTTCCTCACAGTTCTGGAGGTTAGAAGCCAGAGGGCAAGGTGTCCACGGGTTTCATTCTGAGGCCTGTCTCTTGGCTTGCAGTTGGACACTGCCTCCTTTTGTCTTCTGTGGATTTTCCTCTGTCTATATTATCTGTGTCTTTATCCCCACTTCTTATAGGGACACCATCATATTGATTGAGGCCCACCAAAAGGATTCAATTTTTATCTTAATTACCTCTTTAAAGGCCCAATTTTTAAATACAGCCACATTCTAAGGGTACTGGGATTTAGGGCTTCAACACATTAATTTGGGAGGACACAATTCAACTCATAAGAGTCACTATGCTAAGTTCCATATTAAATACAAAGTTGAATAAGAATTTGTCTTCAAGAAGTTTCTGGACTTGTAGGGGAATTACTGTCTCAAACAAGTCATAGTTCCAAACCAGGTCATTCTATAGATGCCAAAAATTATATTTCTACAACAAAATCTAGTGTTGCTCCTCTCCCACTTAAACACCTCACTTAGGTATGTTCAGTTCGCTCCCATCACTTAGAGGCGAAGTTCACACTCCACAGTACAAAATCAGGCCCTGGTCCATCATGCCCATCCTCTCTCAGGATGGTAGCATCATCGCCCGAGGCCCTTTCTCAGTCCTGAATCTCTCTCAATCAACAGCCACCCACTAAAATTCCAACAACACCAAACATGTTCTTATTTTCCTCCTGTGCTGTGCTTTCTGCCTTCATTTGAACACCATTTTCTCTGCCTTGGAATGCCTTTTTTCCCATTTCCCAATGGGAGGCAAGCTGCTAGCTGTTCTTCACAGTTATAATTCTTTTTTATTTTCAGACTATATTTACCAGCTTTTTTTCAATTACATGTATACACATCATTGATACTGGCCATGCCAATGGGAATGCAAGTGATATGAGTGATTTCTGAATCAAGACTTTTAAAGGAAATAGTTTGTTCTCTTCTGCATTGCAATGCAGGCACGAGGACCTGAGGGGTGCACTGGTTTACCCAGGGAGAAGTGTCACCTACTGAGCGGGGATGACCTACAAATGTGAAAGGAAAGAATACTCTATAGAGTTTGGGACATATATAAATTCATAATATCTGCATATGTATGTATGTATGTATATACACACACACACACACACACACACACACACACACACACACACACACATATATATTCATTTTAGCTGACCAATCAAGCAACATGTCCAACTACTGAATTAGTTTTTTAATTGTTGACAGTATTAAAAATGTCCCCCATCCACCCCCAAATCTTGTTTGCATTAAATGACCAGCTCAAACATTATTTTCCCTGTAGTGTGGGACCACTCATAAAAAATATAAGGAAGAAACTCTATTATTCTATATACTCTGAAGTCAGTCACTCTACTCATACATAAGAACAGTTATTAGCCAAATTATTTATCTATTAACTTTCTTAGAACATGAAATAATTACTAAAATTTCTCTGTGGTATAAAAAATTGTATTATTAATATTTTTCTAAATTATATATTTTAAAGAAAGATATTACCCTACTAAATTAAATCACATTTAGTAATTATGAATTAATTCTTTTTAGACTCTCAGCAGGTAGCTATGGGGATTACAAAATTGTATAAAATGCCAGACAATATAGTCTTCATATTAAATAAAGCTATCTGCATTTCCATCATATTTATCTCAAAGATTTCACTTGGTTCTTTTTTTTTTTCCTAAGAAATTTGCTACTACAATGTCCTGAGGTAGGACACACAAACTTATAAACTCTCAGTTCATGTAGCAATTTGTTAGCAATGGCTAAATATAGATTTTTTAACATCTAGGAATATATGTTTGGGGTGTGTGTGTGTGTGTGTGTGTGTGTGTGTGTTGGTTTTTTGCCTATTCTGCATTTAGGCTGATGTTCTATTTATATCATTATTGAATTAGAGTTCAATAAAATTATTATTTTTAATTCAAAATTAAGTATTCCTTATATAATAATAATTTGTTACGAATTACTGTAGAATACAGCCACCTCATTTAGTGACTTAATTTTGGAGATATTTTATCCCTCGGTTTTTTGATATCAAATCCTTAGAAACCAACAAAGAAAAACAAACCAAAATAAGCCTCAGCGTGTATTAGTTCTAAAGTATAATCTTAAGAATAAATGAATCTCCAATTATGAAAATCCCGCAAGTCCTTATATTGCGGTTACCTAGTGTCAACGATTGTTCTATCTGACTAGTAAAAAAGACTCATGTCTATATGTTATGAAAAGTGACTCTCTCATCCGTTACAAGTATAACAGTAAGAGTTCTGACTCAGTAAGAATCAGATGGCCTACTCAAATTTGGATATTGGTGATAAATTTCATAAAAGAACTATTTACAAAGGTGTAAGGAAGAGTATCATAGTAATAAGTGAGCTTTAATAAGAGTATCATAATAATAAGTGAGATTTTACCATTCTAACTGTGCACTTGGAGCAGAAATAATTAATGGGGCCAAGAAAGTAGATTTGGATTTAGAGATGGATAATTGCAAGGAGTAGTCACCTCTGTTATGGGACATGGCTAGTAGTGAATTGGATGAGAAAAAATTCCAGGCAATAAAATATATGTCAACCTCATTTTCCTCCCTCCTTCTGGTCTTTTGGAGTTTCTGAGTGGCCAAACCTAATTTTAAATAAAAGAAAGAGATATGGAGACTTCCAAGGGCAGATAATAGAGAAGTGAGGAAAATGGCGAATCTGGAAGGGTACGTGGAAAATGTACAAAACAGAAGTCAGCAAAAGAAAGCAACCTTCAAAACTCCATAATTACACTTTACTTACTACTTCAAGGCAATGTTCCAAGTTAAAAAGACGATTAAACAAGTTTCACATCAAGCCATATAAAATTGCCAATATCCAACAATTTTGACTTGCGAAGGAGATAATTTCAGGTTACATAAAATGATATTTATTACATACTTTCTATGAGCTGAGCACTCTTATCAGACCTTTATATGCTTCCAGGTATTTAATGTTCCCCAAATGCCAAGAGTCGGGTCCTGATAGGATCCCGATTTACAGATGAGAAAGGACACAAATAAGCTAAATAACTCACTCATGGCTACGCAGGTACCACTTGCAAATTAATTAACCCTACCTTTTAGTGTATTTCCTAAGAGTGGATACCATCACAATAATCACAGTGATAGTCATAATTTTTATGCTTATTATGTGCCTGTCACAGCTCAAGGTTTTTGTTTGCATTCATAATTAAAATAATTTCATGCAAAATTTGAATGTAATCTATTTGTAACCGGTTTTTTTTTCTTATACCAGATAATATGAAGTTAATACTGGAAAATGTTGGTGCATATGTATTACATATGGTGATGTTCAATTTCTTTATATTTCAAATAATTAATAATACAAACACCCATTAAATTCTAACCAGATTTACCAAATTTGGGTATTTGGGCATTTAATTTTTTTAAATAGATTGATTGTTTTGGGAGAGAAAGGGAGGGAGAGAAACAGAGAGAGTTTGTGAGAGAAAGATTGATTGAGTCTTATATATGCTCTGACCAAGGATTGAACCCACAACTTTGGAATATCAGGATGGCGTTCTAAGGACCTGAGCTATTTAACTGAGCACATAAATTCTTACTGTCACTAATAGTTTCTTTTAAAATTAAATTTATTGAATGACATTGATTAATAAAATTATATAGGTTCCAAGTGTATAATTCTATGATACATCATCTGTATATTGTGTTGTGTGCCCACTACTCAAAGTCATATCTTCTGTCACAATATATTTGACCCCCTTCATTTCCAGTTTAAAATACAGACATTTAGGAGCCAGTTTCCGCATTCTCTCTGGGTTAAAATGAATGCCTTGGGACTCTAAGTATTTCTGAGGGTCACTGGGGGATCAGCATGACCACCACCTGCTCTCTGTGGCCCCTGCTACATTTTGCAGTTAGGCTTAGCTTGGGGTGTTTGACAGGCATGGCTTGACACATTTGCACCATGTCTCTCCATGGCATTCTGGTATGAGAATTATGTATGTTGCATTGTTCTCTTCCTGCGTACAGCTCAGAAGTTCTTTACTTCCTTTTGTCATCATGCAAAGATTTGCTTTCATTTCCCAGTGTCTCTATATCTATCCCTCTAGATATCTTCTTTAGCTTCAGCTACGCTAAAATCTAGTCATGAAAGTCTAGTGCCTTATGGGATGGAGAGGATCTCTAGAAAGAGCTAATCTTCTGAGGCGATGTACTGAGATTCCCCCAACCTGTTTAAAGCTATCACTACTGTGGTTCATCTTTGGAAAGAAGCAGGTGAAGACAGATGTTCAGGCTTCTTCTCTTACCCTGATGCTGCTCTTGTGCTTTCCAAACCTTTCTTCCTGTTTGCCGGAAAAATCTTGTTTAATTTTGGGTGAAAGAAAGGATATTAACTATAGTACATGATTATTCATTCTATGTCTACCTTTATTCTCAGAATTCTAAATTCCATTCTTTAAATTTAATTCTAGATTTTGCAATTCAGCATTTGCAAATCAATTAACCTTGGCTTTTAGAGTATTTCCCAAGAGTGAATATTAACAATCATAATAATAGTCACCAATTTTTGTGAATGCTTACTATCTGTCACTGTTCAAGGGTCACATTTGCATTCATTGATATTCAAAGTAATATTATGCTTAATATATTATTATAATCCTATTGGCTTGTAATCTTAGGAGTTTTCCTGGTGGTCTGACACTGGGCCCTATACATAAAAAGATAAGGAGAGGTGAGAAAAAGAGGCAGGCTACTCTAGATGTGTAAGTAGCAGTTTTAATACACAAGAGAACTTACAACAAACAAGGTTTTGTTGAGGGTCCACAGAATAGATCTCTGCATTACCCTTTCAGAATCTTCATTGTTTGTATAAAGGCCTTAATTGGGTTCAGTCACGTATACCATCCAGAAGGTCTCAACAACACATTGTTGTCTTAAGGCTGTAGCTCCCACTATAAGACCATTGGGCAGAATGTACATTTCAAGAATAGGGTGGGGTGAGGAGCCTCTTATTGCCCGACTCCAGTTTGCAAGTCAACTGGTGGTCATATCCACTCAATGACCTCTTCCAGCAAATTCATATTGCACAGAAAAAAACATGAGAAAGGATGGCAAGTGACTTGTATAAGTAAAATAATATAATCAAAATTTGAACTAAGTATTCTTAGAGAAGGGGAGCATCAGGTGGATTTTAAAATTGTTGCTGGACAAAGAAGATAGAGGGAACCAATCAGAAAGTGACCCTGGTAGACAAAGAACAGGCTATGGGTAAATATAAAACCCCTAGACAAGTGGGCCTTAGTGGCAACCCATTATTGGAACCCCTCCCCATGCAGGGATTTTGCATCTACTTATAATAAACTAGAGGCCCAGTGCACGAATTTGGGTACCAGTGGGGTCCCTTAGCCTGGCCTGCGGGCTCAGGCCAAAACCCACTCTCTGACATCTCCTGAGGGGTCCCAGATTGCAAGAAGGTGCAGACCAGGCCAAGGGACTCCACCGGTGTACAATTGGGGCCAGGGAGAGATGCAGGAGATTGGCCAGCCAGGGAGAGACCATGGGAGGGCTCCAGGGTGTGCCTGGCCCATCTTGCTCAGTCCAGATCAGCCAGACCCCAGCAGCAAGCTAACCTACAGCTCAGAGCATCTGCCCCCTGGTGGTCAGTGCACATCATAGCGAGTGGTTGAGCAGCCTTAGCATATCATTAGCATTTTATGCTTTGATTGGTTGAGTGGACAACCAGATGACCAGACACTTAGCATATTAGGCTTTTATTATATAGGATTAATAGTATCTAGAGCAGTGGTTCTCAACTTTGGCTGCACATTAGAATCACCTGGGAATTTTTTTTTTAAATCCTGATTTCTGGGCCTCATCCTCCAGAAATTCTGTTGTTGTTTTTTTG
>NW_006286235.1:46697-52477 GCF_000327345.1 Myotis davidii
ATGTGATATGTCATTTTGTTCTATTTTCTTTAACGTGATTATAAAAGATGCAAAAGGGCTAAATAAAAAATGGGTGGTTTAATGGAAAAGTGAAAAAAAGATGAAAAAGTCATGATGAAAATGCAGTCACTCAGAGAGCGGAGAATAGACATATAGGCGGATGATGGTAATGAGAATACATTGCATTCATTTAAAGTCCTTGCGGGACATCCATGTGCCAAATTTTGATGGAGAGTAATAAGGTTGCTTTATGATTCCAGGTAAGAGACTTATCTAAAGATGGTCAACATTCAGAAGACTGTTCAGTAATAAGGTTGCTTTATGATTGCAGGTAAGAGGAGATTTATCTAAAGATGGTCAACATTCAGAAGACTGTTGAAACAGGATGGATGATTGAGAAAGTCTATGGAAAGTGAGAAGGAGCAAAGAAGAGTGCTGGTAATAAAACATTGAAAAATAACTACATTGAACTTTAAAATGAACAAGTAAAACCTTTATAGAGAATAAAGACACACACAGAGAGAGAGAATAGAAAAGCTAGCAAACTCAGACAAAAAAGTCAGGTGTCAAATATTCTAAAGAATATAAGTGAGGTGAAAGTGGGAGAAAAGACAGTGGGTTTGTTAATTAGTTGGATGTTGGTGAACATTTGACAGCAGCTTCAATCCAGTGGTAAATGAATAGTGCAATCTTAGATGTGCAAATAACAATGAGAAAATAGACCAAAAATGGTATGGAGTGCAATTATGCTTTCCAAATTCTGTGAAGGGACAAGATGATATAAACTAGCTCAGACAGTGAAAATGGGACAACATTTCACAGAAATAAGTTAAACGCAAAGGAGATACTTAGAGGCATAAAGGGAAGACACAGTGAAGGGAAGACAGCAGATAAAGAAGGGTCAATCAGTGCAATCCGGAGATGGGGCAGTACTGCAATAAGAACTCAGAAGAAAGCAGAGCAGCTGCAGATCATACCACTAGCATAATCAACATCCAGAATGTCATTTGAAAACCACCACCACCAAAAACAACAAAATTAGTCTTATGTTCCCTTTTCTTTTCCTTATGGAAGATTGCAACTATAGGTAATAATACAGAAATATTTTATTTTTGAATATTGTATCAGCACAGACTTCTGTTAAAAAATTAAACTCAAATTTAAAATTGAGTTTGACATCTCTATAATGTCATTTTAAAAATTTATATTAACACTTGTCTTAATTGTGAATAAAGCAATAAATCATTGCATTAATTAGTGTGATTTCTAGAAATAGTTTTACAGACTCTTACAACTAAATAAAATATTGTGAAGGGCTCTGTCATGACTTTAATTTTAATAAACATTTTAACATTGTTCTCCAAACCCGCATGCCAAATTATGGCTATTTTTATGTTTATGCAATCTGAGAAAACACACAGTTATTTTGATCATTAATTATTTTTTCTCTGAGAAATTATTATAAAGTTTTTAATGTCTTGAATCAAATTTTAATTCCAGTGTTGCTTTCATGTAAATTCAAATACTGTCTGTACAAGTCTCTAAACTACAATAAAATGCAGAATGCAATGTACTTGAGGAATTAAATCTTGAATCAATAATTTGAAATACCAATTGTTAATTAAGGTGACAAATCGTGCAGGCCAGGTGATTTACTATTTTACTAGGTACTTTTAATTTTAAATCTGTAATTGTGGTTCCACATCTGCTAATAAAGAGATGAGAAAGCAGTGGTTTCAGTCACACTTACAGGGGTGTTAAATCACAGCCCTTCAGAGGTCTGATGTTCTGGCTTCTAATAGACGTCAGTATTGATCGTCTTGAAGGCAAGGCAGCTTTCCCATTTTCTAATCATGCTTAGAAATCTATAAACATTTAAATACCTTCTAAATTAGGCACTATTGGTTTCCTTGGCATTTTCACCCTCAGCGACTAATGAATGTCAAGAATAGGGAGATCATTTCCAGGTAATTACTGAAAGTAAACTGATTTATTAGGCCATAACTTATAATACAGAAATGGAATGGGCAGTACATGATTCTACCATTCTATGAGTTTAGGAAGTTCTTTATCAGAAAATCAATAAAACCTTGCAGACCTGCAGTGCTATTTGAATCTGAGTTCTCTGTCGCTATATAAATAATGTATTAGATATCATAAAGTTATATCTCAGATAATCTTTAGAGCCAACAAATAATTTTACATAGTTTTTAATAAATACATACAGGCTAGGGCTTAATAATTAGAATATACTTCAAAACTTTATTGTTTCTCCAATCACTAAAATTGCCTTTGTAATAAGCTTTTAGAGAGTATGAGTAACAGCCGCATTCTACTTTTCTCTAGTCCTATATTTAAACAGGCAATCTGGTTATTATAAGTTATCTTTTTCCTACAGGTAGCAATGCATCATCAATCACTTTAATCTTAGTTGAATTATTTTCCTGGATTACATCCCATGTGAGGCACGGAGTTTTAATTTTTTAGGGGAATGTGCATCTTTGCTCTTTCATCATCTCTGTCCTCGTAGGCAGATGATGAAACAGACTTATTATTTTAGCAAATTTGAAATCCTACTGACAAGTTGTGAAGAGGGATGTTTTCTACTTTCTTAACTCTCATAAAATAATCCATAAACTTCTTAATAAATATTCTGAAATGATGGTTGGTAAATTAAGGTAATTTTGTCTTATTGCAAGAAAGAGAGAGTATTAACATGAAATGGAAAATGTAAGAATTATAAATAGCCTGCAAGGCAGCATAGCAAGGCAGCAGAATATATATATATTCTTTAAGAACACAATATTTTCACTTTTCCTCAACCTTTTTTTTTTCTTCCTTCCATCAAAACCAAGCTAATTGGTCAATTGTTTTAGTGACGCCCTTGTATATATTAACTACAATACTCTTCATTAATTTTGATATACAGCTTGGTTATACCCTAATCCTAGTTAGATAACTCTGCTAATTCAGTCCTGAATCCAAGCAGGCATCACTCAAGAAAAAAACATAACCATGACACCTGATCTCATTTCAAATTCTCTCTAGACCTTAAAGAAAATTCATTTTTTTATATTTTTTCTGCTCCTTTAAGTGACTATTCTGTATCTTTCCTGCTCTTTACAAATGCTTTTTATCTCCCCTCCCAGGCTCACATTTAGCTGATGAACTGGCTTCTGAATTCGCTAAGAAATGAGTCTGATCACCTGTCCTCACATCTATGTATCTATTAACATTTATGTTCAGCCTTCACTCCTGTTAGTTTGTCAAAGGCCAACCTCTCCACTAGTGTACTGTTGCAAAACCCTCTCACCAAGATTAATCTCTATACAATATGCTTATACACAGAAAAAGACCCCTCTTCCTGCGAGTGGATTCAGCCCTCTGGTGAGGGTATAATTATAACAATAAGTACAAACTTAATCACAGCATCCACTTCCCCACTGGACTCAGAGACTCTATGAACTACACATCTCTAAGGAGGGGCCCTGGCTCTTTTTAATATACAAATATAATGCAGTACGGAGAACCAAGTTTTACATGCTACTCTTACTATCTGCACTATCCTTTTAAAAAATATATATTTTTAATTTATTTTAGAGAGGAAGGGAGGAGGAGAGAGAGACAGAAACATCAATGATGAGAAAGAATCATTGATTGGCTGCCTCCTGCATGCTCCCTACTGGTGATTGAGCCCACAACACGGGCATGTGCCCTTGACCAGAATCGAACCTAGGACCCTTCAGTACATGGGCCAACACTCTATTCACTAGGCCAAATCAGCTAGGGCAACACCATTCCTATTTTAAGTAATGTAAATGGTATTTTAAAATTAGCAATAATATATATTTAAGATGTACTATATTATAGACATTGTAATCAGCATATGTTAATCCATGTAAGCCACATAATAATTCATACTAGTTATCAGAAGGCATTAATATTACAATTTTACAGTAAAGTAGGCATTAAAGCATTAAATAACTCTGCCAGGGTTCTGTATATGATGAGTTGTAAAGAAGAGATTCAAACATAAGACTATCTAATGCCACAGATTCTCTATGTTCTTAACATTTTGTTAGACCTAACACAACTGTATTGAAGTTATTTATTGAAAAAACACACAAAGTCATTCATGCTCAATAAATAAAAATATTGTTAACATTTCAATGTATGTCTTTCCAAATTTATATTTGACTACATAATTTATAATATGGTGATAATACATATTATTTTGTGACAGGTCTTTATACTTAATTGAATATTTTCAATTTTTCAAACTGATTAGATATTTCTCTTGTTTTTTTATGTCATTCCATTCTATGAATGTGAGATAGGGTCAATAATTTCCTGTTTTTGACAACTTTTTTTTTACTATAAGTATTATGATTAATAATTTTCTTGTACTTACAACTTTGTTCACTTTCATTTCTTATCATGTTATTGGAATAACTCACTCTATTAAAATTATTTCATCAGTTCATGCATGTTTCTATGGCTTTCTAAATAAATTCCTTAAGTGTTACCTGAAATGTATTACCAGTTTAACCAACAGCATATAACTTCTTACTCTATGTATTTATGTAATACAAAACTATGTATTATTATTTGCTTTGTGGAGTTGTGCTTATTTCTGCTTGGTAATAGAATCACAATATCAGATCAAAAGTGAGAGAAAATATCATCATAAGATTATATGCCATCTATGGGTTTTTTTTGTGCTTTTTGAAATGTGCTATTTCTTCTTTTCTCCTATCTGCCTCAAACTTTGCCTTATTGATTTGTAAATGCTGCGTAACAGTAAGAGTATTCTCTTTTTACTTGACACATAATTTGTGAATCTTTTTATCCTATAACTTTGTAAAAACACCATTGTGCTTTTACTTTCATCTATGTTGTTTTGTAAACTGGAGAATTTTATGTAGCCATATATTTTGATGTCTTATTTTTATGCATGGAAAGATATTCTTAATCGTAAAACAAGATTGAAATATCATTCTAGTATTCTTATGAATTTTGCTTTTATTTCTCCAATCTAACTGGAATTTCTTTACCTTTGAAGTATTAGACCAGGCACTGACATTTTGGTTCTAAGTAGGTCTAAGTAGTGCTTCCAGCTCCAATCATTAATAATTTTTACCCCCACTAGGAATTCCAATCATGTTTCTGACCTGGCACCCTCCTCTTGCTTACCAGTTATTTGGAGATTTCGTTCTTTTTGCCTTTCTGAGAGGGAAGGCACCATGGCACCTTGCACTTGGCCCATGCTGGCTAATCAGGTCCCACTCCTGGAATTTAGGAATTGGCTCTTGGATACTGAGTCAACTTACTAAATGTTAGCCAAGGAAATCATAGGGCTGGGGAAACCATCTTTTACATGAAGGAGTTGACCTACAGAGAACGAAAGAAACATAAATAATGCCTACAAAGAAGTGGTAATGGATTTCACGTCTCAAGGAGAGAGAGCAAATGAGGGAAAGCACCTGCGGGGGCTCCTTTGGGTGTTCGGGACGTTTGCCATTTGTTGGGAGGAAGGCAGCAGTGTTTGCAGAGAGGCGGATGTGGATGTTCAGTGGTAGAGATGGACCGCACTACATGCCGTCTACTAGGTTTTGGCAAACTATTGAATCCCTTCTGTGCTCACTTCAGTATCTCAGAAGCTGGAAAGCTAAACACTGCCTTGCATGCCGATTCTGGTCCTAGAATTCTAGATAAGATGTGGCGGCTTTTGTCCATGACATGCACTGACAGGGAAACGGCCCTGATGGAAAAGGGGGAAA
>NW_006286235.1:52535-58768 GCF_000327345.1 Myotis davidii
CGCTCTTCCTGGCAGGTTGTGTCCAAGGCCCAGGCTGCACACTTTCCCAGGAGGTTTCTGTTTCCGACACTGAATCTGGATTGATATCAATATTTTTAACCATATACTAGCATGTATATCAATAGGTTTTAAAATTTTCCTCTTTGTCAAGGAGAAATATTGGCATCATAGGTCTAGATAAATAACATTTTTATAGGTGATAAGAAATATAATTGCTATTGACACACAAACAGATATAATTAATATGGATATGAATATAGATAAGAGTATGGACATCGATAAAGTGATAGTTATAGATAGTTGTACTCTCTCCATGGTCATAAAATATAAGATTTCAGCATTTGAGCATCCTAATATCAGTATATAGTTACAGTATATCAAAAGGCTTATTTTATTTCAAAATGTGCAAATAAATATTCTAAGGGAAAATTTATAATGTGTTCATTATTTAACTCCAAATTATGCATTAAGTAGTATGACCATGAAATTATGGATTATATGTACATCCACATATGTACAATTTTTAGGAAGTCATTACACAATTTCCTAAATCACATGACAATGTTCCAGACAATATTCCACGACAATATTTTAGGATTTGATGACATAAAGCTGAATAAAAAATCTTTAATTTTCATGGATTTCTTCAACCTCATTTCAAGATTCTAATGTCAAACCTAAACATGAGCCATTGTAGCAGTTTACTCAAGCTGTCCAGTGGATTTGGAGTTGCCCCGAGCAATGGCATATCTCTTGTGGTGATTGACTGTTATTTCCATAGATGGCATTTCTTTTTCATATCTTGAACTTCTGAAAATGTCATATATTTTGTTTCAGAAAAAAGGATATTTTTATCCTTTTCAAATTTCAACATGTTAGTTTAATTTTAAAAGACATATCTAGAGTTATAAAACATTTTAATGTGATTCTAAATTTTTGATAGTTATTAAAAATAAATGGTTTTTTAAAAATATGTTTTTATTGATTTGAGAGAGAGAGGAATAGAGAAATGGAAGCATTGATGAGAGAGAAACTGATTAGCCATGTCCTGCATGTTCCCTACTGGGAAATATGTGGATTTATAAATACCTATGCATCACCTATAATTTTGAAGTTTATAATAGTATTTTAACCAGGTCTATATATACAGATATACAATGATACAGTTATGTTAAAAATGCTTTGCTTCAAGAGGAGCAATTACAAAATTTTTACGTATTCTTTTATTATATACTAGGGGCCCAATGCACAAATTCGTGCATATTGAAAGGAACTGTGGGCCGCGAGGCTGTGGTGGGCACAGGGGCAGGTCTCGGCCCATTTTCTGCTCCCCTCCCTGGCCTCTCCCTCCATGGCCACTGGTCCCCAATCTGCCCACAGCCTCGCTCCTGTCACTGCTGCTCCCACACACTGAAGGTGGCACCAGCCCTGCTCATACCCGCTGCTGGCACCAAGCGATCAGGACCTGTGCCAGCAGCAAGTGTAAGCACCAGGCAGGACTGCTGCATGTGGGAGCAAAGAATTTTTAGTAACCACCAGAGGCTTGCCCTGATGACAGTGACTGGCACCCCCCCTCCATCTGGCATTCACCTGCTCCATCAGCCCGCGTGGCCAAAGCCTGCCATGTTCCACACATGCCCCCTGGTGGTCAGTGCATGTCATAGTGACTGGTTGTTTGGTTGGTCAGTTGTTCTGCCATTCAGTCTATTTGCACATTAGGGATAGTTATATATATGGAAAGAGAATAGATTTCAGAGAGGAAGGAAGAGGGAGAGAGAGAGAAATACAATGATGAAAGAGAATCACTGATCAGTTGTCTTCTGCATGCCCCACTGGGGATCAAGCCTGTAACTGGGGCATGTGCCCTGACCAGGAATCAAACCATGACTTCCTGGTCCATAGGGATATACTCAATCACTGAGCCACCCAGCCAGGCTCATTTAAGACATTTCTTCTGACAAAATGAGTCAGGCTTACACTATTTTATTCAGCATGTGTGACAGCAAAAGATTTGAATTTCACTTCATAATGGAAATATTCAAAAGTTAGTGCAAAAGTTGGTATTAAAACCATTGTAAGATAACTTTGTGATGGCTTTTCACACAAAGCTATTTCTTCCTTAAACTCCTGAAAACAGACAACATCTATGATGGATTCAGAACTTAAATACTTTTATTGTTTTTTTTGTGGTTGCTGTTTTGGTATGCAAATAAATAATAGTAATACATATGTTGTGTATGTATGTGTATGTTTAAATATATATGTATATAGTATATGTAAATGCTTTATTAGCAAATTTAAATTACTACTTGAGAGATAATAGAATTAGTTGTGCTTAACGTCTATATAAAATTTTTATTTATGCAAATCTAAGACATTAGAGGAAAAGAAAGATGTTGCCTAAAAATATACCTTCTCACAGAAAAGATTAGGTGACAACTACTTACCAAAGTAATGTAACAAAGACAATGCGGTTTAAATTTTCATTTATTAATTTTGGGGACAAACTGTGTTTTACATGTTTATGTCTCAATATTACATCTTGAATGGAGAAGTCAAATTACTGAGTACTGAATTAATATCTCCAAAATGTGGTTAATAAGTCCCCTCCCCCTTTTAGCTAATAGTATGTGAGCCCACATTAGAATGGAAACAAATAATTCTAAAATAATATAGTATTTATTTTTAAAGATGATGAAATGGCAGATATTAGTATGTTGGCCATGAAAAGATGACTAGTAGTGGGAATTTAATATTTTGATAGGGAATGTGAAAAACTTCCAAATGCTAACAGAAAAAAACTCACTTAAATCTTTTAGATGAATGATTGTATCATCCAGAATGCCATCTATGTAAAAATAGTCATTTGTAGAATCTCAAAATTTGGATTACTGAATATTCTGTGACCTCTTTGTTAACTAGTTTATGTAATTCACAAAAAGTTGGTAATACATCTGTAATAGTAATTATATCTTAGATCAAGATTTAAAAAAATATTTTTCCAGCTCCTTCTGAGTAGGATTCTTATTTTGTAAGTATGCCTTAGATTACACGAAAGAAAAAAAATCACAGTTATTCTCAAAATTAATAGAAATTATATTCTTCTGGATTGAAATTTCATTGAAATTTGTTTTGAAAACAATGTGAAATTCTGTAGCTAATTAAAAAGCATGAAAGACAAAATAAACCATGATTAATGTGGAAAATGAAAATGTTAACTTTTATTTAGGTTTTTTAAAATGCATATATCATTCATGTAATCTTTTCAACCAATAGATGCAACTTTACTAAAATGTCTAAGAAGAATATTGAAATAATGTGTTTAAATACAAACTAATAAGGTATTTTTTTAATATGCTTCAACCTGTCTGTGAGAGCTTTGAATTATTCCCGATATAATAATTGCCAAAGACTGATATATCAATATTATTTTGATAGATAATAGTTTGGATTCCTCACATGCATATTCCTTCACAGATGATTTTTATGATTAAAAAATCAGATAAATTAATGGCAATCAGAATATATTACTTCTATAAATCATAGCACATAAACATAATGTTATCACATTTTAGCCTGAAGATTTCAGTTTAGGCTCTCATGATTTATATTATTAAACTATTTCAGTTCTAAGGTAAATCAACATTATTTCTACAGGTTATTAAAAAATCAAATTGGGTTTAATTGACTAAATAATCATGGGTATCTTCTAAAATGTTTATTATTGTGAATATCTTTTTGTTGTTGTTGTTAATCACTTGAGGATATTTTTCCAATGATTTTTAGAGAGAGGGGAAAGAGAGAGAACATTAATGTGAGAGAAACACATCGATTGGTTGCCTCCTGCAGGAGCCCTGACCAGGGCCTGGGCCAGGGAGGAGCCTGCAACCAAGATACATGCCCTTGACCTGAATTGAACCTAGGACCCTTTGGTCCTCAGGCTGAGGCTCTAACCAAATGGGCTAGGGATATTTCAAATATCTTAAATGCCATACAAAAATTACATTTCTAAATATTTAATAAACTTTAAGACTTTAGACTAATATTAAACCAAATTAATTAATAAGTTATTTGGATTCCTGGACACTTTCAAAATTAAAAAAAATCACTAACCATAGTTTATATTAAATTCCCATTTCTTCTTTTTATGTATGAAATGGCTATAACTTTACAGGAGATATAAATGTTGGTAAATGTTTGGATCTGTGGCACTGTTTCACTGAACTTAGGCATGCGTTCAGTTTCTGAGTTTAATTGTGTACTCCAGCTTCTTGTGTAGGAGTGCATTTCAGACTCTTCATGATCCTTCAACCTGCTTGCTTCAAGGAAGAATAGCTCCTCAAAGATGAGTTTGTGAACAAAGTGAACAATATAAATGTTCTATAAACCAGCAAGCTACCATCTCAAAGTACAGAGGTGAGCAAAAGTAGGTATAGAGTTGCAAGTACATGAAACACAGAGTTTATTCTTCATTATTTATTAATTATGGTATTATTTATGTATATTACAACTGTAAACCTACTTTTCCCACCCTTGTATATAAACTTATATGCACAACAGCTGTTTCCAATAATCTATAAGCATATCTATCTCCTTATGTTTACTAGAAATAATAGTGTAAATTATTTTAAGGTTGTCACTTCTATGAGGATTTGTGGAGTTTCAAATTGTCATACAAAGTTAGATATAAATATGTATTTTCTAGAGTTATATTGACCTTATGCCATGTGCCATAGTATAATCTTTATAAGAAATTTTAAAAAAATTAATCAGTGACTTTTTTGAGCAGATAATAAATATCCTATATAATAAAAGGCTAATATGCAAATCGACCTAACAGTGGAACAGCCAGTTGCTATGATGCACACTGACCACCAGGGTCAGGCACTCAATGCAGGAGCTGCCCTCTGGTGGTCAGTGCACTCCCATAGGGGGAGCACTGCTCAGCCAGAAGCCGGGCTCAATGCTGGCTAGCTCAGTGTTGATGGCGGGAGCCTCTCCTGCATCTGTGGCAGCGCTAAGGATGTCTGATGGTGCTAATCCATTAGTCAGACATCTCCTGAGGGCTCCCAGACTGTCCTGTCACAGTTTGGGCTGAGGGACCGCCTCCACGCCCCCCCCCCGCCCCCTGAATGTGCAAATTTCATGCATTAGGCATCTAGTTTTAATATAAAAGGCTAGAAAATGCCTATAAACATTCTTTCCCACAGTGTTATCATCACTCAACTAAAATGCTGCTATTGTCTGCAAAAGTGCATTTAAATAAATTTTAACAGTTTATATATTATTATTCCTATTGAACTGCATTAGCATTTTAGAAATTGTGGTAGCATCCATTATGTCGATTATGATATGAGTTTTAGGAAAACAGAAACGCTTTTTGATGCTCATATGTAAATGATTGGCTAACAATGGCTCAGCTCCTTTCACTTGTATATTCTCCTAACAAATGCTGAGCTTCAAGGAAACAAATCCTAATCTCTTATATACCAGATATCCCTGGACTATACCAGTAATTATAGGAGTAAATTGGGTAGAGACACCTGGGGAATTGGGCAACTCATCACTCCTCTAAATTACCGTGAACACCAGAGTGGGGAAATAGAGTGGCCTGCATCTGGTCTGGAGAGTAAAGTTATGATTCATTAGCGAAGAACTGTGAGACTTAGATATGTTTTGAACATGTGCTGCTCCTTCAGAAGGCATGCCCTATGGGATTAAAGCATCATTAGGCAAATATCTTAGCACAGTTAGGAACATTGAGTATACAGCAACAACTGCGATGAAATGGAAGGTCCTACTTCTAAGCAAATGTGTCAAAATACCAGTCCTGGTAAGATTATAAGATGAAATTTGAACATGATTCTAATGGCATCCATTTGACAAGTGCATAATATATAAACTCTAATTATCATTATGGAGTTTAATCATATATAGCTTAAATATTAATCTTGATATTACAAAGTAATATTTAATATTTAATCCATTAGATCTAGGCTAAAAAATAATTTTTAGTTTTACTGTTTTTGTTTTAATTTAAGAAGAACAATGTTGCGGTCCAAATTTAACATCGCTAAACTCAATTGTCACTGGGGTAATTACTCAACCATAAGGAAACAAAAAATATTAAGGGCTTTGGGCAACTTGATTCAATTTTTGTCAAATGTGGGTTGACAGTATAGAGCACACTGAAATGTCAATCCTGCCAATTACTAGCTAAGAGACTTTGAGTT
>NW_006286235.1:58808-93519 GCF_000327345.1 Myotis davidii
AGTATCAGTTTATATTTTTAAATATGAAATTATATATGATCTCAAAACACTCTCCAGCATGAAAATAAATGAAATTCTCAAATATAAAAAATCACAGAAGTGTTAAAAGAAAATCTTCATTTGTATTTATTTTATCTGCCATATTAATGGAAATCTGGGAACCTGTACAGATAGATACAGCTCTATAGTATATATATATATATAAACTACTCAACTATTTCTATAATTTATCCTCAAATGTCACCAGAGCCTAAATATTTGAGAATTCATATGGATAGCTTGGCCAGCATAGCTCAGTGGATGAGCATCAACTTATGAACTGAGGTAATAGTTCAATTCCCAGTCAGGGCACAAGCCAGGGTTGTGGGTTTGATCCCCAGTGTGGGGTTTGCAGGAGGCAGCCAATCAATGATTGTCTGTCATCATTAATATCTCTCTCTCTCTCTCCCTATCCTTTCCTCCCTGAAATCAATTAAAAATATATTTTTAAAAAGAATTCATATGGATAAATAACCCTTTAAAGATTGATTAAGAATAGCCTAACATAAGCATAGTACTTATGCCTATTTACAAAGGATAAAAGAATACTCAAGTCAAATGTATATTGGATTAATCATTTATCATGAGGTTGAGCTTACTTTATAAAACAATGTGTCTTTATATACACACATACATATCATTTCAAGAAACAACAAAAGACTGGATTCAATCATAACATTTGAAATTCAAATGAACTTGGCAAAGCAAATAGACAAAAGAGAGTATTTAATGTAGGAAAAGTCTTTCTGACATTGTTGTCCAGAAATGTTTTGTTAGGTGATCCTCAATAATGCTGACTCTAGTTTCACATTAGACTACTTATCCCAGAAAAGAGAGAATGTTTAAAAGAATGAGAATCTGTATTTCACATAATCCTATTCTGAGGATGACTAGTTTTATTATTCAGTAAAATACTTTTTCTAAATCAAGAAAATGGATGCTTTAGGTCAGTGATGGCGAACCTTTTGAGCCCGGCGTGTCAGCATTTTAAAAAACCCTAACTTAACTCTGGTGACGTGTCACATATAGAAATTTTTTGATATTTGCAACCATAGTAAAACAAAGATTTATAATTTTGATATTTATTTTATATATTTAAATGCCATTTAGCAAAGAAAAATCAACCAACAAAATGAGTTCGTGTGTCACCTCTGATGACACGCGTGTCATAGGTTCACCATCACTGACCTACACGCAATATACTGGGCACCTAGGCTGACAGATATCCTCTCATACTCATGTGGTGGTGACCCCCAATTTCATTGTTACAAATTAAATATAATTAAAGCATAGTGATTAATCACAAAAACAATATGTAATTATATAAGTGTTTTCCAATGGTCTTAGGCAACCCCTATGAAAGGGTCGTTCGACGCCCAAAGGGGTCGCAACCCACAGGTTAAGAACCGCTGGCATAGATGAACTTGTTTTGTGACTGTGCACTCATTCAAACACTGGCTGACAAACACATAATTGTGATGTGTCTGAATTTCAGTGATAAGTATGTCTGAGTTAGAATCAGGGGTGGGCACACTTTTTGACTCGAGGGCCACAATGGGTTCTTAAACTGGACCGGAGGCCGGAACAAAAGCATGGATGGAGTGTGTGTGTGAACTAATACATGTTAACACTGCTGCTGGTGAAGGAGCGGAGGGGAGAGCAAGAGAACCCTCCGCTCTTTGGCTCCGCGGGCCGGATACAACAGCCAAACGGGCAGGATCCGGCCCGCGGGCCGTAGTTTGCCCACGGCTGAGTTAGACCTTAGGATAAAGGGTAAATGATAAGGCAAAAAGAACCTTGAAAAAATCTTGGAAAATGACTGAAGCAGGCTTTTGGAACAGGCTTCACAAATTATCTAAAAGAAATAGGAGAATCAGTCAGGCACAGTACATATATAAACTGGAATTGGGCATTCTGATGGGTTGACATTTTTCCATGACAAGTTCAGAACCTTAAGTAATCTTAGAAATGTCAGAGAGGAGCTTAATAGGCACCTCAATAAAAACATTAACTACACAATTAAACTTAATGAGAATAAATTCTACTTTTATGAGAGAAAGGTCAATGCTAGCCTGACCTCAGAAAAGGAAAAAAAGGAATTCATACACAGGAAGAAAGCCAATTAGAGGTCTAAAGTTAAGGTAGTGCTTCAAAAAGAGAAGTTTTTAACAGCTTTCTCAACTCTTGCTTTTATATTAATCAAATCTGAGTGAGGAGGAAGTGCAATTTAGTAGTATCTATATTTGAAAGAGCAACAAGGAAGTAAGGAACTTGAGGATTCTAAACATGTAATATCTTAGCCCTTCATATCATTTTTTTTTCACATTTTTCCCATCAATGAATCAATGACATTTTAACAAATTGATATTATATAAAAGTGGAATTCAAGCCCAAAACAAAGTGATTGAGGATCTTATATGTTTAAATCAATGCTTCCTCCATTATTCATTGACTTTCAAAATAATAATGATAAGAGCTATCATTTATTGAGCACCAATTATGGGATAAACTTAGAATTCTGACAGCAACATTGTTGGATATAGAAAATGATTATGTCATTTTACTCACAGGGATATGCTAAGTCAAAAAACTAGTTCAGCCAAGTAGAAAAACCAAAACTAGAGTGGGTTTGTTACCTGGAAATTGCACAAAAAAATAAATGTCTTTTGATTTCTTGTTCATTTTGGTGATTTTAAAAGTCAGTTAAAAACCTGTCCTATGAAGCATATGGATATTATAAAGTGTGAGACACTTTTCATAAAGTCATAGGCATATTTGTATACAATACAACATTGAATAACAGTTAACAATGACTTTGTGATAAATAAATAAAATTATGTTGAGTATTTGCCTAGAGTAAGTTTTAAAATAGACTCAATTAGTCCGGCCAGCATGACTCAGTGGTTGAGCATCACCTATGAACCAGGAGGCCTCAGTTCAGTTCCCAGATAGGGCACATGCCTGAGTCACTGTGGGCTTGATTTCTTGTGGGGGATGTGCAAAAAGTAGCTGATCAATGATTCTCTCTCTCTCTCATCATTGATGTTTCTATCTCTCTCTCCCTCTCCCATCCTTTCTGAAATGAATAAAAATTAGATTTTAAAAAATTAAATAGATTCAATTAAATAAATGTTTTTCTCACATGTAGCTTACAACCTAGAAATAGAGAAACTATATCACATGACACACAGCATAATACAAAATATACTCATATTTATATTTTTATTAGCCAAATAGTTTAAAGTGAAATTAAGACCCGGTAGAAATAGAGATCAAAATAATTTTACGGGAAGCAAGAAGTCTTACTAGAAGAGGTGAATTTAAAGATGGAATCTTTGGCAGGTAGAAAATATGGACGAGAAAGAGGATTTTAAGCAAAGGCACCACCAAAAATATAAAGCCAGAAAAAGGGGAAGTATCAGAATGCCTAGATGATAAGAACTTCAGATAAATAGTAGTATGATAGAGAGAAACTGTTTGCTAGAGAATGTAACGTGAAAATTCTAAATAGAAAAGTGATATGATTAGACTTGTTTTGGAATGCCCTTCAGACATACTGGAGAAATACTCAAGAAATTTGTGTAATGAAAAATCATGAAAAAGTTAAAGATCACCACATTTTTCAATTTAATATTATTTTATATACCAAATTAAAGTATATAAATTAAGATGAGATATATTTCAGTAAAGGTGAGAAAGCAGTCTTACCTTTTTGTGGCATTATTTTTCCAACACATTATAATTTCAAAAATTACATAATTTCAAACTGTCACAATATTATTTTCACTCATTTGGTATATTGCCCACCTTCTACATGTTATATTCACAACTTATTTAAAATTGATAATTTTCTTTTACACATGCACATATTTCATGAAATAAGATACCAAAACATAATGAAGGAGTAGTTTTGAGACATATTTTAAATCTGAGATTAGATACTAGTAGACCATAACACAGATCTGGCTTGAAGATGCATTTTCTATACATTGTTTCACAAAAATTTCAAAATTTTTATGAAAATAAAGTTCAGCTTATCCATCAACAACAACAAACATATTCTGGCAGGACCAAACCCCTATTTCCGAATGGACGCAGTCATTGGATCCGTAGATTGCATTCTCTCTCCACACTGGAAATTCACTCTCCCATGAGAAACACCTCCATTCCAGGTGACCTAGTACGTAACACTTTGGCCAACACACTTACATATGTCCCCTGCCTGACCTCTGTTGGCCTGTGAACTGCAACCTAAGATTTGGGAAAATAATCAACAGACATGGCAACTGACCAGATAAGAAAAGTGAAAAGGAAGAGAAAGGAGTAAAAACTGAGTAGTGTAATAGTTGTTTGTAATAGCTATATTTTGGGTTATATTTTCATTTTAACCCAAGTAAAACAGGGTCACTTGGCTTAGGAACTTGGTGAAATACTGGGATTCTTACCTAGATCTTACATGTTATGGAAGTACTCCTATGGCGACCCTGATGATCCCTGTGACGTGGTGTTCATTCTCTTATGAAAGCCTCATACTGAGTGTGTGTGGGAACTGTGACTTAATTCTAGCACTAAGGATATAAAAACAGTGGTGGGAAATATGTGATCATTAATGACTAAGGATATGAGACCTTAATGTTCACCTTGCTAGAGTGTTTTACCACCTTCCTGACCTGAGGAAGCAAATGACCATGTTGAGGAACCTCGAGTGGTGAGGACCTGCCAGGGGCCTCCAGGAGCTGAAGGCAGCCTCCTACTGACAGACACAACAAGGAATCTCTCAGTCAGACAACCACAAGAAATTGATTCCTGAAAACAACCACGTGAGTGGGGATGCAGATCCTACCACAGGTGATCCTCTGGATGACAACCCAGTCCTGGCTGATGCCTTGATCCCAGGTTTTGGGTTGGATCCCCAATGTGGGGCATGCAGGAGGCAGCTGATCAATGATTCTCTCTCATCATTGATGTTTCTATCTCTCTCTCCCTTCCTCTCTGAAATCAATAAAAATATATTCAGTTGACAACATTGAAAGCAGAGATGAGCTGTCCAAACAGCTGTAGCCAAATTGCAAAACAAGAAACAAATGAAATTTTTTTGATTTAAGCCCCTATATCTTGTAGTGGTTAGTTATACAAGTGTAATTGGATGATAGTTCTATCTACATGTATTGAATGAATTAATGTTATATTTAATCTATTTTATGAATGGGGATTTACAAGATGTTGTTAAATATGAAGATCTGAAATTCATTTTTAAAAACTGTTGAATGAAGATATAGTTTTGGGTGTAGATTTTCATGAAAAAATATTTGTAGCTGGAGATTCAGATTGCCTCTGTAAAGTATAAAAATATTAAGTTGGAAAGGGACAGAGGGCATCACAAAATTCTGTAAAATTCCTATGTAATTATTTTTATGTAGTTCACTTATGCATAGCTACATCTTAGTGACAATAATAAATCTTTTCTCAGAACACATTGCTATTTTAATGAGTACAGGGCTCAGAAATTCAACACATGCTAGTTAGTTCAATTTGTGGGTCTTTCTCTAAATGTAGCATCAAAACTTTATATAGTTTTATAAATATATCTATAATTATAATACCTGGAGAATATTTGCTATTAAAGTATATTATTGCATTATATGCTTTGGAAAGTTCTGCAGTAATGAACTGGTTTCACCTAGCATGCTCTAAATATTTTTACTACAGTGAACTCTTTTATTTGGAGGACAGTTATTAGCAAAATACGGAAATAATGTTCTGTGGTACACTTAGATACTATGTATGATGGTGAGGACAATACATAGATTATCCAAAGGGAACCAGATGGAATTTTTTTCATTTGAAAAATATCAATGTGACACAGAATACAGTGAATCTGAAATGTTATATACTTCCCTAAAAGCAACAGAGCACCTTATTCTCCATCTCCAGAACCTTTTAGGACCAATAAATTAATGTTAAAAAAATCCCTCTCTGAACAGATGCTTTTGGGTAAGTCAAAAATTTTTCATTAAGTGATTCCATTACAAACGTAATTCATGATTTAAAAAAATCTTATTTCTAATTTATGTGTACACACTTGTAACTATTTCATAAAGCATGTTGAGGAATAAAAATCAAATAACTCACAGCCACATAAATAATTCTGTTAAGTATGACTTCTAACTCAATAATTATTCATATGCAACCAATGAATCAAAGTTCTTTCAATTTGTCTTCTTTGATGTATCAATTTGCCTTTTTTTTCATGCTAGACATGAAACCACAAGATGTAGAAATTTCACTGAGAATGTTCTCAAAATTCCTCATTTTAATACACCCAAGTTCATTTCTCTGCACAGTCACTTAATGTGGTGCATCTTTGTGCAAGATAGAGTCACATTCTTTGCAATCTCATTTCAATCACTTTCCAAGTGATATGCTGCTGAAAACACCAATTTTTACTAATGTTAGAAAAATGTTTGCTGAAAGCAGGATTGCTCATGCATTATTTTTACAAATGTCTTCTTATTCTTTGCCATCAGCTGAATTGACATTTCATGTTTTTTTGTTGTGAAAATGACTTTTATTATGTCTTTTTTACATTTATAATTTTAATAAAAATGTTAATGTTGACATTATTGCAGGCGTCCCCTCCTTTGCCCTTCACTCCCCCAACCTCACCACACTTTTGTCCGTGGGGTATATATATATCTGTTTTTTAGCTAATCCCTTCACCTTCTTTATCCAGTCACCTCTATTCCCCTCCCCGCTGGCACCCCCCAGTCTGTTCCATGATTCTGGTTCCATTCTGTTTTTCAGTTTACTTTGTTCATTAGATTTTACATATTAATGAGATTATATGGTATTTGATTTTCTCCGAATTGATATTTTAATCGGTCTTAGAGTCTGTGAAGAAATGCTGGCTGAGAAACAAGCATGTTCTTAGTTACTTTTTTCTCTGGTAATTGGCTGTGTGCTGACCCTCTGCAAGTTTGAGTTTAGCTGAAGTCATGTTTGTATCCTTACATGAGAATTATTATAGTGGTAAATTGAAGCACAGTTTACTATTCAATATAATCTCAATGGGAAAATTAATTTATATAAAATAATTTCTCATTTGATAGAACATTATAATGGAAACATAAGGAGATATAACTTTTAAATACTAAATATGCTGATGTATATTTTAATTATGAATAGGCTTATTGATGAAATTGTTAATATGCAAAATTATAAAATTTTGCTTATTTATGAACATTACAAATTTATTATAACAAACAATGTCAGAAATTTTGGAAAATATGAATATTCTTATTTTTTAAATGGTATTTGCTTGTATATGAGAGAGACAGAGTAAGGAAGAGAGAATATTTGTGTATGAACTGGATAAGTTGAGGTAAATGTATGTAGTATTAGTTAGAAATTCATCGTCTTTGTATTGAAGTTTTATAAATGATTAGCTATTGCACCTACATGAAATTAGATTTTCTTATTTATGCAATGAATTTGAGAAAACTTGATTATAAAAAATGTTACTCAGGCTCATATACAAGGCTCATAAAGAAATTCTGTTAACACACTACTACTCACTACAGTATGGTAATGATGCCAAGCAAATTGCATTATTTGGCATTTAGATTTAAAAAATATATCTTGGCTAAGAAAGAGTAGACCTGCCTGGCTAGTGTGATTCAATGGTTGAACTTAGATCCATGAATCAGGAGGTCAAGATTGGGTTCCTGGTCAGGGCACATGCCTGGGTTGGGGGCTCGATTCCAAGCAGGGTGCATGTAGGAGGGAGCTGATTAATGATTCTCTCTCATCACTGATGTTTCTATTTCTCTCTCCCTCTCTCTTTCTCGCTGAAATTAATAAAAAATGTTTTGGAAAATAAAGAGATATATCTTGTTAAAAATTTAATTATTTAGGAAATAAATTGGTTATAATCAGTCCTCTCAAATATAGTTCTAGCAGCAACTATTTTTCTAAATGCGTTAATAATTTTATTTAACTTTTACTAGTAATTTATATTAAAATCAAAGAGTGTTTATGCAAATAATTTAAAAATCATAGAGACCAGTAGTATCTAACTTGGAGAACATATTTCTTTACATGTTTATCTCCAATTTACTTATAGCTACTTCTTTTTTGTAAATTGAATTTTTGTAGAGAGAGGGAGAGGGATACAATTCTATAGTACATCATCTGGATATTGGATTGTGTGTTTACCAACCCAAGTCTCATTCTACCATCATGTAGCCCTCCTTTTAATTTTTGCTACATTCTCTCCCCCTTCTCTCTAGCAATCATTATACTGTTGTCTGTATCCTTCCTTCCTTCCTTCCTTCCTTCCTTCCTTCCTTCCTTCCTTCCTTCCTTCCTTTCCTTTCCTTTCCTTTCCTTTCCTTTCCTTTCCTTTTTTTTCTTAATCCCTTCACCCTCCTCACCTAGCTCCAAGGCCCTCCCTCTGACAGGTGTCACTCTGTTCTCTGTATCCATGAGTCTGTCTGCATTTTGTTAGCTTATCTTGTTTACTGGATTCTACATATAAGTGAAATTATATGGTACTTATCTTTCTCTGACTGGCTTATTTTACATAGTATGATACTCTCCAGGTCCATCCATTCTGTCATAAATGGTAAAATGGTAACTAACAGCTATCATCAATAAATCAACAAACAAGCGTTGGTAGGATGCAGAGAAAAGGGAATACTTGTGCACTGTTGGCGGGAATGCAGACTGGTGCAGCCACTGTGGAGAACAAAATATTAAAAATGGAACTGATTTATGATCCAGAAATTCTACTTCTGGGAATATACCGAGAGGCCAGATTATTATGACCACCTGACGTGTACAGGCAAATTAGCCATACACTGCATCATATGGGATATGGAAGCCGAAGGCCTGTTTGAACACCTTTGCTGTCTGCAGATACCAAGATAAAACGTCTCCAATTCGCACAGGAACACAAGGATTTGGACAGTCAAGCATTGGAAAAAAGTCATGTGGTCTGATGAATCATGTTTCCAGTTGCATCATGCAGATGGCAGAGTGAGAATTTGACGGAAACAGCAAGAAAGCATGCACCCCACATGCATGAGTACAACCCTTCAAGCTGGTGGGGGCAGTGTTATGTTTTGGGGCATGTTTTCCTGGCATGATTTGGGCCCTTTAATTCGTGTGGAACAACGTCTAAATAGCACAACATACCTAAGTATCATTGCTGATCAAGTTCATCCTATCATGTTGATGGTGCATCCTAATGGAGGTGGCTTCTTCCGACAAGACAATGCGCCATGCCACAGTGCTCGTATTGTGCTTTACCTTGCTTAGGTGGCCCCCACAATCACCCACCAGATCTCAATCCAATTGAGCATTTGGGGGACGAAGTTAAAAGAGCCATCAGGCAGCTGGTTCCACAACCATCAAATCTCACAGAACTGGACAGTGCTATTCATCAGGCATGGTGTCCGATTCCTCGCATCACCTTTCGACATCTCGTGGAGTCAATGCCAAGAAACTCGAAAGACTAATTCAAAAGAATGTATGCACAATCCTTGTAAGACTTGATACAATATAAAGAGTGATTTATGAATGGTCACCTTGTTTCATCTTCAAAGCCATCAACAGCAGGTCAAAGCCTATCATTTTTCAAATCTCTCCTGCTTCTTCCTCTGTTGCCATGCCGGAATGATTGTTCGACTGGGGTGGGGGAAGGAGGAGGCATTTCAGTCTGCCCATTACATAAAGCTCTTCAGAGACGTCTCTCCAATGCCCCATGTAACTGAGGCCTCTCCCTTCTGACCACGTGATTATAAGCTATTCCCAACTTTGAGGAATGCTTTGCCTATTGATTTCTGATGGTTCTTTCCTCACCCTCAGTCATTTCCTCTCAGACCAAAGTGCATATTTTGGGGAGTCTTTCTGCCTCATCTTCCTCCAGGTGTCCATCCCATAAGTTCAAGCCTTCTTTACTCTTCCACATTATAACCTCTGTCTCTTTAATTCATCCACAGGACTGTTCTGTGTTTTGCTTTCCTCTCCCTATACTGTATCCTAGAAAAGACCTCACCTCATTTGTTTCCTGGGCTGCTTATCCTGTAATGTCTAAAGCCATTGTTTTGTATATTTTGCATTTTTATCTGCTTTTATTTATGTATTTATTTATATATTTTTCTACCACATGAGGATAATTCTAGTAGCAGTTAATCTTTATAAGCAGAAACAAAAGTCCTTCAATGTATGCTGATTAGTGTTTTTTTTTTTTCTTATGGCTTTTTTCATACCACATCTTCTGTAATGTAATAACCAATTGATTAGCTGGAGGATGTAATTTATATTAGCCTGATTTTTTTTTATTGATTGCAAAATCTACAGGATTGTGTAGTAGTTTAGGTGTAGAGGGCAGAAAATGAGGCTTGGGCAAAATTAGCTTCAAGTTTCAATGGCATTCTGCTGTTTTAATGAAAATATATGATGAGGGTGTCAATATTAAATATGTCAAAGATCTAAATTACAAATAAGAAAAAAATAAAAACCCATCACAATTTTTAATAAGGGAAATATTTGCTCAAATGTTGTACAAATATTGGATTTATATAATAATATTTAGGTTTTAAACTCTGAATTTGTAGTTTGACAGATTATTATTATTACTAGGGGCCCAGTGCATGAATTTGTGCACCTTGAAAGGAACAGTGGGCCACAAGGCTGTGTTGGGCACAGGGGCAGGTCTTGCTTGCCTCATCCTCCATGCCCCCTCCTGGCCTCTCCCGCCGCAGCCCCCATTCCCCCCCTGCTGGCAACCCTGCTCCTGCTGCTCCCACTCACTGACAGTGCCGAGCGATCGAAACCAGCACTGGGCGCTGGCAGAGGGTGCGAGTGGCAGCTCTGGCGCCAGGTGCAGGTATAAGCAGGGCTGGCACCTGCAGCAGGTGTGAGCACGGGGCAGGACCCCAGTCCACAAGAGCAAAGAATTTCCAGTAACCACCAGAGGCTCACCCTGATGACAGTGACTGGTGCCAGCTTTGGTCTGGTGCCCCCACTCACCTGATCCACCAGCCAGCCGCAGCCAATGTCCACCATTTTCCACATGCACCCCCTGGTGGTCAGTATGCATCATAGTGATCAGTTGTTTGGCTGTTCTGCCATTCACTCTATTTGCATATTAGGGTTTTATATATATAGAGAGAGATAGGATTATTTTTTTTATTGTAAATATACTTGTATTGATTTTAGAGAGGAAGGAAGAGGGAGAAAGAGATAGAAACATCAATGATGAGAGAGAATTAGAGATTGGCTGCCTCCTGTATGCTCACTACTGGGGATGGAGCCCACCACACAGGCATGTGCCCTGACCAGGAATTGAAATATGATCTCCTGGTTCACAGTTTGATGCTCAAGCACTGAGCCATGCCCGCTGGACTTGAAAAATATTATTTTTAATTGAAACTCTTTCAGGAAATAATATATATTATTATTATGTAATAATAATGAGTGCTGAGTTATATCCTCCACAATGATATATATTGTGAGTTTGAAATTATCTAGTACAAAATCCCTAGGCATCCACTTTTTTTTTTTAAGTAGAAAATGTTTTCATTAATAAGAGCCATTTTGATTTTGCATGTTATTTCAGGAGAACTGTTATATTTTTATAAATTAAAAGGTTGTATTAAAAAAAAAGATATAGCTGTCCTGTATCTATATACATATATTTGATATGTTGGGTAGATTCTGGATTAGCAGACATCAATATTCTTGATGGAGGATATAACTCAGCACTCATTTCCACATTTTTTCTTAAGCACTAAATCATGGTGGGGATGTCACAGATATTATGCACAATTGGAGGAGTAAATTTAACCACCAATTTATTGTAGAGAGGTGGTTTTGTCTGTATCATTCACAAAGAGAGACCGCCTTACTCCTAACATAATGTTTTTCAACCCTGCTTGTGTATTAGAACTACCTCCAACTCTTAAAGAAATACTGATACCTGATCTAATCACAATAAACAATGTGAATAGATAAATGAAAACTTCCTGCATAATACTAATATTTGTCCAGTGTTATAAACCACTCCTTGAGTAGAAGGAAATTACAGTTAATCAAATATCCAAGTCAATCAGTATCTAAAACTGTCAATATCTATGAGTCTGATTTATTCATACTCATTTATGTATTTAAACCTTGAATTAATAAATATTGTGCCATTGTTTAAAGAATAAATTGATTTTTTTTAGAGACCATGAATACTATCTGGATTTATTTTCTCCTATAATTTTATAATTTTATAAAATAGTATATGTCTTATATCCTTTGTAAGAGCATATATTTATTATAATATACATGATTCTTTTAATTAAAAAGCTCAATAAGAACTCAGGGATGCTGATAACAGTACGGTGATTGTGGAGGAAAGGGAGGTGGGTGGAGGTGGAGGAGGGCATGGGGGGATAAATGCTGATGGGGAAAAATAAAGAAAAAACACAATAATATTTAGCTTTTAGAATGACACACTTTTCATGAATACAGGTTTATACCAACTTCCTTTAAGTTCTAATTTCAGTGAGGAAAATGGACAAACAAATCAAATCACCCCAAAAAATTGTCAGATATTAAATTATATTTTTGACTGTACAATATTTGGCAAATTTCTACCTTTTCTTTTCTGTCAGTAAAGATTAACTAAAACTCATCAGAAACCATTCTCAGAAAAAAACTCAGTGCCTCTAGTTCTCCGCCCTCCTTTAAATCTCATTGTTGTAGGCAAAATCCTTCCATCCACTTTTTCAATATTTCATGAACCTACTCACTGTTCTTGCGAAGAGTTCAGAACTCAGTGAATACCAACAAGTGAACAGATAAATAATACAATGAGAGAAGTGTTGGGGAAGAATAAACTTTCCTAAGTTTCTGATGTGCAGTTTCTGCTTGGTACCTGGGAACTAGTACTGCTAGAGGAAGCAGTTAGGAAGCTATGAGCTGGGAAATATAATTGGGACCTGTAGAGGATACATATGAGGTGTAAGAAACCAAAAATAGACAATGGTGGTGACAGAGCCCTATGGGAGGACAAAACATTTAGAGCCCTCCTAGGATATAGTCTAACTGCTGGCATAACAACTGAGTAAACAAGCCTGATAGCTTAAAGATTTTTTCTTCTTCTTCTTCTTTTTTTTTTTTTCCAAGCACGGCTTGCCATCTGGTAGCTGCCTGACACCGCTGGGCACACCCCATTCTTATAAATATCTAACCCCACCTCAGCAGGGCCGTTGGTTTGATGCTGACTTGCTGAATTGCCCCCCCGGGCACTATCTGAGTGTACTCCTTTCTGCAAATAAAGTATCACCTGTTTTGGCTACTACTTGTCTCTTGTTTGAATTCATTCCTACAAGTCGACAAGGACTGAGGACGCAGAGTACTGTCTCTGGCCAGAGGCCACCCTACCCACCACTGACAGTACCAGAGCTCCAAAGTGCTTCGCATGAGCAGGCAGGAAATGGTTAGAATGGGAGTTCAGGAGGGGTTAGGAAAAACTGAGTTAGCTCACTGCAAGTTATGACAGCAGGAAACATGCTTTAGAGAAGGATTTCAGCCCAGAGAAAGTTGACAGGGCAGACCCTCAAAGTGGTAAGAGAGTAACTTGGGTTGTTATAATTTAGTTCAGGCAATTCAAGGGGCTTTAGTGGTTCTGCCTTTATTCTGCCTCAACTGAAGATGGTCTTTCTGATTGTTAGTTATCGAAGCTACTGGGGAGGGACATAAAGATGGAAAAGCTTCCTTCTGTATACAACAGGGAGTTGGACCCTTGAGTGATCTAAATGGCTCGAAATCTGCAAGGAACCACCTCTGATTTGGGAGAGCAGCTTACCTCTCCGTTCTCAACAGTCAGTCTACGTGGGAGGGTGGACTGTGGACTTGCTGATCCCCCTCTTGTCCTTTACCTTGCCACTAGTCTCTCTCAGAACCTGCTGTACACCAGGCTTTAGCTCATCTCATGAATTTCTCTTTCTCCCACATAATCTTAGAGTAAACCATAACAGTATTGATTATGTGTAAGTACAGTTTTGCTCAAAAATGTCTAATTTTAATCACTCAATTATCTTTAAAAAAGTTAAAATAAAAGAATATTAGTTTATATTTACCCACAAAAATAATTGAGTGATTAAAATAATAATAATAATAATGTGGGATATATAACATATAGAGTATAATGTATGACAAATATAGCAAAAAGGATACAATTGGTAAAATGAAAGTATAATGGACTGTAATATGTTCTCTATATTATGTGATGTGATATATGTGACACCATATACAAGATTAGATGATAATGTCAATGAGGTTTATTGTAAGCCTAGAACAATCACTGAAAAGAAAACATAGAGACAGACATAGTTAATATACTAATAGAATAAATAAAATACATTATTTCCAAAAAAATGTCTAATTTGTTGCCACATACATTTTCGGAAGAGAACAAGATGGGGCAATGCTTCATTTTCCATCTCACTGCCTAACACAATGCATTAGAAGGCCTAGGTTGCTTTCTGCTGATTATGAGCTAATGACTCCCCACTAGCCTATTTTTATTGTCCTTGCCCTTTGCATCTACTACCCATGGAGCATTCATACTCTATCTTCCCCCATTTATCCAGCCACACACCATCTCACTCATGGTTGTGAACAGAATAGGTACAACCAACTCTTGAACTGCTAACAAACTAAAATTTGTATTGGAAATAAATGAATAGTGGAGGAAAAAAAAGAAGAAATTACATGAAATTTATCCATATCCTGATTCTTGGTTAGAAAATGGAGGGGGTTTAAACATGGGATAAAAATAAAAGGTGCCTACTTTAATCAAAATTATATCTCCCTCCAATAGACAAAGGCTTACAACTTAATTAAAAAAAAACCACAAAAAACAACTAAGATGCTTCACTTTATAACTCAACTAGTATTTCACAGGAGACTAGTTATTGTCAAGTAACTAGTTCAGTTAGTTATGAAGTATAAATATTTCTTTAACATACCTAGCCTTTTGAATTACTTCTTTAGCTGTAATTTCTAATTTGTTTTACAGTGTGTACATGGGTATGTGTATATATGCACACATAATTTACTGGGCAGCTATCAGTAAATATTGAATTAAAATGTTTAATAATATCTATTGATAAATATGGAATCAAGCCCTTATAGCTTGAACACCGAGAAAAGGCCCATTCTGCAATCAATGTTTGCTTTCTATTTTTTTTAAAAATATATTTTATTGATTTTTTACAGAGAGAGGAAGGGAGAGAGATAGAGAGTTAGAAACATCGATGAGAGAGAAACATGGGTCAGCTGCCTCCTACACATCTCCCACTGGGGATGTGCCCACAACCCAGGTACATGCCCTTGACCGGAATTGAACCTGGGACCTTTCAGTCCGCAAGCCGACACTCTATTTACTGAGCCAAACCGGTTTCGGCTTGCTTTCTATTTTTAATCAGCCCCATAGTGGCTCTATTACTGAACTCAACTAGTTATGCTAAGATCTTTCCCACTATTGACCTCAGGCCAGTTGGAATTGCAAAGCCTTATGGAATTATTATTTCGATTATATTTACCGCCAAGTGTATGATATTTGGAATAGCTTAGGAATTACACTGTAAAATCTTCCATAAATATTCAGACTGAAAGTTCTCAGTAAATTCCAGTTTGACTTTTCACTCAAACTCTAAGCATTAATTCCGCCTCAGGATAAAAATAATGACTATATGCATCATTCAATCATTCCAGGTCTCAGTTCCTGCTTCTTTATTATCAGGAAATTTGGGAATAAAGTAATAGAGAGTCAAATAACACCTTATTTATATTTTCAAAAATTTGTGCATTAATATTAAGCTGTAACAAACATTTATGATTATAATATAATAATGTTATATAACAGAGGTATATTTCTATAACTGTAATATTAATTCCTTTAAAAAGTGATTTTTGAAATATAGAAAGCAATGAAATCTATAGATTTAAAAACTTATTTTTGTGTGAAAAGCATTGAAATCTATAGATTATTTACATTTTACACATGAAATGAAATCATATTGTTCTATAAAATGATCAGTACTTTGACAAATTTAAAAATATTTGACAAAATATATGTTCCTATGAATTAAGATTGTATAAAATCACACTATAAAGAGCAACTAAAGGAAATAGAAAAGATATTGAAGGTCTTAGGGTGTAAAATATATTTTAGCTGCAAGTGATAAAAAAGTAAATTCCTTATAATTCAAATAATGACTGCCTAAAATTAAACTGGCACCAAGGCCAACAGGCGAAATAAAACAAAAGGCAACTATTCTTTACAGTGTGTAGAAAAACTTTAGCAAAATATTTTTTTGAAGAATGAAAGCATATGCGAAAACTTGTTCAAAGTGTTTGAAGTACTTGTATAGTCCTTTTGGCATCAACATCTGGCTATATTTAGCTATAGGAACTTAAAGCATAATCCCTACATTGAGCAATAAGAAGTGATATTTAGTGAAAATCCATTAGGGGAATTTGGAAAAGTTTAGGAACAGGTTTATTTTAACTTTATAGACATTTTCCAATATAACATGGAAATTAATCTTCTCTGTGTTTTTGGAGAACTTAATTTGCAAACCCTCAACCATATATTCATCACATAGATATGCTGGAGGCTTTAAAAGGCAGTGTGTTTTTAAATCTTGACTTCAGCCTATTATTTTTCACCTTCAGCTGCACTGCATAACCCAATATATCTATGTTAACATTTTAATTATGTAATTGCAATAGTTTTTGCCAGCAGTGCATATGCCAGAATGAGGGAAGATCAAGCTATTAAGCAGTTTGACCTTTGGTCTTGTTTGGCTTTGTGGCTGAAAGCATATGTGGCACTAGGCGTGTCTCACGCAGAATAATGACAGATTAACCACTGGGACATGAAACCATAACCTATAGGGAGTTAATCATGACCAACTATCTCTGCCACATTCTTCTTTTTTTGAGGATGGAAGCAGTGACAGTTTCATTTTATTTACTGATTATAAATGAATCTCAACTCAGCTTTTAAGCTTCTTGGTCACAGTGGATAAGAAAACAATATTACACACTAGCTAATTTGAAATTACATATTGTGCGACATTGGTAATTACTTCTGTTGTGGAATATTTGATCTCTGTACTGTTTGATCTCATTCTAGGGCTCAATGGACGCATGCCAAGATCTTATAATCAATGTTCTCAGCACTGATATCCAGGCAAAGTTTGTGAAAAATAAATGTTCCTAGTATCTACACTCATTTGAAATAAATTATTGTCATGAGAATTGTTTATGCCCTTATGCTGCCATTCCACTATTATTTCAACCATGAGATTATTGCCTGTACTTACACTGAATTAATGTTAGCTTGTAGCTTCTAAGATGTCATTAATAATATTTTTTGCAAAGAGACTAAAAGAGTTTGTATATTGAAACTGGGGATCATAAGACCTTATGACAATGTGCTTTTATAGTAAAATAATAGAAAATTTGGTCTTACATTTGAATGTAATGAAGTTGATAGAGAGTTTTGGCATTTGAGAAAGAGACAGAAATATATTTAAAATCGCAAAGAGTGTGATTCTGTTGGTGTCTAGTCAAAAGAGATGTTAGAAAAATAGTTTTTAAAAACTATGTAATATATATCACTCCCCACCACCATCACACACACATATTCACTAGAAAAAAATAAACACAATGATGAAGCAATTTCTTGTAGAAAGAAAAGTGAAGTTAGCTTGGAATTTTTCTAATTGGAGAACTGACTTTGCCCATTATAACGTATGTGACGGTAGGCAAGTTAATTAAACAACTTTAGCCTCAGTTTCCTTGTCTCAAATGTGAAAGAATTGATATTTTAATGGCTAAACTGTCTAAATGTTAATTTGTTTTAAAATATAACAATCTAAATGTTTGATGTCTACATTTTAATATCTGAACTAATTATGCTTATTTGTACTCCAAAATAGTATGAACAAATCCATGTGATTACACAGAAGATTTAGTAATGTCCACATTGGTTTGAATATATTAGGTGACAAACATATCAGAGAGTCTTTCAGAGATTTAAGGTTTATCTGAGAAAATACATATATAGACTTGTGTTTGAGGAGTGCACATATTTAAGTATTAGTGTACTTATTGATTTCCCTAACATGTAAGTAATATCAAATAGACTCATCAAATTCTAGATAGAACTAAGTCAAAGAAGAAATTCAGCCGTAAAAGAAAAAAAATAATTCAGAATAATCTTTAATACTCGGGAATCATAATTACTTGTCAAATAAGATTACAAATACTGCCCTGACCAGTTTAGCTCAGTGGCTAGAGTGTCGGTCTGTGGACTGAAGAGTTCCAGGTTCGATTCCAGTCAAGGGCATGTACCTTGGTGGCAGGCACATCCCCAGTAGGGGGTGTGCAGGAGGCAGCTGATGGATGTTACTCTCTCATGGATGTTTCTAATTCTCTATCCCCCTCCCTTCCTCTCTGTAAAAAATCAATAAAATATATTTTTTTTAAAAAGATTACAAATATCAAATAAGAGCCAACATAAAAATTGTCCTCGTCATCATCATCATCATCATAGCTATTTATTATTGAAAATTATGCACCAGGCTCTGTTTTAAGAGAGATATATCACATTATATATATCATACAATTCTATATTAGTCCAAGAATTTTTATATGTTTGTCACAATACTATAATCACATTTAGAAATAATAATCTGTCCCCATTAAGTTGAATATTTGAGATCATTGAAGGAAGCATTCATTATTACTTATGTTTCATAGAAAAGGAAGGCTCAGGCTGATACGAAAAAATCAGGTGAAACCGTAATAAAAAGAAAAAAAAATGTCTTACACCATATATAAAGCTTATGTGTGACTGCAAAAAAGAGTAAACAACCTGTAGTGTGTTACATTCACGCTCGACCTGACACACCAGCACACCAAGGTGGCACAGCTTCAACTATCAGAACTATCAGCATTGAGGATCACCAGTAAGAATCAACTGTGAAGTTCCTTCTAGCAGAAACTAAACCATTAAATCATTCAACCAAACTACAGAGCTATAGTCAGTCTAAGGATAACCTCAACCTAGGTCAAACACATTCCAGTAAAAGCAATTGACGGTAGAAAATATGCCACTTGACTGTCTGAGTTATTGCCCAGCAGATAGATGCTCCTAACCTAATGAAAGCTTCTAATCATTAAAGTCATGAGTGGTGACAGAGTGAACACATACTTTTTATTCCAACTTATAGCCATTTGGAGTGGGGCTATGTAGTATTAAAAGGCACATGATAATCGCTCTGCTGAATTAAATACTTTTCTCCTATTAATGCAAAACCAGGAATGATGTCAGAACTAGGTAGAAAATTTATAAATATGACAGTGAAGACTTCAATGGTAATATCAAAGAATCTAAAATAATTTTACAGCTTGTAGGTTCATTTGGGACTGAAAGAACTTTTATATAATTAATGTATTTTTTTTAGTGAATTTATCTGCATATATCAAATTTGACTAGTCACCAAGTTTGATGTTAAGAATACTTGACATAAAGCATTAGTTAAATAAGAAAATTTTAACTATCTAAATAAGATAAATAATATATGGTAATTAAACCAACACATTTAAGTACCTCCTGTTATAGGATTCCAGGGCAGGATAAATAGGGAAACTGTGATAGGAAAGTTAAAACAAGGCCAAACAGTGTGGGCAATTTGCAGCCAGCTTGTAACTAACAAACCATTATCTTCCCCAGCCAAGGAAAAGGGAGCGAGCAAATGGTTAAAAACTTCCCTAAAGAGAGACTGCAGAGAGGAAGGGGGAAAGGGGAAAGGGAAAAAGAGCCCTTTTACTCCCCAAGCAGAGATGCCAGCAGTCTCAAGGCTTGGGAAGATAAAGTTGCCAGGTGCTTTTCATGAATCCTGGGAAAGCCAAAAAAAAAGGGGGGAGACCCCTGATTGTCTTCTCCCACCGCATTTGAGGGCAGGGTGGCAGCCAAGCCCCCCTCCCCCCCGCCCTCTCTCCACACTGGCCCCACCCCTGATTGGCTGCCCCACAGTGATTGGCCTGTAGCCCCTCCCCCAGGCTGCCCTCCCTCATCATCCCCCTTACCCCAATAGGGGGTGTGGCCAGCCGGCCAACATCCTGCAGCCCCTCCCTCTGTCCAGCCCCACCCCTGATGGGCACCCATTACCCCAATTGGCTAGCAGCCCCTCCCCCCAGCCAGCTCCACCCCTGATCAGTCCTCTCACTCCAATCAGGGGCAGGGCTGGCCAGCCAACCATCCATGGCCCCTCCCCCAGGCCACTGGCTCCAGACTTCCCCCACCCCATTTGGGGGCAGGGCCCACCAGCCAATCCCCTGTGGCCAACCTCCTGCCATCTCCTCCTCCTGACAGACCAGGCCCCAATCCACTGATTGGGGACAGGCCGGCTGCACCCTACCCATGCACGAATTCATGCACTGGGCCTCTAGTTTTAAATATTTGCCATAATTCTACCATGAATAACTTGATTCTAGCAATATTTTTTAGAGGGAACTATTCTTGGAAAAGGAAAGGTAGTTTTTATTTTGATTTTTTAAATAAATACTCTAGGGATATAGAGCATGGCTTCTTCTCTTTTAAATATCTATGACATGAGTTCTTAAATTTTTTTCAGTAAAGATGCATTACTACTTCATTCTGAATGATTAAGAACCACCATACACAAGGCTTTTCCATTCACAGGCAATGGGTTTATTGCTGAACCTATTTCCCTCTTTGTCCTGCCAGGTTTGATAGTGGACAAACATGTTGCAAACACAGAGATACTAATTCAAAGAGACATTTACAAATTGGAGAAGTAGTCACAAGCACATGGCACGGTAGGAAAAAGTTATATATGAATAGGCTAAAAAAGGGAGCTAGAGCTCACATGCACAATGAGCTGTAGTTTTAAAAAATGGTATCACAAGGAAAAAAGTAAAGATTTGCTAACAGCCTTTTTAAGCAAGCATATTGAGGAAACATTTTGCTGGTTTTAAGCTTCCATTCCTCTTGCAAGTAGAATACCCACTTGGCCAGTACTAGGAGCTTGAAATTGATCAACCACTGGAAGAAAGCATTAGGCCTTGGCAGCCAGGATTTCACTATTATTTGCTTGTGTTTGATGGAGGACAGGGACTCTGATCATTACCTTTTGACCACGCTGTGCCTGTGCCTGTGCCTGCACAAGATAGATACCAGCCAGCTTGTCTTGGTGATGAAGTCCTTGTCTTCAGAACCTTAAGTATACTGGAAGGGGGAGGTGAGGGAGAGCCAGATGGCAAAGCACAAGAAAATATGTCAGTTCTGCAGTGGTGTAAGATTGAGTGTTATGGAACATTGAATGAGAAAGCATTAGGAGAGTTTAGGAAAAGCTTAGTGGAGAAAAAATTGCAACTAAGATGTAATGATCACATGGAAGGAAAAGACATCTTGTTCTTGTATATAATGTATAATGGTTGTAGTAATATGAGAAAAGAGGAAAATTCAGGCAGAAAAAACAGTTTGTGCAAAATGCTTACAGTGATTCTTAAATATAGGTTCATTGTTTGCTCTAAGTCCATCCTAACGTTTGTGAATGTTCATATTGAAATATGAAAAATATAGGAAATAAAATATTTCATAAATGTAAATATATCCAAATGCTTTGTAAATGTTTGCATTTGTATAACACTTTAGTGTTTACTTATCTTTACTATATGAAATAATTATATATATATAAAACATCTACCAGCTCTATGTTTAGGAGAACTGCAAGGACTTCTGCATGTGTGGAACACTCAAGAGATATATTTGACAAAGATTAAAGATGGTAGGCTATAGAGGCATGAGCCAAATAACTGATAATCTTATGTATTTAAAATTGAGGAGTTTGTACTTTATTCTGAGCCTGTGGGGAAGCATTAAAGAATTTTAGCAAGAAAGTGAGAAGATTAAATGTGTTCTTTTGAAGTATCGTCTTAACTACTACATAAAGGAAGAAGTGTTATGGGCAAGAGTGGATGAGACATGAAAAGCAGTAAAATGGACTGTTGCAGTAATTCAGGCTACAGCTAAAATTGTTCTAATCTAAGACAGTAGCAGTGGGGATGAAAAGCTATAGTGGTCTGATTGGGATCCGTGAGCACATAAAAACTGTGTAGAAAAGCCTTCTATGTTTAATACATATTTATTATACTCCAACATCTTTATCATATGTGATGAGTTTAGCAGCAGTGCAAACATTTAGTCCATAACAAACACTTAATTTACATGGTAGTTCTAGCACTGAAGTTATCAGTCAGATGTTTTGGAATGTGGTCATATTAATCTTCTTTAGGCCATCATTAACATAAATTAAAAAGTATATATCTTTTCACATGTTATGGACTCAAGATTAAAGCAATCTTGCAAATATTTTGTGGATTTCAGAAATTTGCCTTATCTTATACCAGTGTTTCTAAAATTTATAGAAAAACAAATCCCTTAGAAAGCTTCCTAAAATTTGATATTTCAATCTAACTCTAAATACTGACTGGCTCAAGTTATACATTTTAATGTGCATCCAGGTGATTTTGATGTAGAGGATTCACCAGTGAGACTCTAGATAATATATTGATTTAAAAGTCTGCTTAAAATGTCTCAAATTATTAGTCAAAATGTTGGGAAATCAGTGATTGAGTTAATTTAATTAAGATTTATTTATGGTTAGTGTTTTTTAACTAGATTAACACAACACAGAATCTTATGTAATAGTCCTCAGAAATACAAACGTTATTATAAAATGCCAGGTTTTATATGCTTGCATGTACAACACCTAGAATAACTTTCCAGATTCCTCCTGCCACCCTTTGCAATTCTGAGCTCATGTTTTTTGACTAGCAGTTTCTTCCTCTCCCTTTCAGGCTTTCGTTTCCTAAACTCCTACTCATCCTTTGGCCCCAGCTCAAAAAATCACTCCTGGGGAAGCTTCTCTGACATTTCAAATTAGGGAAACTTCCTGGAAAAATCCTCTTCTAGCAACATGGACTTTCCCTCTTGAGTATTTATTTCATCTATTTAGTAAAAAATCATGGTGACCCGGTTCTCCTCCCAGGCACATAGTAGGACTGCATCTTCCCTGTCAAGTTGAAGCTAGGTGTAGATATATGACTTGGTTAACCAGTGAAAAATGAGAAGAAGTGCAGGTATCACTTTAGATAGATGCTTTAAAAGCCAATATGCCATTCTCTACTCCCTCTTTCCCAACATGCTCAGACGGTGCCTGCTATTTTGGTATAAACTTCAGAGTGAGAACTATGTGGAACAGCCTTTAGTTGACCAAGCAGAATATGTAGCATGAGTAAAAAATTAAGTTTCATTTTGAACCCCTAATATTTGAGGGTAGTTTATTGTGGCAAAAATATAATATATAGCCTTTTCCCTCTGACACATCATAGGTGTCATTTTATGTTATGTGACAGATTATTGATAATCTGCCTACCATACCTAATTATGATTTCAGGGACAATCTTAATTTTCACTGCACATGATATCTTTGATACCTAGCAAAGCACCTGGTACAGGGACTTGTATTAAGCAGAACAATGGTTTCTCAAAGATGCCCACATCCAAATGTCTAGATTCTGTGACTGTACCTTAAGTGCCAACGGGTAATTTGCGGGAAAGAAAAGGTTACAAACATTACAAGAAAGTGATTACAATGATGGGCTTACTTTAAATGCATGAGCTCTTAAAAGTTCCAGGGGAAGACAGAAGGGTGAGAGATGTGACAACAAAAGGAGGAAAATAGTCACAATTTGAAAAGATCATACTCCCTTTGCTGGCTTGGAAATAGAGTGAGGCTGCAATAGAGAAGGCATGTGGGCAGGCTAGAGCAGTGGTTCTCAACCTGTGCGTTGCGACCCCTTTGGGGGTCGAACAACCGTTTCACAGGGGTCGCCTAAGAACATCAGAAAACACATATATAATTTCATATTGTTTTTGTGATTAATCACTATGCTTTAATTATGTTCAATTTGTAACAATGAAATTGGGGGTCACCACAACATGAGGAACTGTATTAAAGGGTCGCGGCATTAAGAAGGTTGAGTACCATTGGGCTAGAGGATAGTTAACTACTCTCAGCAGACAGACTGAAAATACTGGGGGTTCTAGTCCTACAACCAGAAGGACCTGAATTCTGCCAAGGCTAGAGGATAGTAACTACTCTCAGCAGACAGACTGAAAAATACTGGGGGCTCCAGTCCTACAACCAGAAGGACCTGAATTCTGCCAAAAACCTGAATAAGCTACAAAACTAATAACCTCCCAGAGCCTCTTAAAAGGAATGCACCCTGCTCTCACCTTGGTTTTAATCTAATGAGACGCATGTTGGAAATATAAACTAATGCATCTGTGGTGTTTTAAGATTCAGAGTTTCTGATAATTAGTTATAGCAGCAATAGAAACTAATACATGCATCAATAAATTTATGCTGAAAGAATAAATAAAAGAATGAAAGCAATACCAGTAACAAATTTAAACCTTTTCATACATGGAACTTTAGTGAGAGATAAATATCTAAATAATATTGTTCATCGAATTCTGTTTTATTTTAAACCGTTAAAGATGAATCTTTTATTTTTGTTCAATTAAGAGATTTTGGTTAGAAGAGAGCTTGTTCAGGAATACTCTTTGGTGCTTAACCAGCTCCTGACTTATAGGAAGTGTCAAATCTGCAAAGTCGGTTTTTATTCCTTTGAAGGAAAGGCCTTTAAGTGCTTCCCTGTCCCATATCGTCTATTTCTGCCAGGGAAGAAATTGGTCTAATTACTCCAAGTTAAGGTTGTAATTGCTCTTCTATATTTTATGCCACGAGCCCCTGTCTTATTTCCACTCACTGATAATGAAAACAGAAAGAAAGAGGCACTTGCCCAACTTGGTTCACCAGCCCTAACATTCATCCAGCCTCTAACCTGAAGTGCATCTGCTATGGCATCACATTAACAGGCCACTCATTGTTTTCTCCTCAGCATCTTAACCCTTATACACAGCTGACTACCTTGTAATGGCCAAAGATGACATCTTCCACACATCTCCAAACTTCCAGTTGTTTTCATTTACTGACTATGCTTAGTTTTGTGGGTTTTTTAAAGGTGGAAAAAATGAACTATTCTATCCCAACCCTAATAAAAACCAGTCCTAATAAAATTATCCTGCTTTCATATCTTTAAAAAAAGAAGTGTAAGTCTGTGAGTTAAATGGGAATTTTTCAAAATACCATATTGAGTTTTCAAGAAACATCAGAAAATCATAAATATGTTTGTTGAAGATTTGCTAGCAAAATACGAATAAATGCAATCACACTAAGAGCTACTCACACACTTCCAAAAAAAGGAAGAAAACAAAAACAAAAAATAAAAAAACCCTGCAAACATAATCCGTTTGCTTTTTCTCCTCTGACTGAATAGTAAAACAAAAGAAAAGCATTCATAATCTCACATGTCTTCAGGTTTAAAACATATCATAAAGAGACAGATAAAGGGTAAAGAGACATGGAATTAACCAAGAAAATATTTTTATGCCAAATACAAAGCTTTCTGCATAGAACTTACACAATCTGAATTTTTTTCTCAAAACGAAGCCTTCGCATTGGTATTATTTTAGGATTTTTTCTGTCCATCAAGACTTTTCATTTTCTTAGAGATGAAGTTTATTAATATACTCTGTTAGCTTTTAAATATGGTAGAGCCAAAGCAAGGCCCAGCCCCCTGCCACAGGAGGGGTCCCACAAGTGTGAGAGAGAGTAAAAACAGAGAGCAAGCTTTTTTTGTTTAGAAGTTTAAATATTCACGTTTCCAGGGCTTGCAGTATCCACACCCATCCTACCACTGACTCCCTTGCAGGTATGATGGACATGCAAGCACCTTCCACATGGCTCAGCCCTTACTGGGCATGCCTGTAAACTGCCTTTGTCCAGTTCCTTTGGGGAACAGACTTCGAGGGTGTGACAAAACTGTATAAGTGGCAAGCCTATATTATCTAGCCTTCCTTTTCTTCCTTTCCTCTTACATAATTACCAGGTTCTTACAATGTCATCATCGGGGTTTATAAAACAACCATCTGTATTGTATGGAAATATGTTAATTTACCTGATGATTTTGAAAATATTCCTTAAAGTTAAATTAGGCAGATCTTCTTTTCATTTAAAAGAAAGCTTTGTATATGTTAATAGTTATAATTATAGGTGTTCTACAGTCTTAACAGAATGCTATTGTTAGGATAATTCTTAATTGTATGTTAAGGACTGACCTAGGCACACAGATTGCTTGGTGTTCTTTGGTATTGACACTAAATGCCATTAGCACTCTTACATCTTCGTGATAGAAACAAGCCACCCCACAAATTTTTAATCCTTATTTCCATGGGGCGATACAGTCTCAGTTTGATAGCCCTGTAATAATATCTTGCATCATTGCTGAAGACTGTTTTAATATGAGAAACAAACCACAGAAGTATTTTTTCATGTTTATAATACTAAAATATAAAAGTATAATTTCCCATGTCTTTTAAGTCTAGAGGATACTTTTTCCAAATGATTTTTATTACTTTATGTCAATTATTTTTATACCTTGAACATGATTGAGATTTAGTTATTTGGAACATAAGTATCATTTCTAAGTAGCTAATGGTATCTTGTACAGGAGTTTCATGTCAAAACTGTTGTATCTGAATACATAGTCCTCAACATAATGTAATTTCAAAATCCTGTGTTTATCATGATCTTCACCATCTAAGAATTATCTTTTTCTCCACTCTTTACCCTTTCTTGTATATAAAATAAGACAAGCCATAAACATTATTGATTTGGAATATCACCAGTGCCTCCAATCTATTCATTCCTGTTGAAAATCTTCTCATTCAAAATCCTCAGCTATCATACAACCTACCTGATATTCAAGATATTTCCAAAATAAACAACAACAAAACCCCAGAAACAATGGCGAACAGTTATTGGGCATGGTATAGAGAAACAGATACACAGATCAATGGAACAGAATAGAAAGCCCAGCTATAAAATCACATGTATATGGACACGTAATTTTTGACAGAGGAGCCCGAAATGCACATTGGAGAAAAGAGAGTCTCTTCAATAAATGGTCTAGGAAAACTGGAAAGCCACATGCAAATGAATGAAACTGGATTGCAGTCTGTCCCCATGTACACAGATTAATTCAAAATGTATCAACGACTTAAACATAAGATCCAAAACTATAAGTCACGTAGAAAAAAATGTAGGTACCAAACTTATGGACCTGGGTGGTAGAGAATATTTTATAGACCTGACCCCAAAGGCAAGGGAGGTAAAGGCAAAAATAAATGAATGGAGCTCTATCAAACTGAAGAGCTTCTGCACAGCAAAAGGAATGGACAACAAAACAAACAGGCAGCCAACCAGATGGGAGATGACATTTGCAAATAGTAGCTCTGACAAAGATTTTATTTCCAAAATATATAAAGAACTCATAAAACTCAACACCAAACAAATAAACAATCCAATCAAAAAGTTGGCAGAGGACCTGAAAATACATCTCTCCCAAGAAGACATACAATCAGTCAATAGATATATGAAAAGATGTTCAATCTCACTAGAAATCAGGGAAATGCAAATTAAAACTACAATGAGATACCACCTTACAGCAGTTAGAGTGGCTGTTATCAATAACACAAGCAACAAATGCTGGAGAGGTAGTAGAAAAAAGGGAATCCTCATTCACTGCTGGTGGGAGTGTAGACTGATACAACCACTATAGAAAGTGGTCTGGCAATTCCTCAAAAAAAATGAAAATAGAGCTACCATATGACCCAACAATCCCACTCCTCGATATATACCCAAAAAACTCAAAATCATTTATACCCCAAAGATACATTTACTAGTATACTGCAGAGATACATGCACCCCTATGTTCACTGCAGCATTATTCACGGTGGCCAGGAGTTGGAAACAAAGGGCCCTATGATAGAGGATTAGATAGAGAAGATGTGTTATATATACACAATGGAGTACTACATGGCCATAAGAAAGGATAAAATAGCCTCATTAACAAACAACATGGATGGACCTTGAGAACATTATACGAAATGAAATAAGTCAAACAGAAACAGCTAAGAATTATATGATTTAACTCATATGTGGAATATAAAACTGAAACTTATGAACACAAACAGCATTGTGGTGGTTGCTAGAGGGAGGGGAGTGGGGGAAGAAAGGGGTCCTAATATGAGGGGACAGGAGATTTGACTTTTGGATGGTGGGAATATGGTTCTATATACAGATTTTGTAAATTAGTAATCCACACATGAAACCTATAAGTTTGTGTTGAGTAATGTCACACCAATAAAATTAAAAATTAAAATGTAAAAAAAATAAAATAAAATAAAAATACAAAAATAAATAAACTGAGAATATACTGTGAAAGCAAACCCCTTTCATATATTACAGATGAAGAATCTTGGTTCATCATGAGACACTTTGACCAGGACTATAAGAAGATGTATTACAGTTTAAGTGTCCCAAGTAGCAGCAGACTACTTACTGAAGTAAGAAGTCCACTAGGGGAACACATTAAACTCATATTTTTCAAGAAAACTCAGTTAAGTTTTCAAGTTGCATATGTTGTAAGACTTAACTATAGTCTCCACTTACATTTAAAATGAAAACATTACTTACACTGTCATAGGGACAATAGGGTAATGACATAGTAACTCTCTTATTTCAACACTATTATCTTCCTCTACACATATCTTTACTAGAAAAGGAATCTGAATCAGTAATTATTCTTTTGTATTTCACTATTAAAGCATGATTAATTTTTTAGTAATGCTGTTGTCATTCATATATTATTTCAATAAATATTTTTTAAGAGAGTAACTAGTTGGTGAAGGTTTACATGATGATAGTACAAACAAGTGAGGAAATCACATATGGAACTATTAGACATTTGCTACATGGATACAGGGAACACTCTAAGGCTAAGGAATGGTAATTACAGACACACAGATTTTGGTTTGATATAAATAATTTTATAACAATCATATGTACTTTATTCAGTATCAAATAACTTGAATTATTTAAAGAAAAGAAAGGATGACCACTTGGTGGAAGATTTGACAAATTTACAATTAAACTTAGAGCAATGAGAGGACAAAAGATAGGTGTTGTGTTGGAAAGATGATAGATGATGATAGATAGATAGATAGATGATAGTTAGATAGAGGAAAAGGTAAATACAGTGGGGCCTTGACTTACGAGTTTAATTCGTTCTGTGATGGAGCTCGTAACTCAAATTACTCGTATGTAAAATCATTAAAGTGAACGAGTGAGACACATGATGCTGGGCTGATGTTGTGTCGTTTGCTGTGACATTCGCTGCCCCAACTAGCGGTCGGGTATCTGAAGCTAGCTTGTAACCCAAATTTTAGCTCGCAACTCAAAGCAAAAAATCGGCCGAGAGACGGCTCGTATCTCAAAAAACTCGTTAGTTGGGACACTCGTAAGTCAAGGCCCCACTGTATATAAATGATACACAGTTATAAAATGCAAGTATCTTCCAAGAAGAATATATTTGGTTTTATAGGAGATTTTCAGCCTTCTGAAAGACTGTGTAGGTCAGAACAGAGCTTGAAAGGAGGAATAAGGAAGTGATGAATACTTCCAAACTACAAAGTGAAAAGAACATTAACACTCTTTTAAATAAGTTAGGAAGTAAGAAGTGAGAGAGAAGATTTATAGAGATAGAAATAAGAACAGCTTCTGAACTACCATACACCCAGGTACTACATGTAATGAAGGGGCCAAAGTTAAGTCACTGAGAGTTGAAAACATTACAAACAGAAGTGTCTATAATTCAAGCTTAGTTTGCAGTGGTCAATCCCTTCTCCTACCTCTCCTCAAGTTTGGATTAAACATTGCTATCCATACAACATGACATAAGAGAATACTATTACATTTATATCTGTAAAGATTAGGTCCAGATTTATGCAATTCAGAAGGAAAAAGACTTGAGAGCCAGAGTGATTTTTCATGAACTGAGATGGCCTCTGGGAATTCATAGACTGCCCAGAGAAGACAATGAGTCTCTTATTGCTTGACACTGTGGAAAGTGGGCTGAATTTAAATAAAATCAACTTAATAGGAAACAGGAAACCTCAGTTGGCATCTGTTTTATATATAGTCGATCTATTTTGCCTGTTAAAGCCTTATTGGACCACATTAGCCCTAAGTGATCTCTCTCTTCTCTAAACTCAATTCACTGAACATGTATCATGCACTAATTTGGGTTGCACTTTGCTGTCTTGAACACTCATTGAATTAGAACTGTGTAATTTGCATTTACATGTGCCTATATCATGTCTCAGGGAAAATTTATAGACTGCAAAACAGCAGGGTCCATTTTATAAAACACTTTGACTCTACGCAACACCAACTTCATACCTTGCCTAAGTAGGCACTGAACAAATACTTGAGTTGATGAAGCTCTATATGAAATTAGAAACATTGGTTATGGGCAGATTAGATTAATACCCACAAAGGACTCAAAACTCCCTCTTTCTAACTGTCTTAGAAGTCACTCACAATTGTGCCTAAATGCAAAATTATTTTGCAAGGTCAAATTTTTTACAAATCAGGACTGTATTAACAGGATTATCATGCAGAAAAACCATGTCATTCCAGTTATATTTTCTCCATTCAAACTTAAGAAGATTATTTGTAGCCAACAGCTCATTATAATTTGATAACACCCATCCCAGTATAATATAAGGATTAATCCAGGTCACATATGTAAGCAGTTAGCATGGTGTCACATTCTCTGAATTCTAAATATGCTATTGTTATTCAATAACAAATGTCCTACCTGTGATTAAAGCATAACAAATTATTTAATGTACATGTCAATTATGAAATATCATATTGCATATAATCTAGCAATCTTTTAAAACAGTTAAAATGCTAAAAATTTCAGAAATTATTCATTAATTCTATGAAAACCAGTACCTAAAAAAATTATGTCACTATTTGTTCATCATGTAATAATTAGAAACATGGACTTTAACTCTGAGAGACTGATATTAAAGTTATGTGTGTGTGTTTATTGATTTGAGAGAGAGAAAGGGAGAGAAAGAAACATTGACCTGAGAGAGAAACATCCACTGGTTGCCTCCCCCACTTGCCCTGACCAGGATCAAACCTGAAACCAGAGTATATGCCCTGACTGGGAATTTAACCCACCACTCCTTGGTGTATGGGATGACATTCCAACAGAGTCACACTGGCCAGGGCTATATTAAAGTTTTTAATTGACCCACCTATAAACTATAACTCTGAGAACATTATTAATCTTATTTATTTGTTTTTTAACCTTATTATCAACACAACTTCAATAAATGTGAGTAACTCTCTGATACCTGCTGGTGCAGCTCAGTGATTGAGGGTCAACCTATGAATCAGGAGGTCAAGGTTTGATTCTTGGTCAGAGCACATGCCCTTGTTGCAGCCTCAATCCCCAGTTGGGGACATGCAGAAGGCTACTGATTGATGATTCTCTCACATCATTGATGTTTCTATCTCACTCTACCTCTCCCTTCCTCTCTGAAATCAATAAAGAAATATATCTTACAAAAATATATTCTCTGCTTCACAGCTTCTTTTGAAGATTAAATGAGGTAGTATAAATAAGGCACATGATTCATGACACTTAGTATGCACTAAAATAATCAGTTATGACTTTATTGAAATCTTAATAATGCCATTTTTTTAATACTAGTTACAAACAAGTGAGATTTTCTTAGTTCAATATAATGGAAAATATCACATAGACCTGTGATGGATATGAAAGGTAATACTGGAATCAAACCTAATAATATGCAAATCCAGAAATCACTGTCTAAATACTTCTAAGGTCAAGGTTTAAGGTTTTCTGCATAGTTTGCTATCTAACCACTAACATCCTTAATCAAGGAGAAAAACATTTAAAAGTTTGCTGCATGCTTTCTCCAAAGGTAGTAAAATTAATTAGGGAGATGTGAAAGTTGCTGATTCATTTAATTATATGTTACCAGCTAAAGTGCAAAACTCCCCTGTTAGGCCTATTGCCTAAAGGAGTTCTGGTTGATTCATCACCTCTTTCACTCAGAGTGAGATTGGTGATCGTTGTAAATGACTTTATTGACCCGTGGCTTGGTTCAGCATCATATGCTCCAGTGAACCAAGCAATAAACAGCTGCTAAGTGCAGGTGAGAAGTCATCATGGAAAATTCAAGGACTGAATCAGCGTTCCCTCTGCCATCAGGCTCCAGTGCTGTCACCCGTTTCTGAATGTCTCGTTTGACAGGCATGATTTTTAAAGGGACGAGCCCTAAAAAATAGACCTTTCTATAGAGTTTCATGACTTTTAGCTAGTCATAGAGGGCACTCTATTTTTGGAATCTGTATTCCAAATTCCTGGATCCATGGGCATAGCTACACTGCATATTTAGTAGTTTATTAAATGTTAGTGGAAATATCAAGCCAGATGCAACTTGATAAAATAACATCATATTTAAGGACTGAAATAACATTTTAGAAATCATCTGATGGTTTTAAACACTGCAAAGGAGAATAAATATATATTTTAAAAAGAGTGAAAGGTAATTCAATGGTAGAGAGATCCAGAGTAGAGAGACCTCAGGTGCCACCAAATCTCCATAACAGGTTCGCACAGTTAGTAATAGCCTGATCTTTAGGAAGCTCTTCATTTAAGAGCTGATTATTTTAAAAGAAAAACAAGTGTCTCCTCCATAAGACTAAGTTTGAGATGGATTGGGAATTAAGTTTTATTGTTGTCAAAGGTACATAATAGCCAAAACCGGTTTGGCTCAGTGGATGGAGCGTCGGCTTGCGGACTGAAGGGTCCCAGGTTCGATTCCGGTCAAGGGCAAGTACCTGGGTTGCGGGCACATCCCCAGTGGGGGGTGTGCAGGAGGCAGCTGATCGATGTTTCTCTCTCATCGATGTTTCTGACTCTGTCTCTCTCCCATTCTCTCTGTAAAAGATCAATAAAATATATAAAAAAGGTACATAATAAACGTTCGTTAAGTCAGTAAATTAATTAAAAAGTAAATTCTAAAATTACATGTATTATCAAGAGAATAAAAAGAAACTCTTACAAAAGACATAGCTGAGAAAGAACTGTTACAAAATATACAAAGAATCCTTAAAGCTGAACAATTAGAAAGCAAACAATGTTTTTTAAAAAAGAACTTGACACTTAAACATACACTGTACTGAAAGAAAATATACAAATAATAATGGCAAATAATCATAGAAAAATGGTCCCCCATCGGCCCTTGCCGGGCAGTGCAAATGGCTAGAGCATTATCCCAATATGCCAAGGTTGTGGGTTCAATCTCCAGTACAAGAAACAACCAATCTATAAAAGCATAAATAAGTGGGACAACAAATCAATGTCTTTCTCTTCCCCGCCCCCCCTCAAATCAATAATTAATCTTCTAATGAGGCACCTCATATTTACTTAGGGAAATTCAAATTAAAACAATGAGATAGCATTGCACACTTATTAAAAAGGCCAAAATCCAGAACACTGTCAAGGATGTGGAGCACCAAGAACTCTAATTTATTGCTGGTAGAAATGCGGACGGGTACCGCCATTTGAAGATAGTTTGGAGGTTTCTTATGAAACTAAACACTCTTACCATACAGCACAGCAAATGAATTGAAAACTTATATCTACATATAAACTTGCACACGGATGTTTATAGCAGTCTTATTTCATAATTACCAAAACTTAGAAGCAACCAAGATATCCTTCAGTAGATAAAAAAATACATAAATTGTGGTACAACCAGAAAATGAAATGTTTTACTGCTAAAAAGAATAAGCTAACGAACCATAAAGGCCATGGAAAAATCCTAAATGGGAATTACTAGTGAAAGAAGACAGCCTGAATAGTCTTCTAGCTACTGTATAATTCCTACTAGAGGACATTCTTGAAAAGGCAATACTACGGAGACAGTAAAAAGATCAGTGGTTGCCAAGGTTTTGGTGAGAGATGAGTGAGTGGGTGGAACAGAGAGGATTTAAAAGTGTACGGTGCAGTAGAAGATGATTCCCATAATACAAATGGTTGCAGGTTCACAGATGAACAGGTGAATATATGCGATCCCTTTACTCACTCTTATGTTGTAATATCTTTATTACTAACTTATTTCAGTTATCAAAAAGTCCATCAAATTCTCAAAAAGTTCAAAACCAAATGACATTGCATTTGTATTTGAAAATGTGAATACTATGATATTATGCTAAGACCTCTACCATAAGCCTCAAATCAGAGTCTGCTGTGTACAAAAAATGAGACAATAGTTTTTACAATGATATTCAAAGTTTTGATGATAATAAAGTAGGAAATCTACACTAATAAAAGAGAAACATGGTAATTGGCGAACGACCGCTACCCTTCCCATTGGCTAATCAGCGAGATATGCAAATTAACTGACAGCCAAGATGGCGCCGGCAGCCAGGCAGGCTTGAAACTAACATGAGGCTTGCTTGCTTCAGTTCAGGAAGAGAAAGGTGAGCCA
>NW_006286235.1:93852-96762 GCF_000327345.1 Myotis davidii
GCAACCCAGCCTCCACTCTAAACAGTAGGTTACAGGGGAGGAATTTGAAGCTGGAGGTGCATTTAAAGTAATCATAACAAGAAAACTAAAACCCAACTCAATGTAAGTAGATTGACTCAATCCCTACCCTCTCTTACCCGTCTCCCCCACTAAAGCTAGTAGAAGAATTTTTACTACTCATGCAAAAATTATGAAACATGTACAGATAAGCAAAACAAAAAAACACACCCCCATTGTCAAAAGTAAGAATAATAAAAAACTCAGGATGACCCAACTGTTAAAACAAAAAGAGAGTACATTTAAAATAACAATGAATAACGTATTAAAGGCTCTAGTGTAAAAGATGGACATGTATGGATAGATGGTAAGTTTCAGCAGAGGAATAGAAACTGTATGTCAACTGGAAATCCTATATAATAAGAAGCTAATATGCTAATTGTCCCCTCGGGAGTTTGACTGCTCAATATGACGTGCACTGACCATCAGAGGGCGGCACAGACAAGAGGTGGGGAGGTGGGGAACCTGATCGCTGGCCAGGCCTAGGGACCCGTGCACAAATTTTTGTGCGCCGGGCCTCTAGTCTATACTAATAAAAGGGTAATATGCTAATTAGACCAGATAGACCAGATGCCTGCTGGATGGCATTCTGAATATCCTTCCTGACAAAGCCAGGGGCATGGCTGGCCAGTAAACTGCCCATGGTCCCTTGAACAGGCCGGCCCCACCCCCCAGCTGAGACCCCCCCCAACCCAAATGGGGGCATGGCCAACCTGAAAACCCTCAGTAACCCCAAGCCAAGGCTGGCTCCACCCCCAGTGGGGGCCCCCACCTTGATCATGGGCGTGGCCAGCCTGCAAACCCTTAGTGGCCCTAAGCCCAGAATGGCCCTGCCCCCCAGTGGGGATCCCCGCACCCTGATGGGGGTGTGGTCAGCCTGCAAACAGCTGGCAGCCCCTCACCCAGGCCAGCCCCACCCAAGTGCGGACCCCCACCATGATCAGAGGTGTGGATGGCCCACAAACCCTATGGCCTCTTGCTCCGGCTGGCCCCACCCCCCAATGGGGACTCTACACCCTGATCCGGGTCTCCCTTCAGTGCAGGCCAGCCAGCACCCACCTGTGCACCAGGCTTCTATTCCTATATAATAAAAGGGTAATATGCAAATTGACTCTAACAGCAGAATGACCAGAACTGCTTGACCAGTCACTGTGAGGCCCACTGACCACCTCTTGGTCCCTTCTCCCAGCCGTCAGGCACCGATCACCCGATGGTGAACTGGGAACCAGGGATGGGTGGCAACAGGGAGCGAGGCTGGCTGTGGGCAGCTGGGGAAGATGGCCCTGATTGCGGGCTAGGCATGGGGACCGTACCTGCGCATGAATTTCATATGCCAGGCCTCTAGTGTTAATTATAAAATTCATAGATAAAAGACATTGTCATATAAAAACTAGAGATCTATAATAGAAAATAGGTGACCTACATTGAACATTCACAAATCCAAAGGGTGAAGAAATTTGGTGGGAATTGATTTTTTACTCAAAATAGTTAATACATATAATAGAGTCTTGAAGGAGAAATAGAAGTTAATACCAAGAATTTTAAAATTGCTTGGGGATGAGGAGCAGTATACATTATAGCTATATAAGAGAAACACTAGATATTATTTTTAATAATGCCTGAGAAAATGTCTTAGAATCAGTGTGAGGGAATCTTTGATAAAATACTTGAGAGCAGTCTTATATACATCAGTTATTAAACAAAATGTATAACAGGTTTATTAACTAACTTTTTAATTTTTTAAAATATTTTTATTGATTTTTAGAGAGAGAAGGAGGGAGAAGGACAGTGAAAAACATCTATGTGAAAGTGAAACATCAACTGGCTGCCTCCTGCATGCCCCTACCAGGATCCAGGCAAAACCAAGGCATGTGTTCAGAAATCAAACCAGCAGCCTTTAGGTGCATGTGACAATACCCAACCCACTGAGCAACACTGTCCAGGGCTAATTAACATTTAAAAAATTATTCTTCAATTACAGTTTACATTCAGTATTATTTTGCATTAGTTTCAGGTGTACAGCATAGTGCAGGGGTGGGCAAACTTTTTGACTCAATGGCCACAATGGGTTCTTAAACTGGACCGGAGGGCCAGAACAAAAGAATGGATGGAGTGTTTGTGTGAACTAATATAAATTCAAAGTAAACATCATTACATAAAAGAGTATGGTCTTTTTTTTTTTTTTTTTTAGTTGTATTCATTTCAAATGGGCCAGATCCGGCCCGCGGGCCGTAGTTTGCCCATGGCTGGCATAGTGGTTAGGCAACTAGATAATCTACCAAGTGATCCTTTCAATATTTCAAGTACCCACCAGGCATCATGCATAGTTATTACAATGTCATCCTATACAATAAAAGGGTAATATGCATATTGACCCTAATGGCAGAATGACCATCTGCCCCCACACCCCACAACACCTCTGATGATCTGTTCTATGTAGTTTTGCCTCAGTTTCTATTTTAATAATATGAAACATATAGAGACATGTTTATGAAAAATTACTTCAAGCCAGAATACTTTATATAAACATATTGACCAGTTACTATGAGGCACACTGACCATTTCTTGCTCCCTTACCCCAGCCTACAGTCTCTTGTCACCCGATGGCGAACCAGAAACCGGGAGTGGGTGGCAGGGGATGCGGGCAGTGTCAGGTCAAGGCACCCGCCCCACCGGCAGCCCCACACACAGAGGGTGACCCACGGCAGGGCAGGGCCAGCAAGCAGGCAGGAACGCTGACCTCTGGGTCCCTCCCTCCAGCCATCAGGCTCTGATCACCCAATGGTGAATTTGAGGTAAAAGAAAATGAACCATTTCGTTTTACGCAACAGAGAAATAGTACATTGTGTTAAT
>NW_006286235.1:96836-117032 GCF_000327345.1 Myotis davidii
CTGGGAAAGATGTCCCTGTTCACAGGCCAGGCCTAGGGACCGTAACCACACACAAATTTTGTGGACTGGGCCTCTAGTTGACTATATTCTCTATGCCGTACTTTATATCCCTGTGACTATTTTATAACTGCCAATTTATACTTATTTTTCTTAAATTGTATTTTATTACTTCTCTTTATTTTTATAGTTGACACTATTACAGATATTCCCATCCCTCCCCCCTTTTCCAGCATCTACCCAGCCCCTGCCCACTACCCCTTCCCTCTGAAGATTACTACTCTCTTGTCTGTGTCTATGGGTGATGCATATATGTTCTTTGGCTAATCCCTTTGATGCAGTTGTAATAACCTGGCTATTATTTACAGGAAAGGAGGAAAGGGAAGACTAGATATAGTCATGCCATTTATATGGCTTTGCCAGAAAGCTGCATTTGGCACTCCAAGTGTGTTCCCTGCTGATTGGTAGGGGAAGGGACTCGAAGAAGGCAATTTATTATTATTTTATTGGCACAAGAACAGACATATAGTTCAATGGAATGGAATAGAGAACCCAGAAATCGACCCAAACCACTATGCCCAATTACTATTTGACAAAGGAGGCATGAACATACAATGGAGTCAAGATAGTCTCTTCAATAAATGGTGTTGGGAAAACTGGACAGAGGAAGGCAATTTAGAAGCATGCCCAATAAAAGTCTGAGTGACATGGAAGATGCCTACCTGTCTGCCAGCCATACCTGGGAACAAATTAGTGGCCAGGATGGGCGTGGCCACCATAAGCATGCGAAATCTAAATACATAAACTTCCAAACAAAGGAAGTTCCCTCTCTTCCATCTCTCTGGTGTGCCAGGTTCCTGGCTGCCCTGCTGCAGGGGCATGCTCCCTTGTGCCCACAGGCTCATGGCCATATGGGGCTGCAAACATGCACTAATGGACTTTAATTAGCTTGGATGATCAGCTACCTCAGCTGCAACAGGGAACAAAATCTGGACACTGGCCTTGTTTCTGGCTCTGCTGGATCCCCTCTCCCCCACCACCTCTCTTCCAGGACTGGCTTAAGGGGCAGGGGACTTTGGACCTGAGAAATATAACTTCACACAAATAAAGCCTCCTTCCACACCCCTTCCTCCAAAGGAGGCTTCTGAAAAAATTTATTTCAGCCGCAGCCCAAGAACTTCACTCTCTCAATCAACAGGGGAATTTAATTGTCCAGTAACACCTTCACCTTCTTTTATCCAGTGCCCGCCCCCCTCACACACACAACCCCTCTGACAATCTGTTCCATGTAGTCTTGCCTCAGTTCCTATTTTAATAATATGAAACATATAAAGACATGGTTACCCAAAATTAATTTGAGTCAGAATACTTTATATAAACATATTGAAAGACATACTAGTACCATCTATACATTATGCAATTAGGGTTAAATCACAGAATAACTGATTTCATTTAGTACTTGAATATGCTATGAATCCTCTGGAGATATTGTTAAAATGCAGATAGTAGTTCGTCGATTCTGGAGTATGTCTACTATGTCTAACAACCCCTAGTTAATGTCAATTCTATTGCACATGGGTCATGCTTTGAGTAGCACGTTTTTACCATGCTATACTAGCCCCTGTAACCTAGAGCATTATTTCAACAACACGTGGAAAACCTAACTGCAAAAGTGGCAAGGTCTGACCACACGGAGTGGATCATTGTTATAGGCCCATTATCATGAGAACAAAAATGCATGTGACTTTGCCACAAATAACAACTTTTTATGTTCCCAATGCCATACAGCTGAAAAATAAGGGGCAGGGTGGAGTGAGTAATAGCATATTGGTTTCAACCGGAAGTGCTTCATGAAGGTATCATCTAAACACATTAACAGACTAAAATTTACAAATTACTAGTAAATTATAACACATAGAGTTTCCTTGTTTGATGAGCATTTGGAGTACTGTTTTGATCTTTAACTGAATAGATATGCTCTTTTATACTTATTGTATATAATACCTACTTCTAAAATGTGTCTTCATCCTTCTTCCATTTAATTATTGAGAATAAGTTCAACTTGTGTTTTTGTTTTTTGTTTTTATAAATAAAGTCAAAAGAGGAAACTACTTAAATGCTAGTGAATAGTTTTGTAATTAGTGTTCGCTGGGTTTGAAAATCTTCTGCTGATGCAGTTCAGATACCCAGTCACAAGTTTAAACTGAACAGCTGGTTGTGACAGACCTAAAGTGTGCTTAGTATGCATAAAATACTAACTGGTATGTTGAGGAAGTTCTATTGCTTTAGGCAACTCATTTATTTATATTAGATGCAGTACAGTAGTGGTCCCAGCAGAGCTCCTTAAACTCTTATTAGCCAAAACAAAATGAAATTCTGACCTAACTCAGGCTAAAATTGAAAATGAGAGAAGCCAGTAGGGAAGCCTATTTCTAATTATTTGTCCAACATTCCCCAATTATAGAAAGGGCCCAGAGCATGTGCATACCATTATAATTATCAATATTTAGGATAACTGCTTATACCTTAGAGCAAATCAGATCATTAACTCCATGGATGAAAAACACTTAAAGACTTATCCAAAAAGTCCATATTCCATAGCATAATACATATATTCTGGTAATGCATTTGCCTGTTTCTCTAGGGATTATATTCCTCATAGAGACCCTACACCCAACCATACTGGTTTACATGCGCTTTTGCCAACCCTCCATGGTCATAATGAACATCCTCCTTCTCCCCTCAATTCTTTTATGTGCACCTCTGATAATTTTAGAGACACCACAAATATCAAGTTCTCTAGGATCCCTTTTCAGACCGCACAAAGAAAAACGTAACTGATTTCTTTCTGTCTCTCTCATTTTGCACCGCAATTTGCATTGAAAAATGGTGAGTATTGCATACCACATTATGTTTGCTATTTTGGAGGGGAGAAAAATCCCCCCAAACTTTCACCTGGACCTCCCCCCATAACATCTTCACACTAAGGCTCAGAAATCGAATGCAAGAATGTTGCCATTAGCCAGGGAGGAGGGCAGGGCCCAGAGCTGCTGCGCCGTTACCTCAGCACCAAGGCTCTGGAAGTCTAACTTACTCTCTGCTCTCTCGCCATGGGCGCTGCACTTCCTGGGTGCAGCTGTGGAAGAGAGCCTACTGCCTTTGTTATGGTTCTCAATGTTCCCCTGGGCTTGGGAGAGAGCTGGCTTTCTTTAAACTACCTGCTCTCTGTCCTGGCTTTTCCCAGCTTGGATCTTTATCCTAGCCAATCATTTTCCCAGGTTTTCTCAGGTTTGTCTCCTCCCCTTTATGGTTGCCATCTTGGCTCCCACTTCCTATGTCCCCAGTGGAAAAATTTCCCCTGTGCTGTCTTTGCCCTTCCCCCTTTAGTGGAGCGGACTCTTGGGGTGACTGTAAATCTTAGTCAGGCTTAATCAGATATCCTCTTCTCATTGATTTGCTCCCTCCCTTTTGGTTAATATCTAACTAACTGCCTACATTAATAAAACCTCCCCTAGACCCATCACAGTCCTTTCAATTCTCTGGGTATCCACTTTAAGCACCAACTCTTTATACAGCCAGTACCGAGTCAGGAAAATAGAAGCCACGAGTTATTTCAACAGGAAGTTGAATATATACCTTAGAAGACTGAAAATGCAAGAAACAGACAGTGAAGTAGGAGAATGGAGGGAAAGACTGGAAGCAGTTATCACCCTCAAGGCTGGAAGAACAAAGACTTTCTTGGTTCTTTTTCTGTGAGCTTTCATATTCAAATACATGCTTTTAAAAACAGTGACATGAACAAAACTTTAATTTACACTCTCTGTCTTGAAGTATTTTCCCACCTTTTTTTTTTTTCAAACAAAGGACTTTGAAATATTTTGTTTTTTCAAGGAGAGCTTCTTATTAATGCTATGAGAACCTAAAAGATAGAGAAGGGATCCCCTGGTGTGAGGGAAGAGGACACAGCTTGCCTCAGTACTATAAGCAGTGAGGGACACAGGAGGTCAGTTCTGTGAGGATCAGAAGTAGCTGAGAACAGGAAGCAAATGCTGCTTGAATCAAGTGCTGCTGAGGTGAAGAGCACCGTGAGGCAATGCTGACAAGAGCAGCAAACAAAAACGGTGTTTTTTCATCATCCTGCCTTCTACCTCCCTTTTTTATTTCCTTGGCAGAACCTAACAGGAAGCAAGCTAGAGAAGGAGAAGTGTTCTTTCCACAGCCTTCACCCAATGTTAGATGATGGAGGGGCATGTTTGGACTTAAAAAGCCATAGTTTAGTTACAGGCATGATTTTTTGCCTTGTGCCCTAGTTTCACAACTCCTAATCTTTTCTTTATTCATCTTTGGAGCCACTGGAATAGTTAAGAATACAATTTCATACCTATTGGCTGTCCAGCCAAGTTTCTTGAATGATTGAAGAAATGATAGTAAGAGACATATGTTAGATCAGTTTTTTCAACATTGTGAATTCAGAAGCATTTAACGTAAGTGTAAATCCTGCTGTTGATAATGTCAGTCACTCTTCTAACTTTTTTCTTTCTTTCTTTTTTCCCTATCTTCTAAACTTTTTACTATATGAGCTTATTGGACCTTTGGATCATCTCTTTAAGATAAATACCATTATTTTCCTTATAAAGTGTATGAAACCCAGGCTAACAGACTGCAAAACACACAAGAACAACAAAACACCACCATCATAAAAAACCAAAAACATAAACAAAACAAAATCTTCTCAAAGGTTTTAGAGGCAATATAACATACTGCTGTTTTATTTGTTTTGTTTTAAATCTTTTTTTTGGGAGTATTACAGATGTCTGCTTTTCCTCCCATTGACCTCTTCATAGTGTTTTTAAAAAAACTGTCCTTAAGAAACAGAGAGACAGAAAGACTTAAATTTGATATTCAACTCTCCATTCTCTTTTCCCCTCTATCAAATGAATTTTAAATTGGGGTTCAGAGATTTACTTTTGAAAACTTCTAATGTTTTCAGTGATACTTTTGCTGCTATAGGTCAAAGTGTTCTGTCCTCAGTGGATTTAAGAGTTTTTTTTCAAGCAGTATTCCTGGCAATGAATTGGTCAGTTCTCTAGGTCCAGCCAAGAAGTTAAAGTTATATTGATTTATGACAGAAGAATTCAATAACTAGACTGTATAAATTATACCCTGGGTACCTCTACCAGTCAACAACCAAACTTTATAAAAAGAATATTAAGAGCACATATAAATTATTAAATAAATGTTGAGAAAGGGCATTTCAGAAAGGGCAGTCAATTACAAGGAATAAACATGCCAACACTCATACTAACACACAGAGAAGGGGACAGTGAGAAATAAGACCATGAAATTTTTAAAACATTTCCTGTTATTTTGTTATGGTTACTTTTTTAAAAATATATTTTTATTGATTTCAGAGAGGAAGGGAGAGGGAGAGAGAAATAGGAACATCAATGATGAAAGAGAATCATTGATCAGCTGCCTCCTGCACACCCTCCAACTGGGGATCAAGCCCGCAAACCGGGTATGTGCCCTTGATGGGAATCAAACCTGGGACCCTTCAGTCCTCAGGCTGACGATCTATCCACTAAGCCAAACCTGCTAGGGCTATCGGTTACTTCTTAACATCTTCAGAGACTGTTGGTTTTATTTATGCATCAGGTACACCTTTAGCTGTGCATCGTTTCAAGAGACTTTCCAAATTTACTTTGCTTAGCAAAATAGTTCAATCTTTTGGCTCTTATTTCAGCCTATTTTAAATAAATATCAGTGCCCTGATAGGGAGCATAAAAAATCTCTACCTGTATTTTCTGCCTTACAGTGCTTTCTTCCACCAAATACATTAAATTTTGTTTTTTAAAAGATATTTGATAATATATACTGCAAAATGGCCCTGTATTCATCCATAGCTCTTTCTACTTTAAGAGATGTATATATACATATTAGCTTACCTATCACAATACAACTGAATGTCATTCCATTGAGTAGACAGGAAAGTAGATGCAGAGCAGTGAAGTGCATAGGTACAAATTGTGTAAGTACCTACTTCGTGTAAGGAGTGGAACACAAGACCTTTCACCAACTCTACCACCACTCTTTTAAATGCAAAGAAAGAAGGGGTGGGGGAGCAGGGCCGGAGGAAACTGAAGACATGAAAAAATTTATAAAATATATTTACATATTCTATACTAATAAGAACCGATGTTTCCATTTATCCCTTTGACTAACAGGCATTAATAAGTAGGATGAATATTGATTGCACTTTGAGGACTCAAAAAATAAATGCAAAAAATGTATTTCCTTTTTGATTTATATGGTTTGAATACAAGGATGGAATAGAGATATAGTAAATGTGCAGTTGATGCAACGTCTTAGGTGAGTAACAGTAGAAAAGGTCTCAACAGGGATTTGTGGAAATATTGGTAATTAGTCGAGATGATAAAGAAGACCAGTCAAATCAGGATGATTATCATAGGCAGAAACTGAATGCTAAAAGACAGCCCTTTGGGGATGGAGAAAATACAGCTTAACTTGAGCTAGGAATAATCAGCAATGTTGTCAGAAACTTTGATCAAGGCCAGATTATGAACACTCTCCATCTGCTTAAGGATTTCAGATATTCTCTTATAGGCAATATCATGCCAGCTATTTCTAACTCCAGATAAATATGGCTAGAAAGTGCAATATGGAACTTAATATATTAAATTATGTCCCTTAATTCAATTGTAGTGCTTAAAAATAGAAAATTATTAATATCCAATAATAGACAAATGTGAGGTTGAATTATTTGATCGCTCTACTTTCATTCTGTCAGAGCCCCATATCATGAATAGCAAATGCATGTTACAAGTAATGGACTACAGTTTCCCCTCTGTTCTCCCCTCCCACACACATCCTGTCCAGCAAAGGGGAAAAACACAAAATTTGGCAAGGAAGCATTGCCAATTGATTCTGGACATATTTCCTGAAGACCCATGATGTGCCTTAGAATTATTCTCAACATGGCACAAGCAGCTATTACCAATTAAAAGTAAATGCCAAAACCAAGTAATAACACATGCCTATTAGAATGACTGAGATTCAAAACACTGACAACACCAAATTCTGGCAAGTATGTGGAGTAACAGGAACTCATTCATTGCTGGTGGTGATGCAAGATGGCACAACCACTTTGGAAGACAGTTTGACAGTTTCTTATTAAACTAATATGGATAAGCAATTATGCTCATTGGTATTTGCCCAAATGAACTGAAAACTACGCCCAAGCAAAAACCTGCACATAGGTGTCTGTGGAAGCTTTATTTGCAATTGCAACCAAGATTCCCTTCAGTAGTTAAACTGTACAATAGAATACTATTCAGCAACAGAATGAAATGAGCCAACAAGCCACAAAAAAGACAGGGAGGGACTTAGCATATTGCTAAGTGAATGAAGCCAATCAGAAATCACTGCATACCATATGATCCCAACTATATGAGATTCGTGTAAAGGCAAAATAATAGAGATAGTAAAAACAGAGACTCAAGGAGATGGAGGGATGTGCAAAGGGGGATTTTAAGGCAATGAAACTGTTCTGCATGTAACTATAATAATGGATATATGTCATATACAGTTTTCAAAACCCATAGAATATACAAGTCACAGAGTGAACCCTAATGTAAGCTATGGGTATTAGTTAAAAATAATTTATTGATCCTGACTCATTCAGCCTAACAAACATCACACTAATGCAAGATATTAATAATTGGGGGAACTGGCAGGGTAGGGGAGATGGAGGTAAGAGGATATACGGTAATTCTATGTTTCTCTCATTTTTCAGTAAACCTAAAACTGATCTAAAAACTTACACCTATTCATTTAAAAAATGTATATATCATAAATGTGTGAAACCCATTTGCCATGCCTGCTCTAAAATGTAATTTGTTATACAATATGGTTCACTATGAATCTTCCACCTCCATTATTTTTGCCAAGCACAGCTGAGATAAGATGAGATGAGTAGCATTATATATCTACTAGTAGTAGCCAAGTATGAGCACTCATTCTTATTTCTATTTATATCTTATTGAGTCTATGACTAATAAATTGTATGTGTCCCTCTAATATATTATCTTCCATTAATCTCAGTAAAGTGTGCCTCATTCCTCTCATTTACTGGAATTTAGTAAACAACAAGATTTAAGGATTCAGTTACATGACTCAAAACACAGTTCTAATGAACAGGAAGCAAGACTCATTGGAAGAAGCATAACATGACCCATCTCAGGTCAGATTCTAATATAAAGTAACTTGAGATAATCATCATGTCTGGGTACATGTGTGTGTGTTGGTGGTAGGGGAGGAATTAGATACAGTGAGGATAATTTATTAAAGTAGGAACTTGAATATATAGAACACAGTAAAGGTGGCTTGTTATATTTTCATGTTATTCAAACTCTATAAAACAACTATGCCTATATTTAAACACACACTCTCACCCAACCATACACAGACATAGTTTCACACAGACCAACAGGCCTAGGAATGATTATTAGAGAATGCAATTCAGTTCATTGGTAATAGTGACAACAGCAATAATAAAAACACATTTATGCTTTCCAATTATTAGCATCATCATTCTCAATCCATTTGATTACACTCAATAGGAATGACCTATCTTGTTTCCTTTGAAAATCTGATATTAGCCCAATCATATTGGCAATTACCCACAACAGTTACCAATTTTCTTACTTCCCACATCTCAATAGAGCTTTCTCCTCATACCGTGGAGGTATACAAACGTTACTGCCAGTGGTGTTTCCACTCTTTTATCATTACATGGAAAATATCAATACATATCTTGCATTGTTATATTTACCTTTTGGTTCTGGGCAAAATTTTGCAACATAAAAAATTCATGTACAGTCACTGATTTTCATTTCTTTGTTTTATTTTCCATTTTAGCCCCTTTCTCCATCCTCAGTACCATGCTACTTTAACATAAAAAAAGATATCTCTTTAGAAGAATTTAGAGTTTCAAAAAATATTTTCATGCAGATTAAATCTAATATGTAGCCTTTTTATTCCTACTCAAGTCTAATTATTCAATAATTCATATCACCAAAACCTAATTATGTGAGACAGAATGCCAACGTGTACCAGGTAGATGTGGAATGATCCCCACACAATTGTATATTATACTACATGCATTAAAAATTCAGCCCTATCAAGGCATGAAAATTTTCAAACAAAAAATAAAGCCCTTACATGTTTATTTTCAAAACACCAGTGAAGAAAAAAAAGTCATGTACCATTTCCATCTTCCCATTTTATTTAAGCAATTATTCTTCTACCCTGATAAGTTGAGCCACTCAATAAAGGATTGAAAGTCCATGATTCATTGTTCAGAATCTCTCCCCTTCTCCCACTTCCCCAAATACATTTCTCTCAGAAGGTTTATGTCACTTCTTTCTCATTTCATGAAGCTTGCATAATTTGATGAAAAGCCTAGAGCCACTAAATAGATTGCTTTTGCATTTGGACATTATTAAACGCTAACTAATACCCCAAAAGTCCTGTGGTCAGAAAACATTTTTATGAGTCTGTTCTCTATGAGTATGTTTTTATTTTGTTTGTTAGTTTATTTTGTTCCACATATTCATAGAGAACAGACTGACACTGTCAGAGAAGAGGGAATTGGGGGGCTGGTGAAATAGGTGAAAGGATAAAAAAATTTAAAAAGCAAACAACAACAACAACAACAACAAAAAACTCATAGACACAGATAACAGCATGGTGACTGCCAGACAGAAAGGGGAGAGAGTGGGCGGTAATGGGGGATAAAAGGCAATGGAAGAAGATGACTTGAGATGATGAATACATAGTACAGTATACAGATGATGTATGATATATTTATACCTCTGAAACCTACATAATTTTATTAACCAATATCACTCCAATAAATTTAATAAAAAGAAAAGAAGCAAACATCGTTAGCTACTGTGGAATTGGGAGAAATGTGTATCCATTTATTAAGAAAGTCTGTGGTCCTATTCAATATGTATGGCTTTTAAAGTGATATGGGAAAGACACTCCCCCCTAATTTACTCTTATATTACCTCTGTGTTTATTAGGAAGACTTCATATAGTGTGATGAAGAAAGAATTTTGGAATTTATTATATTTCCTACATGTGTATGGATAGTAAAAGTAACCTAATATTTTCAATCCCTCCATATCCATTTTTTTTTGCAAAACAAGTAATATTCTATTTTGCCTGCCTGCTATTCTCTTCTGAAAGCAAACTGCATGAGTCACTCATTCTCTTTGTGCTGTTCACAGATATTTGCAGACAATTGTAAAAGAAGTTTTTTTTCCCCTTCAGCTTTTTTCATTACTTTAACATTTCTTATGATGCTAGCTGCAAAACATATAACCTCTAAATTTGCCTAAAATCAGTCATTTTAATATTTCAATCTATTATTTTAAAAATATATACACAATAATTTTTAAATGGTAAATTTAGAAACCATAGAATACATGCACTTTTCTTGTATAAATAAATAATTCTTAGTGATATGAAATGTTTCCTTCTGTGGAAGTAGAGAAAGTTACTTCAAGCATCATTCACATCTTAAAAATACGGAAAATTCTTTAAGAGAGTTATATAACTGCTCTCAGTGGTTAGCTGAGTATAACTCAGGAAGAAAGAGCCCCCTAATGGCTCAGATATCAATAAAAAACAGAGCAGATTGTATTTTTCTCAATTCTTGTTGGCTCACTGTGGTTAACATGAGCAATCAGGGCAGACATCTGATACCATGGAAGTAAATAGAAGGTTGAATAAAAGGTCAAATGGAGCCCTCTCAAAAATGCATGGAAAGGTGAGAATTCCTGAACTGAACTAAGCAAGCTGCTAAATTTCAGACTCTTACTAATACTTGTACATGTGAGTGCTAGCATACCTGTTCTTCCTGAATCGTGTGCTGAAGACCACTGATCTGGATGGAATGCAAGAGATGCATTTATTACATAGTTTTTAAGTGTGAGGTGTTATTTAAAGAATTGTGTTTTTTTTCAATCATGTGACCATTTTCTATTTAGAAAATAGAGATTTTCTTATTTCTATTAAGAAAATAAGAAAATGTCATTTCCTTTATAGGAATAATTACAGAATTTCTAAGGTAACAAAAAATAGAATCAAAGTAATAATGAAGGTAAGTCAAGAAGAATGATGTCTAAATGTCAGAGGCATGTAACTTCTGAAACTTAAAAAAATATATATTTTTAAAGGAAAAACATATCTATAGATAGAAACAAAATTAAGAATGGATGTTTTCATCTATACATGCTAACATGTCTCATAAAAAAAAACACAATACAATTGAGAATTGGTTTTCTTTAATGTATATAACTTACATAACACGTAAATAACTGTGATAAGAAAACTGTGCTGTATAAATAGGTTAGACACCTAAAATTGTTGCAACAAAATTACAGGATTTCAAATAACTTTGTGTATTAAATGACTAGATAAATTAGTTATATCTTTCGATCAGAAATGTCAGATTTTTGTCATAAACAATAAAATGGAAGGATTAAAAGTACACTTTTTATAAGTTGCACAAAAGTTATCATAATTAATATAGTATATGCAAATCAATAATTTGCAAAACAAGATTATAATAGATTTCCATGTGTGAATTTCATATACTATTGCTACTATATACATAAATGTATGGTCTACAGTTCTGCCACCTTCCTCATTTCATAGTTTAACATTAGTTTCTCAAACTAAATACTTAAAAGCAATGTACATAATTGTTTAAATGACTCAATGCAAAGACAAAATTTCAATATTCTCTAAGGTACATTTATATCCCTTTAGAAAACCTATACTTTTAAAAAGTATAACAATATAATTATTCCCTTTGATATGGTTATTATAAATAGAAATATCTAGGTAGCTATAATATGTATAAAATTATGGAGCATTAAACATTATTTTACATTTAGAAAAAAATGAATAACAAATTGTGTTCTTCAAATATGCAGTTATTTCATCCCAGACAAGGGAAAAACACACACAGATACAGCAACTCAGAATATCTGAAGTTTAGCCTACTTATCGCAGATGGCAGTTTGGTCTTTGATTAGAGGAGTGACTCAGGGAACTTCACTCAAAATGACAACCAGAGAAGCTCTTAGGGTAAAATATCCCTCTTCGTTGCTCCAAAAGCAAATAAATTGACATCAAACATCTCACAAATTGCTTCAGTTCCAGTACAGATGAAATAAATCCTTTATGTCTGATATCACAATGGTGTCTCTTTAGCAAGTGACATCTGTGACCTACGAGCCTAAGGTAAATCAACTACATGATTTCTGCATTGCCCAGCTCATTCCCATCCCATTCTATTCCCTTTCTTAAAAATATTATTCCTGGTAGAAAATTAATATGTGCAAAGTTTTTATATATTCACAGACACTTTACCAGCACCTACCATCAATGACACTTAAATAGTAATTGGTGCAACTGCAGCTCTAGCTGTAAACTCTGGAATTGCTTAACATCTCAAGTCTTCTTTTCCTTAGCTCAGTGCTTTCTTAAAAACCAAATGCTAGCCATCAATAACTTAGCCATAAGAGAATGACAGTCTAATGTTTATCATTTAAGACACATCATGTTTATATTGAAGAGTTAAGACTGCAATCAAACGACAGATTTAGAAAAAAAAATTGATCCCGGACAAACACTTTAAAGTCCACAGTAGCTTCTATGTCTGCATGAAAGATAATAGTAGGCAATTAACACAGTAATTGCCCTTTCATGTTATGGTATTATTTCTCAAAGTTGTTTAAGAGCTAAGAACAATATATGTAAACATATTTTAACGTTGTCACCAAAAATGCTCTTTTAAGTATGGATTTTATTTCTCCTCTTCATACAGAGTATTTGCTATATAAACTTATAATCAAGTAGTCTTATTAAAAAATATATATATATATACATATATATACATATACACACACACATATATATATTTATATAAACATTCATCACACATTTCTAAATAAAAATGCCTGTATATTGCGTTAAATTTAATACATCATTGCAAACTCAGTTTTTAAGCCATGCAAAGCTCTGCTGTATTTTACTAAAAATGACTAAAAATGACCCCAGAAATAAAATTTTAATCTCCTTACCTGGAGCGCGAAACTGCTTCTGTTCAATTCTGGAACAAAGTGAGACTGGAAGGAGGCAGGAGGACTTGATTTTTGTTTCTTTGCAAAATCCTCTTTAATGATGCAGGAGTGAGATGAACTATTCCAAGGTGAAGTCTGTGATTTCTGGCTGGGGCTCGCGCTGACAGCCTCTGGTAAAGAAAAGGCGCCTCAGTAAGTTGTTGACTGAGGGAGCCACGCAGGAAGCAAGACAATCAGCACCAGCAGTCACGGTGATGCTCTGGAACACGCACCGCCTCCCTCCCCACCTGCGTCCCCCTGTCTGCTTCCACCAGGACGCTCTCAGCTCTGAGTCTCAGCTCCTGCGGCTGCTGTATAATCAATCTAGCCTGTCTGAAGATAATAGTCCTCTATTTAACCAGCCAATCAATAGCAAGGATTGCACTGTCAGTCCCAAGAGTCTTTGCCAAGAGAGGTACAAACAATGAGTTTTGCCAGCAGTTTAGCCAAGTATTTTTCCTTTTTTTTTTTTTTATCTCCCCTTGAGATAGGGCTTGAGAGAGCAGAGGTTCAAGGCAAGCTTAGTGTTACTGCAGATTTTTGTATTTTAAAGACTTAACCATTCTTATCCAGCTGCTATTGATTAATCATGACTCACCTGCACATCCTATCCATCACCGGTTAAAATTTCTACAGAGTTGTTTGTGTAACAAAAATCTTTGTCAATCAAATATATAGGGAAAAATTCAGCAGCAAAATTGCAAACACTGACAAAGCCTTTTGCTAGAAACAATGATGCCTTCAGTATCCTGTATGGCTTGGATCAATTAAAGAATATCCCATTATATTGATTGCTATTAAAAGTTATTCATTTTATTCTAGAAAAAAATAGTAATTTTTATTTGTGTTTCTCTGAAGAAAAAAAAAAAGGGTGATGTTTGTAGATATTTTTAAACTAGAGCCTGAGTTAGACCAGAGTGTATAAAATGTTTATTTCATTTTGTAGCATAAATCTACAAATGGATCTCTCTGAATGAATCCAATGAAGCATTTCCCACCTGATTCGTCCCGTCAAGGTTAAGAAGATTTTCTTCTTAATGTAACATGTTCACTGTTCAACTGCTGCAATTGACCATAATTTTTTTTTTTTAAAAAAAGCATAAAACAGTATTGAAGACCAAACTAGTTTTTCATTTCTCACTTGCTTCCCGGGGTGGGTGCATTTGGAGTCAACTTGGTGTTGGTTCTCTCAAACTGTCCCCCAACACGGAGGAAAGCGAGGTCAAAGGGGAGACCATTCTTTATTGGCAGGCGGCTGGTTTAACAAGCAAGGGAACGAACTTCAGAGGTTTGTCCTGAGTGAGGCACGATGGGTAGCAATCCCTGCCACACACCCTCCAGAATCTTAACACATTGTGTACTGCATAGAAATCTCTAAGACATATGCCAGGGACCGCACATTTTTGGGCAAACTACACATTATTTAAATCATCATAATGCACTTTAGGTGTTGTTTTTCAATAATTATAACATTTTTATTTACAAAAACAATTAAGCAATTAAAGTTCCTAGTACTTTTTTAACGTATGGTACTGCGTCAAACATTTTCCTCTATGAAGAGGGACCAAACAAAATTTACCTAAATATCTAGATTGGCTCCTTTTTCCATGGGCGTGAAAAAGGAGAACACTCCTGAGCGGTCCTTAACAGATGGCTCTCTAAACAGGAGAAAACTCCTGAGCAAATGAAATGTGTTAATAGGTACAGCGGTTCTCAACCTGTGGGTCGCGACCCCTTTGGCGGTCGAATGACCCTTTCACCGGGGTCACCTAAGACCATCCTGCATATCAGATATTTACATTACGATTCATAACAGTAGCAACATTACAGTTATGAAGTAGCAACGAAAATAATTTTATGGTTGGGTCACAACATGAGGAACTGTATTTAAAGGGCCAGGAGGTTGAGAACCACTGGGTTATGAAGACATCTGAACTGGGTTCAGGCGCAGGTACCATCCAGACGGTCTCAGCAACAGCATCCCCTCTCAGGGCTGCACTCTTGCAAAGGCTTCCACTGTGGAAAAAGGGGGCAGAATATACATTCCAAAGACGGGGGAGACGGTGAGGCGCCTTGGTTTGCCCAGGTCCAGCTCGAGGGGGCAACCTGTATCTCCTTGAGGACCTCCTTCAACACTTAGCAAACGCTAGAAATGCAGTCTCTCTTCATTTCTAACTAGAAGATAGTCGCCAATTTCATGTTCACACTTCTTGGTCAACCAACCTTTCAGTTCCTTTTTCTTTATAATACATTACTGCACTCATTAAAGTAAATTGTATAGCATTGTTTAATTACACCTCAATTTCGAGTTGAAATTAAATTCCAGCCAGTGGTCATTGTAGTTCCAGCTTCATCTAATACAAAGAAAAGTCTGTAGCATGTTTTGAAGTGTTTGGTAAATAAAGACAGGGTGGGGGTTGGGATTAAAGGCCATAACATGTGTATGATCATGGAGTTACACTGAGTTCAAGTCCAAATTACATGGTGTTATAACACTTATTAGAGCCAAACTTCCTTGATTTAATTGACTCTGTTCAGTAAATCCATTTTTGAGCAATTCTTTGTATCAGGTCTTATACTCTCTGTAATAGAAAAGAAGTTAAGAAGAGAAACAGGGCTTATTTGTGTTCTTGGTATTTTCAGTGTACTGCAGTAGCGTTAGTCAATCTTTCAGGAGCTACATGCTGCTGGGTAGATAAGGAGTTCTTAAGTAAGCAAAATACAAAGGAAAGTGATTAAAGTCTTTTTTTTTTTCACCAGTAGATCAAAGAGCAACCAGTACTCAAAAGTGAGATCAAACCTCCTCTAGGACAACAGAAAGACCTTTTAAAAATAATTCATGACATTTGCTATGATTCTTATAAAAGAGAATAAAATAGATTTTACAGGCAGAGGAAAAGGCAACAGAGGAGAGAGGGATAACAGAAAAAATAAGGGTAAAAGGAAGCGGGAGACAGGGAGAGGTGCTGGGAGATTAAAATGGGATGAGGGCCAGAGCACATAGGGACTGAAGGCATGCATGACTGAAAAGAAGGGAATAATATGGAGGACCTCGGGTGCTAGGATGAGAGTAATCAGCTAATGGAGAACCATATGTATATATTTAAACAGAGACATAATGAACTTTGAACTGTGCTTTGAGACCATCAATCTAACAGGAGGTTGTAGGTTGTACTGAAACAGGACTCCGGTGAGAATCCGGATTGCTAGGGAGACCATTGCCAAGGTCTCCTCAGGACTAAGAAGGGAGAACCAGGTGCAGTGACAATGAGCTGAATTAACTGAAGTTGAGAAACCTTCCAAAGTAAAGTCTCTACATGACTTTGCAATGTACTAAGGAGAGGTACAGCTTAGGAAGACTTTAAATTTTCAACGAGGATAGGTGACTTAAGAAAAGATAAATGGAATGCATTTCTTCTCTATTTTCTTTCTTGTTTCTCATAGAATCCATCATTCCTTAATTATGTATTATTTTTACATGCAATTCCTACAACAAGGCAAGCTCCATGAAGAAAAATGGATTTCTCTAACATTTCTTCCTAGTATTTCTCAGAACTGTGCCTGATGTATGTATATTAGTGATTCAATAAATGACAAGAAAATAATTTCCAGTTTGTAAGCGATTGAGTACTCAATACCTGACACCTTCTAAGCTAATAACTCTGCAAACATGATCTCATTTAATACTCTATGAATAGACATGAATCTTTTTACATCTAAACAAAGTGAAGCTTGAAGAATTTCATTGCTTTGTCCAATGAAATGCAACTAGTAACTGTCTCAAAGCCCATATTCTTGAGGGTGTTGTTTCCAGGAATCAGCAGGTAATATAATAGAAAATAATTATCCAGATACTCAATGTGTGGGTCATATAATTAGAACAGGTGGAGGAGGCAAAAATGAATTACATTTAAATTAAAGGATTAAAGGGATGCATGTGAGAAATAGGGAGCTGAAGTTTTCAAGTTTAATACCCACTGCAGCCATGTGCCGAGAGTGAGGACTGTAAGGAGGCACTGGGAAAGGAACAGTAAAAAGTCTTGTGAGGTAAGAGTAGCTGCTGCGGTGAATTACAGTGGACACCTTACTAAGTGGAAGGAGAAGGTTGGCTGAGCTGCTCTGAGTGGCCAGCTGAGCCTGCAAACCATAACTTTCCGGTGCACCAGCCTGTAAGATCGCACAAATTGCCTGAGCTGTGCTCAGCGGCTTGGGTGCCCGAGAGGATGAAAGGCTTAATAGAAAGAAAAGATTTGGTTCCTTTTACAAGAAATTTGGCAGGAATGGAAAAAGAGAGAGTTGAGAAGGGGTGATGGCAACCGAGAAAAGTCGAATATCTTGGAGGGTTTGAGTTGTTTTAACAATTTGTGGGAGAGTATATTTTTGTACGTAAAGTAAAGAACTAGTTGATAGAGGCAACTTGAGAATGTGAGTGAGAGACAGATGCTTAATTTATCAAGGTCACAAAGGAAACGGAAAGGTGGGCCAAAAGCTGTCATGGCTGCAAGAGTAAAAAAAAAAAAAAAAAAAAAGGCCCTGGAAGAATGTGTCAGTTGATTAGAGTGTCATCCCAATACACCAAGTTTGTTGGTTCCGTCCAATCAGGGTACATACAAGAATCAAGAATGAATATATAAATTAGTGGAATAACATAACTCTCTCTCTCTATCTCTCCCTTACCCTCTCTCCATATTCAATACAAAATTAACAAAGAGTAAAAGAAAGCACTATATCAAATATTACTCTGGTGAATTAAATTTTATTCCCAAGATAATAATAATAATAATAATAATAAAAACTATGAGAAGCTGAAAATTTAAATATACTAGTAGGATTTTTTTTGGCTTCAAATTGACTCATGTAATGAAAATATAAATATTTGTAATTATATACAACTTATATAATCATAACTATACATATGAATAAGTTCTGTAATAAAATTGTGTGCAAAGCACTAAAAATCATGGACATGGAAAAGTCTAACAGTATTGGAAGTTGAGCTGGCAGACATGGTGAACAGAGGAAAAATCATCTCAGAAGATTTCAAAAAGAGAAGGAAAAAATTTGCAATGGAAAATTTTTTAAAAAAGGGATATTTGAAGTTAGTTTGGGATTAACAGAGTTTTAAAAACAGAAAATAGTGTGCTGAAGTATGCGTGGTGGGGTGGTTACAAAGCTGGGAAATGCCAATTAGGGCTGGTTTTACATCCTATATTAAGAGAAAGAAGGAGAGAAAACAGAGATTGTTCCTACTACATCAACAGTAAAATGGAGAACAAAATTGAGTTTTGTGTTCCCAAAGCTGTCCTTCTATAAGAAATCGTTGGGAAAGTAAGAGAAGAGAGAGATATATGCTTACAAGGTGCTTGTTAAATGTTTCAGTACAGGGGACACAGCAATTTTCCCAAACCATAACTTGTAAGCTTTAGTTGTAAGAATGGGGAGAATAAGCCGTAAAATTCCTTTATACTAGGAATATGTTAACTCCTGACGATTGTAGGCACAGATAGAGAGCTAAGATCAAACAGGGCAATCAGATAGGGATTTTTCTGCAAAATTCAGGACATTTTCAGAAGAATATAATCCAGGTGACCTTTCCCAATAATGACCTGACCTCTGCTCAGAACTTCTTTCTACAGAGCGAGAGTCCGGGTGTCAGAGGGTGTGACTGACACCAAGAGGAAGGGTAGAGGCAGCTGGAGTGCCTCCGGGCTTGGAGCAGGTGCAGTTAGAGCAGCTGATCCCACAGAGGAGCGTCTACACAGGCTGCGGCCGGCAGCTTCACCTGCAGCGGGAGCTCCTGCTCATGGGTTTGCCTGTGCTTTGCAGTGAGTCTGTGCCTTGCTCCTCTTCAATCCCTTTGCTTCCTCTTCTGCGGTCTGTGTTTTCATCAAATCACTTCAACACGTCCAGCCCCTCCAGCTCTCCCTCTGGTCTCCCGGGAGAAAGAAACATCTTGATGTTGAAATGGATTGATTTGTCGCATTGTCCACAGGTATTAGAAACATCACAGGTTTCAGTGAGAGTGTTAAATATCTATGGGAGTGCCTGTTGACAGTGTGTTATTATATAAGAAAGAGCAAATCATGTTGTTATTTTACAGAAAAAGTGGATAATTTCCCCCCCAAAAGGTTATGTTTACTCAGATATTTTATTTTAGTTGGCTTTCAGAAGAAGATTACAGTAATTCTGCTGGGAGAAGATGTTTCTGCCAGAGGAAGTGTCCTGCATTGAAATAAATAATGGTGCTCCCATCCTACCTAATACACAGTTATGAAATGTTATAGAACTTAGAGCTGATAGCACCATTACTATCGAATTCATTTTATTAAGAGTCCCCTCAAATACATTTTGAGAGTTCACTCCATATTCCAAATTTGTCTTGAACTGTACATAGGAAGGGGGGTAAACACAGCTTACAAGGTGTAGAGAGCAGAAAGTGAGGCTAGGAGTTCACTGTGGTGGCTGGAGTTGTCTGAAAAGAAAGAAAGGAGAAGCTTCAATACTCTCATGGGAAAGAGAAAGCATCCCTGATATGAACAACATTCTCATTAAACTAGAGAGGAAGCTAGATGCCCAGTGTGGATGTAGGGAAGACATACTCAGGCTTCCTAGGGAAAGTGAGATAGAAGAGAGATGGGGGGTTAGAGATGGGACCATGGGAGGAAAGGGAAATAGCGAAGTGAGAGAATAACAGGGTACAGCTTGCTGAGTGGCTGTTATGGCAACCAGGCTGGGAGACAACAAGATAGGAAGGAGATGCTGGGGCACCCAACTGGGCAGAGAAGAACCAATGCCCCTCAAAAGTCAGAGACCTTCCTCCCCCTCACAGAGAGCTCCCGCCCCCCTCACAGAGAGCTCCCTCCCCTCACAGAGAGCTCCCTCCCCCTCACAGAGAGCTTCCTCCCCCCTCACAGAGAGCTCCCTCCCCCTCACAGAGAGCTTCCTCCCCCCTCACAGAGAGCTCCCTCCCCCTCACAGAGAG
>NW_006286235.1:117044-121902 GCF_000327345.1 Myotis davidii
CATTTGGGTCCCTTTCTTCTAGAGGGATCCTTTATCTCAATAAATGTTGCTTTTGCTTTTGCTTCACTTTGTCAGTGAACTCTTTCTTGGATTTTGCCAAAGAACAAACTCTGACCCCAACACTACATCCTGCTGCCACAGCGCCTGAGGAGAGAATGTGCTGAGAGAACATCGAAGCAAGCGTCTTATAGCCTCATGCCTAGGGCACAGATAAAAATAAAACAACAACAAAAAAACCCTCACATAAAGTGTTGTATGTATGTATGTATGTATGTATACACACACAGTATAGACTCATACGTATGTGTATGTAGATATATATGTATGCACCTATACCACAGAGAGAAATATAGTGATTTATGATAATAACTTGCTTTTTAAGGGGAAAAAGCAAGAATATAATTAAAAGTAGAAATATCACTCTTATCAGCTTTAAAGCTACGTTGGTCTTAAAACCTATGAATAGTGGAAGAAAAGAACAATGGATGCATACACCTGCCTATAACTAGTATTTTTACCATGAAGAGATTTTTTAAGGGAATGAAAGTGGCTAGTTTGGGAATTAATTCTAGAAGAGGTCAAGATGTTTTATCACTTTCGAGTTAAAGTTCATGGGCTAAGATTTTACATGGTGATGAATGCTTATTTTAAATTGTTCAACAAATTTAACAATCTTAAAATAAAGGAAATAAAAAAGAAAACTGCCTATGTCTAAGGAATGAAATAAACAAGCCAGCCAACAAACGAACAGACAAAAGAGACCAAATGAATGCATGGGTTGGGTTTACCATGCATGCACAGGAGGCTCTGTAACTCTGCCCATAACTTACAATTGCGTAGAAGTGAGGGAAGTTTTTAACTATGATTGAAGGAAATTGAGAGAGATGTCCAATGGCTCACTAGAAATTTGAGCTCTAAGTGTCAAAATATTTTGTGTATATGACTTTGATTAGGAAAGGGAACAAGGAGTTATAGCTAAAGAATAGAATGATACTTCTTTTGTGAGAAAAAAGCTATCCGTGAAACTCAGAAGCTCCACTTCGGTGCAACAAACACAGATAGGATGCGGAGCAACTCCAGTCTTTCCATAAATGAAATAAAATCTGAGCTTGACAGAGCAGTAACCCTTAAAGCAGCAATCCTCAAATTTCAATATGGCCCCGTATCTTGTTAAATAAGCAACTAGAATGAGCCTGGCATTTTGGCTTTCCCAGACATGGACACACGTTGCTGGCCAGCGTCTTGGTCAGTGAACGCTCGTATTCAGGACCTTTGGCAGCAGCTGAAAACGTGACTTTCATTTTAGCTGCTGAGCGAGTGGAGGATTTGACTGACCCTCACACAGGAGGTGCCCGACCTGCAGGTGGGGCCCTGCCTTGCGAGCCGCTGGCTGAGTGGGGGACAGGCCGCAGAGCGTCTTCCTGGGAGACCAGCTGGAGTTGCCCCCACTTTGTTGTTGACTAACTGTTTCTTCAGTTTGTTAAGGGGATTGTGTTCAAAATGTTTCTTTTTTTCTCTTAGTCTATTGATCACTGCACACCATTTCCTTAAAATGGGCCTCACATAGTTTCTAAAAGTTTGGAGGCGTGCTTGCAGTTCTTTTATTTTTTTCCAGATTTGGAAAGCCCATCTGTGTGGACAGACTTCTTCCTTCCTGGAGGCACCTCTGCTGCTCCGTTACCATTTATTCCACTGGGACACGGCCTTCTTGTCCCCTTGGCTCTCATCGGGGGAAGAGGCTCTGCAGGAGCTCCGAGCCTGGTTTCTCTGCTTTCCTTGACTCTGGCACTCAGCGGGATCCCTCGTTCTTGCATCTACATGATCCTGCGGGGAGTCAGGGTTCCCGTGGCGAGGCCCTGCCCTCCCCTTGTCTTGGTGACCTGGCCAGCCAGCTCCCTCTCAGCTTGTGAATCTGTAGGTTGGTCTCATCCCAAGAGGATGAGATGGTTTTTTTCCTTTTTAATTTTTTTGCTTCCCGTCTCACGTGGACTTTCAAGGCTTTTAGCAGCTTGTCTGCATCCGTGCGTCAGCAGCTCAGGGGAGAGGCCCCACCGGAGAAGTAGAGTTGGGCCAGCCTCTTGTCCAAGTTCTGCAGATCACTGTCCCTGGAGGAGTGTAGCTCCTCCAGGGAGGGGACGGTCATCACAGTCTGCAATCCAGGCGACCACACAAGGCACCCTCCGACCTCCGCTGTGTGGTTCAAAACCCTGGTGCCCTAAAATTACACTTCTTCATAGCAATCTGCATTTTCAATTATTTTAACTCTAAGAATGTGCAATGACAGATAAATAAGATATTTATACTTGGGTTATAAATGTAGTAAGATGTGTTCACACATAATACAATTAAATTATTTATGAAGTAAATAAATTATTAATATTAAACTATTAAAGATAAACATTATTTTATATTACAGAAGAAATCAAGGATTATAATCAATAAATAGTTTCTGACACAGATGTCTTTAAGTCTGTCATCAGAAATCTGGGCTTCTAGTAAGAGAGGCTAGAGTATTTAAGATTATAACCAATGTTACCTCTGCATATTACAATGATTCAATGATTTTTATAAGGATTTAAGTCATTCTTATACTATGTCCTATATTAGTTAAAAGGACATCTTTCCACAGAGTACCCTTTCCATGATCTCCCATCAACTAGACAAAACTATTTTCTAATGCCACCATTTGTGAGACCTTGAATTTTAAATAAAACTAGAGGCCTGGTGCACGAAATTTGTGCATGGGTGGGTGTGTCCCTCAGCCCAGCCTGCACCCTCTCCAATCTGGGACCCCTCGAGGGATGTTCGACTGCCCATTTAGGCCTGATCCCACTGCTGGCTCTCAACCACTCGCCTGCCTGCCTGCCTGATCACCCCCTAACCACTACCCTGCCAGCCTGATTGATGCCTAACTGATCCCCTGCCAGCCTAATTGCCCCTAACTTCCCTCACCTGCAGGCCTGGTCAACCCTAACTGCTCTCCCCTGAGGGCCATCTTTGACCACATGGGGGTGGCTATCTTGTGTGTTGGAGTGATGGTCAATTTGCCTCTTTATTATATAGGATCACTTTTAGCAGCTGTGGAAACTGCTATGACTCAATTCTATGTACTCCCTAAAAATTAGAAATGATCTTGTTTTAATGTATGAGTCCTTGCTCTATCCCTTCTTGATAGAAAGTGTTACAGAAAATAGCAGAAGTCATTTAGTTCCACTTTTCACACACCCACTCATAACAGCTAACACTGGGAAGGCAAGGGAAAATGAGGGACACTCAGAAATGATGAGCTGCTTTTATTGCTGAATGTGAGGAGAGAGAGAGGAAGAGAGGGAAAGAAAGAGGGAGAGAGGGAAAAAGAGAGAGAGGAAAAGGAGAGAGGGGTGAATATTCCTAAGATTATAAAAATAATAGAAAAAATATAAATATATAAAGAGACCGACATTATAAGGAATCCAAAGTAAAAGAAAAGATGGTCACAGTGGCCTATTCATAATGCAACAATGGATTAACTTTCAGAGGTAAAGATTAGAGATGAGCCTCTGCTCCCCAAAGGAGTGAGAATCATCTCTATGAGAACACTCAGAGAAACAGGGGTGGGCAAGAGTAGGGGTGGTTTACAGTTATGAGTAAGCTAAACAGACTAAATTTTTGTATTATTATTGATTATCAAACTACTTATAAATTAATTTACAATATATGTATTATTTATTATATTATTCACATATAATAAGATCCCTGAGAAAATAAAGATAATAAAATATTAACTAGAAATTTCACAGAATTAAAATATATATCAGTGCACACTATAATTTTAAAGAAAAAAGCATGCACAAATCTAGGCATATTAGAGCGAAATTTAGGACCCTCAATGATAAAAGAAATTTAAATTGCACCCAAGGAGAAGAAATTATTATGCACAAAAAAACAAATGCTGATTATATATCCAACATTATAGTAGGAAATCAAATAACATGTTTAAATTATTGAACAAGACAACTTCATAAATAGCACATTACCTTTTAAGCACGCAGGTGAATTAAAAAAAAAACACATTCAGGTAATTAGAAAATTGTCTATCAAATCTACTTTCAGTGGAATTAGGATTTCAATGCTGAAACAACATTTTAATATGTTATGGAATACCCACTGTCACTCTGTAGAGATGGTATGTTTTCTTCTCTTTATATCCATAAATATGGTGAATTATGTAAATGGGTTTCTAATATTGAGCTAAATGTGCAGTTATACAATATGACCTGTGATACCAAGAGAAAGCAATGAAATAGATTATATAAGGGGGTTTAAATAACAATACCAAGTACAGAAGAATAAGACACCAGTGGAAAAACATATTCACAGCAGTCCAGAATAAAACTGATATGATACAATCATGATCAAATGCATTACAAAAGAACAAAGGAAAGGTGATTAGGAACAAAGTATTGTATATTTTGAAATCAATAAATGAAATACTACTATGACTAATAATAATAAAAGTACTTTTAAATAAGCAGTAACAGTACAATGTCACAAAGAGACCTCAATATATTTTAAGAAGAAATACGCTATAATTTTATTCATTCAACTGTATGTAATGGCATTAGAAATCAGAAAAAATGCAACACTCAGCAAATACATACATACACATATGCACATCCCTCCCATTTTCAGAAGGAGCATATACCAAAATACTTATAAGTAACAGTTTAGCTAAATAATTCTTATGGAATTAAAACAATTAGAACCATTCCTAAACATAAAATGTATGAGAGCAGCTATATCACTTAAAAATAGATCAAGAGAATATGAAAACAAATGAGCACTTCCAATTAAACCTTAAACATTTAGTTATAGTCAC
>NW_006286235.1:122500-141885 GCF_000327345.1 Myotis davidii
ACTACATTAACCGATAAGGACAAGGTACATAGAAGAGAATACATCAGCAGGCAAGTGATAGTGACACCGTTTCAGAAACTGGAAAGAAGATAAATGAGGGTTAAATTATTTGGTGGAGCAGAGGGAGCTCATTGTGTGTGTGCCTGTGTGCATAACCGATCGATGCCTGCACACACGTGGGAATCTCCGTCCAGCACTGAAAATCCAGATAGCGGCACCTTCCTTGTAGAAACATGGAAAACTAAAAGTTGGAGAAATTGGTTTAGACATTGTGTGAATTCAGAGATAACAGGCAAAATTGAATGTGGCTTACACATTAACCTGAAAGCAGGGAGATTAATTACAATTCTGAACCTCTTTTCTCCCTAAACCATCAATATTGGCAGCCAGGCTCAGCCAACACAGGTAGGAGATAAGGAGTTTACTTTCCAAGGAGCTGAACAATCCTGTGGTTGATAGCATATGATCTCCCAAAAATCCCCTGCCCTAATTCCTAGAAGCTGTGAACATGTGTAACTATACCACAAAAGGGGTTTGCAGCTTAAATTATGGCAGAACTTTAAAGTAAAGGGAGTTCCAGGGCCTGGGGTGACGCTGCAGCAGGTGCCGAGATGCCAGGAGCCCCAGATGGCAGGTGTGGGTTAGGGTTAGAGTTAGGGTTAGGGTTAGGGTTAGGGTTACGGTTAGGAGGGGAAAAAAAAGTAAAGGGAATTTATTCCGGATTATCCCAGTGAACATAAGCTAATCACAGAGACCTTAAAAACACAACTTGCCCTGGCTGGAGCAAGACAGATAACACAAGGTGAAATCAGAGAAATTTTTAAACATTCCATTAAATCCTGTAATTGGAAGAGGTCCAATTAAACAGAGGTTACAGAGATAATTTTATGGTGAGGCACAGTACTTAATTCCATCAGAAGCAGAAAGCTTTGATTCAAAGAGTTTATGTTTCTCTATAGATTACTAACGAGCAGCTAAACAAATTTAAACATTTGAAGGACCCCTCTAAGTAAAAGCCAGAGATTAAAACTAACAAATGTAAATAATTTCTTAGAGATCCCAGAGAAACATTGACTAGAATGAAAAAAAAAATAACCTAGCAAAAAATCTCTATAATTATGTAAGATGGCATTTGATTTCAGAAATAAGGCAAAGATGTAGAAAATAGGGGCATTCCAATAATATTGGAAATTGGGAATATTACAGTAGAGATTAAAACAAATGAATATTAGATTATTAGAGACCAAAAAAGGAAGAAATATGAGAAATTAAAATAGTATCAGAGAATAAAAATTGGAGGCATAGAAATAATCAGAGAAATCATACTAACCAATTTTCAGAAATGAGGAAATGGATTTCTAGACCTCACTATAAACATCACATAATCAGTGATAACCAACTCTCATATATCTTCCTAGAATTTTAGAATGGCGGTGATAAACAAAAGAATAAAAAATGATCCATGGTTTGAAGATGAAAACAGGTTCATGTAGGCATAATCTACACGGCCCCCATGATCTTCATTACCTGGTGTTGTACTCATGTTAGGTTACATTTTCTGGCCAAAGAGATGAATACCGTGTCTTTTGTTAGGTTGTATTCTCAAAACAATCCATTTTAAATTAATCAAAAGGCAGATTATCAGGGGTAAAATGGGTTAATCAGTTGGCAAATCTAAAAGTGAGTATATACCTTCCATGAGGTCGGAGACTCTTTCCTGATGCCCGAAAGGACAAGCTGCCATGAGATCTGTAGACAGAGGACTCTACCAGCAACTTACTGTGATTGCAAGTGTACTCTTTCACTATCAAGTCTCTAGATTAATCTGTAGTCAGGTCAACAAGTTGATTGCATCCCCATGAAATGCTAAGCGGAGATCAAGCTAGCTTGGAAGTCAAGTTTAAAGGCATGCAATCATGAACCAGAAAAGCACCGGGTATTTCAACATAAACAATAAAAGGATCCTTCTTCTACTTTTACAAATTCTGTGATGTCACTGGTCCCACCCAGACAGATACTCAGGATAATTTTCCTATTTTAAAATCAGCAAATTAGCAGCCTAATTACACCTGTAACCTTAATACTCCTTTACCATGTTCCTTATAATATTTACACATTTGGGGGGATTAGGGCATAGATGCCTCTGGGAGGCCATTATCTTGTCATGGACCCTATTCAGTCATTTAACCTTTTGTTAGTGTTTTTATGTAATAACAATATAGCACAACTTGAAATAATGGAATGGAGTACATGTGGGGCCCTGAGAATGACATTCAGGACCTGAATTAATCAATAATCTCTCCACTATTCTGAGTTTATAACCTTTCTCCACTTATTTTACCACATCAGGTCCATATCAATTCCACCTTTAATTTCATCCTATACTCATACTGAGAAAAGTGTGTGAAACTCTCTATAATACCCCAAATTTCTCATTGGATAGTCAGCATAGGTCAGCATTACTGTACAATAAAGAAACCCAGAATCCCTAAAGTTTAACACAGTAAAATTTATTACTCATAAAAAGCCGTAAACTTCCTGGTAACATTTCAAATCCAAAGTCTTTTATTACATGTGGAGCGTTTTCCTTATATATTCTGTTCCTTGGTAGTCTATTCATATTTTAAATTCTCTATGGTGGTCAATAGGATCCAATTTCCATTTTCCCTATGATATTCAACTACTTCCCTCCTTACCTTCCTCCAGTCATAGATGCTTCCTTGCTTCTTTTTAAAAGTAGTCCATATACTCATCCTCATTTCCTTTGCACTGCCTTTTCTCTCTGCTTGTAATTCTCTTCTCTCGGGTACCCACATGGCTAATTCCCTCGCCTCATTAAAATCATTGCTTGATTTTCATCTTCTCAATGAGATCTCCCTTTGGACATTCTCAATATTATAAGTGATTCCTCTCTCCTCAATTCTCCTGACCCTCCTTAAACTACTCCGCATTTTTTCTGTGTTCATAGAACTTATTTCTAAGTAATTTTTATATTTTTATGTAGTGTTTGTCAGTCTCCCCCAACCAAGATGTAAGTTCCAAAAGAGAGTGATCTTCTCTTCAATAATTACTAACAGAAATCATTCACTTAGGATAGGTGCTGGACAATAATGAATATTAATGTATTCATTTTATGTTATGAATGAAGGAATACATGTAGTGTGGGTGAAGCACTTTGTATTTGGGTACTGCTCATCACTTTGATGACTTCATGAAACGCTGAATGGAGTACACCCAAAGTTTAGTAGGAGTTTACTCCTCACTCTCCTTTAGGATTTCCAGAGAAGCATCCTCAGACTTCCTATGGGGACTGGAGAAGTGACAGGACCATAGCAGAAGCTGGAGTTGGGATATGGCGATATTTAGATATTTCTAAATGTCCTGTGAGTTCCTTGGTATTGACCAGCATTTTCCTGATTTCCTAGCAATCTAACCAGTCACTTTCTACAGGTCTTTTTCTAGGAGCGCTCACCTAGTGTCCTTGACATGGATTCTGCGTTTATATGCTACACATCTCACTCCTGCTCATGACGCTACCTGGCTCTGTAGCATCATTCTCCTCTCCAGGTATGGGTGACAATAACTGCTCTTCTCTTCTGTTTTGGCCTCTGCACATTCTGAATGCAGAGCAGTGGTGTCTGCTAAGTTAGTGACCATGTGTCTGTGTTCTGCCTTTTTATTGGCAGACATACCCTCTGCTGTCCTCTTGATCTGCACAAATCTGTACTTTTTATACACATTTACTTTCATGAGGTCTCAAGAGGGAGAAGAAATATATCTGATAATTCAGTGTACCTGTCCAATTTGAATCTGGCTGTTATTATATTTTTACTAAATTTTTAACTCTAAGAAGTCTAATCAATCTGAAAGCTAGCTACCGTTGTTCTTATATTTCTTATTTACAATATCTTAACTCTACAAGATTTAATACTGTATTTTGTTTATGGAATATCCTTACCAACTTAATCAAAATTCATGTTAATGGCATTTGATTATCCACTTTTACTGAACTAAACATAATGTTTTGCAGAAACAATAGTAAAATGTTTTTTTAATAAGTATTCATAAAAGGTACCTAAATTTAATGTGACCTATTAAAAAATCCCTTTTATATCTGGCTATATCATTTTAAATGAAATTATACAATTAACTGAGAGCTGCTGAACATACTTATTTTAATGATTTTAATGCAGTATTAGATATATTTTTTTTTATTTTCCCTAGATAAAAAAGGAAATTGAATGTAGGTTGTTTTGAAAGGAGTTATAAAATAAAAAAGAACTAGTACTATGAAGACAGTCTAATGATTATGTTTGAAATAGAACTACCTTCTCTCAGGAAGCTGGTAAAGGTTGTTATTTAGAGGCATTATTTAGACTTTTTGTTTCAAACAACTATCTCTCTGAAAAGGAGCTAAAATTTCAAAATGACAGACTAGTTTTGAAAGTATTTAAAATAAAATTCTATTTCATCCTTTTTAATACTGCTTCTATCCTTCCCACACTTTTGGTTCAAGGGATCACATAAAGAATTACATGGTAGCATCAGTCTATAATTGTAATCACTCTTACTTTTCAATAATTTATTTGAAGGTGCTAGTTCCTCATTATGTAGTGTTATTTGGTTTCATTATCATAATGGTATTTCTATTTATAATGGTAATTCTTCATTCTTAACAGTAATCATTTTAATTTTAGGAGCAATTATTTTGTTAGAAATTAATTTAAAAAAGAAAATAGTCAAAACTGAGTAAGTTAGAAGTAGAATCTATTTATTTGGACTGAATTAATGTAACTCCTTGGTTTATTTGGTGATAAGACTATTTTGAAGCCAACAGCTCTCTGCTTGAGTTCCGCCTGACTTCCTGCAATGATTTATGTGTGTGCGAACACTAATTCATGTCCCAAAGTGACAGCTAGAAAGAGTGCAAATGTTGCTCAGGTGGCTGATTATCAGAAAAGTTACTGAAATACATGAAGTTAGGTATTTAGTGGGCAGTACTAGTTGGTCAAACATAACTTATCACACCTGATAAAAATGTCCTTGGCTAAATCTAGTTATATTTGTAACATCATTAAATGAGTTACATATTAAAATAGAAGACAGATTAAAGGAGGTATTTCTCTGATTTTGACCTTGGCTATTTATGGTCCTGGTTTTCATTTGGTGGGCCTTCCATGCTATTTCCTTCATTGGGGGGATAAATTTGGCATTGTAAAAGTTCTCAATACATTTCTCAAAATTTTCCATGATTACTCACCATGTATCCACTTTGAGTTGAATTTGTGAAAGAGATTGGAGATTGAGGTATGATGCAAAAAAATTGTTATAAATAGTTGATAGTTTTATTTCAGTAAGATAAGTTTAACAGTTATAACCTACCTTGGGCCATGGTTACATATAGATTAATTCACAAGAGGGGGTTGTATACACTTCCTCATGCAATTGTGTGTCTCTTCATGAGAGAACATGGTATTAAGTTCTAGGGGATGGTTCACACTTAGTATTCAGAGATCTAATAAAAAATGTTTTATTACTAGAAATTCTCAGAAATTATTCAACCTCTCTGTTTCTTCTTGAATTGATCACCTTAATTTTATTCAGAGCTAAATGCTAAGTATTTTCCAATTTGGTGGTTGTGAACTGTGACAAAAATTACTTTCTCAGGACAAGTGGAGACCATCTACCCCCATGGCTGAAATGTGATTGGAGCAGAGAGACTTTGAAGATGACCAACAGGATCCCTGCTCCTTGTACACAGTGCCGACAGTTGAATGTAGCTGTACCTGTAAATATGATGAAATACTTCCATGATGACACTATCTTACATACAACACTGTCTTAGCTGAATGAGGAGAGATTTTTCTGTTGGATTTGGAGAAGTAAGCTGCCAAGCTCTGAGCCACATGGCAAGAGACTAAGGGTGGCTTTTAGAAGTTACCAGCATCCCCCAACAGGGAAAGCAAGAAAATTGAAACTTTGGTCCAATAGCCAGAAGGAAGTGGATTCTGCTAACAGCCAAATGTGCCATAAAGAGGTCCCCAAGTTTTATAAAGAAAGATAACTCAGTTGCTATCTTGATTTTAATCTTGTGATGCCATCAATTGACCATTAGCTAAAATATCCTAGAATCCTGACCCATGGCAACCATGAAGGAAAAAAAAATTGCTTTTGAAAGCTGCTAAGTGAAATTTCCAGAAAGGCTGGTTTGACCTAGCAACTGAAGGACTTGTTAGGTGTATGAGGAATAAGAGTTTACAATTTTTACTTCTTCAGTGCTAAACGAGTCTGATTGTAGGTTATCTTCTTAGATTCAAAGTTGAGAAATAAACACATAATTTAGAAGGAAAGGTTAAAGAGAAGATTGTGTTTCAAAGTTAGTTATCATAAATGTGGATTAGCATGACATATATCACAGTAAAATTATTTTTGCACATTTTAATACAATTTGTGAAGGCTCATTGACCAAAATATTTTAACTGGATGCTGCAATTAAAATAATTTAAGGGCTTTGCTTGATTTAAGGCTACACTAATGCAAGTCATTAATTCTTGTAATTATACTCAATGCCATTTTTTATTGCAACAGAGAATACATATAGTATGTGACTATGTGCAGTTATTTTTTAAATTACTATGAAGAACATTTTACCAAAGAGAGGCTGATGTTTTATATAACCCTTATGTAATGAACAGGGTAGCAGAAATGGCGATGTGAAATAAATCAAGAAGTTGCAAAGTTAAAAATGTTTGTGATTTTAATTTTGCTTTCTATGTTTCCTTTTACTATATCTGATGCTAGGAATTGTTAAAATTATTAGCCTGAGCAGAAAGGAAGGGGAATAGTACATCATAGTATAATTGAAGAAAGAGCTAAAATCTAGATCTTGAACCGATATCCTACATATTTTGAGAGAAAAATATTCAATTCTTCATATAAATAGTATCAAAAGTGATGCTAATGCATGCATGAAAATGTTTCATTCTAGCACTTAAGCATTATTTAGATAAATTATGATAACACTTCCACATTCTTCAAAAATACTTTTAAGAAGGCAAGATATACAAACCTTTTGGCAAACACTTTGCTTATTATATAGGAATCACATGCAAACAACATTTGTAACAGAAGTATAAAGTGCTATTATAAGAAACACTTGTGCACACGCTGCCCTGTTTCATAACTGAATATACTGTTGATAGATATTGGAAATAATGACTATAAGTAATGATAAGGATTGATGAGGGAATTGGAAGATCCTAATTGGAACCAAAGCCATAAAAGAAAAACAAAAAGACAGGCTCAAGTACACCAATTATCAAGTCAGAGAACTCTGATGTCCTGTTTAAAGCAAGTTTTCTATTACAAAGTAGCCACCAACAAAAGTGGGTCAATTCTCAGCCCTGTGGACTATATTATGCTAAAATATCCACTCTACAGGAAAAAGGTGAGACCCTGAGATAGGAATATCTGGGTAGACTTACTTTAGAAGCCTGACCTCACAGATTTGTTTGATCCCCTCAATGTAACGCAAGTGCTCCCTCCCCTTACTGTAGAAGAGAGACCTCTCTTTATGTGAAAAAATGAGATTTCACCTGAGGTGGATACCTTATGAAATAATGCTTCCCTCCTCAGTATTTGATATTACCTGTACAAACAACTAGACTAGTGGCTCTCAAACTGCCGTGAACATACCAAATACCTGTACAGATGGTAAAAATTATGGGTCTCAATCCCCATCCCTGGAAATTACAATTTGGTAAGTCATACTTGGTTATAAATGTGTATTTTAACATTGTTTTGAGCAATGATGCTGCAGATTCAAGGATAACATCATAAGTTATTATATCTTACTAGAGGCCCAATGCATGGGGCAATGGTGGGGCAATAGTAGGGCCCCCGCTGGCACCCACCTTGGCTGGCCTGGGGCCTGTGGGCTGGGGGAAACTCCTGCATTGAGCGTCTGCCCCCTGGTGGTCAGTGCATGTCATAGCGACCAGTCGTTTCACTGGTTGTTCAGCCATTCAGTCAATTTGCATATTAGGCTTTTATTATATGGGATATCTTATGAAGTTTCAGCAGAGCTCCACTGGTATGGCCCTTGTTATTAACAGGCAGAAAGGGATTATTCCCCAGAGGAGATGTAGCACCATAACCCTCTTGCTGTTTCACTGGCGTTGAGTTCAGACTGCATCCTACTCTCCTCTATTGTAGCGGCCCGAAGTGAACTCCTCCATTTCCACTTCACTTTTCTCAGTATAATTTTACTTTAACAAAGCATAGAGAAAGAGGAGATGCCAGAACAGCCTTGCCAGAGTGTTGGGGATGGGTCACAAGGCTCATGGTGCTGGACATGCTGAAAAGGATACAATATGTAAGAACAGAGAATCTACCAGTTATCTACATTCTGCCAGAGAGCTGAGAGGATATTCCCCTCACTACATTAATAAGAAATATGCTTTGACACAAACACCAAGATGCCATGTAATGCAGGAGTGATAAATAGCAAGAAAGAGTCAGGCCACTCTCAAAGGAAGAGGGAACGGATATTGGTCTATGAAACACAATCGACATCCGTCACAACCAGTCCTAAGTTATTTTACCTTGCCTTTGTGCATTTCTGTAAACCTGTTTAAATATTTCACAATCAGAGCAATTTTAAATTAACACAAACATTAAATTAATTTTATTTTTGCTTATATTCCACTAATTTCTAAAAGATATTGCAGAATAAAATGAGTTTTTTAAAAAATTAATGAACATGCGACCATGATTACATTATAAATGAAATGAGGACAAAAATAAGATGCATGAAAAGAAAAGGACAGCTCTGCTAGAGAAAAAGGGCTGCATAGTTTCTAAAACTTAGATATAATTCAGAATTAGCTGCATCTTTATAACCAGCAAAAGAGGGCCTGTGTCTGGTCGTGTTGTTCTTGTTATGCAAAGTAAGAAGCACATATTGCTATTGTAGCAAACTACCACAAACTCCTCCGTTACTGTTTAAAATAACACAAATATATCAACTCACAGCTCTATAGGTCTTAAGTGCTGGTGGACAGCCTGGTTGTAGATCTCACAAGGCTGAAATGAAGGTGTTTGTTGGCCTCAGCTGTCATCACTAGGCTTTGGGGAAAATTCACTTCCAAGGTCATTCAGGGTGTGGGCAGAATTCTTGCAGCGTTTTTCTAGCTCAAGTCCTGATGCTATCCTTGCTGCCTGTCATCCAGGAGGCTCTCAGTTCCTTAACACCTGGAGTCCTGGCCATCTTCAAACTAGCAATGAGACTTTCAGTCCTTCTCATGCTTTGAGTCTCTCCAACTGGTCTCCTTCCAGTTTTTTGCAGCTCACACTGGAGTCAAATCTATGCTTTTAAAGATTCCTGCGATTTGATTGGGCTTTACCACTTATTCCACATTAATTTCCTTATTTTAAGATCCTCTCCCTTAATCACATCTGCAAAGTTCTTTTTTCCAAGTATTGTGGTTCCAGGGACTAGGGGGAGGACATATTTTAGGGGCCACCCAGCCTTCCACAGGGATGAACTTTTCAAAACACAAAAACATACAAACCTTTTTCAGGTGGATGAGTGGGGTCACTGTGACCCAAGAAATAATGTCCTCAGTATATCTCTCATATTATTCATGTAAAATCAATTTCCTTTGGCAAGTGCAACCTCCCATGCAATTTGATTTCATAACACTAAAATTGTTTGGTCAAGGCAAGGGTGGCATAGCGCCTTTTAGTAGTAAATTGTCTCAATATGTGGATAGATGGTACACATCGTCCTTATACAATAATCCTGAAATATTTTTTCTCTCCAGCTAACATTTTGATAAAAGCTAGAATTAGGTAGTTTTCCTTGAAGGTCTCTAAGAAGGGCCTGGAAATGTCGCAATTCTATATAGTGTATTAAAAAGTTTGTCGACTTTGCAAATTAGCTAAACAGAAGATGAGCTTGAATACCAGTTATTATTATTATTATTATTATTATTATTATTGGTCTTCTTTTGTTAACAGAATTGTGTTGGTGCTACCCCTCAAATATCAGTAAACTGAAAAAAAATATTTTATATTTAGATTGGTTGCATAAATTCATGCATATAAAGTGCTTGAAAATTACCTTTTTTTAATGATGAAGATGCCTCATTATCATTTTTTCTAAATGTACGTTGGTTGCTGAGTGAATTTATCATGCTCATATTTCTGTCTTTTGGCAAATCAGGCATATTCTGAATGTAATGATAATCCCTACCCAGCAGGTATTTTTAAGTGAATACAAACAAAATTAACTGTGTGCAAGTGTTCATAAAATTATGCTTTGACATGATGTGAGATGGCACTTTATTTTCCTTATTTTCAATAGGCAAATTGCAGACTAATTTACTGATTCTAAAGAAATGAATAACTAATCTTTTAGTTACAAAAAAAAAAAAAACCTACATGGATGTTGAGACCATTCTTCTACACATTTTAAAAGGAAATCTTTACTTTTATTTTCTTATTTTATACACTAATAATAGGTTTTGAAATATTTCCTTTTATTTTAAAATTTATATTATAATCCACTATTTAATAGCCTTTTATTTATCTTTAAAAATAAGGAAACAATCAAATATTTCCTGTGAAAATATTGCATTGGATTAATATATCTATTCTTTTACTGGTACCCCTAATCTCAGGACACATAGAATAAACTTAAAAATAAGAGCTGCCAATTAAAATGATTGATATGATTCATTATTTCTATTTGCAAATTTGCAAATTCTCTCAAATACCTATGAGTAAAAAGAATGAATAGATACAGAATATTAACCTTCTGTAACTCTATGTCCCAACCACCCACAAGCAGCCATCTGTTACTCGTAACTAGAGAATTCTAACATAAGGTCTATGAACTGGATGCTTATGTTTTATGAAAAATAAATGGTGGAAAGAGCCCAGAAATGGTAATTCAACATGTTAGAGTCTCATCTCAGCCACTGACGAATGGGCTTCATTTCCCTTTCCTAATTGCAAATAGCAAAAGTATCCTTCAGAGAGTTGGGTTAAATGTTACCTCCAGTCATACATTGCTTTGGTGTGTGGGGAGCAACTGCTCTAGAGCACAGACATTATTTGCAGATGCAATTTCATGTTTTATTGTGTTCACTTCATATTCATGTGCTAAGTCACATTTGCACTGAAAGTCAATCTTTAGTTAATATAAAGAAGATTGAGGAGTAACAGCAAGATGTCACAACCACTTTTATTTAACAGTAATATTTATGTTAACGTTTATTTATTTTAGTACTAGAGGCCTGGTGCATGAATTTGTGCACTGGTGGGGTCCCTTGGCATGGCCTGTGGGGATGGGGCTGAAACCAGCATCCAACATCCCCTGAGGGATGTAGTAGTGCACAAAGTGGAAGACAGCGGGAAGAGCCCCTCCCACTCATCCTGCCCCATTCATCTTGGTCAGCTGAGTGTCTGCCCCCCCCCATCCCCCTTGTCTTCTACCACTGTCCCTCACATCTCCTGGTCTGCCACACCCACTATGGAGAAGTGGGTCCCTAAGGAGGAGCTCCCACAGCCTCTCTAGGGGTGCAGACTGTCGTGGGAGAAATAGGGTAAATGCCCAAGGGGTGACCAGAGCAGACCAGGGAGTCATAGTAGCTGCAGCAAGGGCACCCACTTCACGCGCCATCCTGCAAGTCCTGGGGTGACTCTGGTCTGATAGGAGGAGGCAGGCGCTAGGGATCGAGTTTGTGGTCTCTTTTTTCCCTCTCTCCATTCCTCAGTCCCCGCTGCCTGAGGAGGATGCAGCCAGAGGGGTTGATTGAGGTCAAGGGAGCTGCACCTCCGAGCAGTGCCTGGGAAGCTGCGGAATTTGGGCCAGTAGCCCAGCCTCCCAATATGAACTGCAGCTCAGCCCTACCTGCTTGAGATATTTCATAGATTCAATTGCCTGCTTCTCTTTTCATCTGTCCAAGTTGACTGCCGCCTGGTGGTCAGTATGCATCATAGCGACTGGTTGACTGGTCAACCGGTTGCTTAGGCTTTTATATATATATATACTAGAGGCCCGTTGCATGGAGATTCGCGCAATAATCCTTCCTTCCCCTGGCTGCTGGCACCAGTTTTCCTCTGGTATCCGGGACCTAGGCTTTTGGTCCGGCTGCAGCAGAGTAGCCAAGCCTTGAGGCTAGGCTTCTCTGCTCTGGCCACAGTGAGGCTTGGCTTCAGTCTTTGCTGGGGCCAAAGACTTCAATCTTTGCTCCATGCCTGTGTATGCAAATTGACCTGCCATCTTTGTTGAGTTAATTTTCATACTCATCCTGATTGGTTGGTGGGTGTAGTGGAGTGACACCAATTTGCATGGTTCTCTTTTATTAGTGTAGACTAAAGGCTCGGTGCAGAAAAATTTGTGCACTCGGGGGGGCATGGGGGGGCCTCAGCCTGGCCTGTGCCCTCTCGCAGTCTGGGACCCCTCAGGGGATGACCACCTGCTGGCTTAGGCCCGCTCCCCGGGGGATTGGGCCTAAGATGGCAATCAGACATCCCTCTGGCAGCCTGGCAGCCCTTGGGGGATGTCCACTTGCCAGCGGGGAACAGGCCTAAACTGTAGTCGGACATCCTTAGTGCTGCTGAGGAGGCAGGAGAGGCTACCTCCACCACTGCTGTACTGACAGCCACCAGCCTGGCTGTGCCTGAGCAGAGCTCCCCCTGTGAGAGTGCCCTGACCACCAGAGAGCAGCTCCTGCATTGAGCGTCTACCCCCTGGTGGTCAGTGTGTGTCATGGTGACCAGTCATTCCCAGTCCTTCTGCTGTTAGGGTCAGTTTGAATATTACCCTTTTACTATATAGGCTAGAGGCCTGGTGCATGGGTGGGGGCCGGCTGGTTTGCCCTGAAGGGTGTCCTAGATCAGGGTGGGGGTCCTGTTTGGGTGCATGGCCAGCCTGGATGACGGGCTGATGGCTGTTTGCAGATGGTCACAACCCCTTCAGGGTGGGTATCTGGGGTTTATTTACCTTCTATAATTGAAACTTTGTTGCCTTCAGTGGAGCTCAGAGCTGGCCGTGGCAGGTGGGGAAGGTTAGTTTCCTCTATCACTGGAGCAAGCAAGCCTCCTGTTCACTTCAGCTGCCTGGCTGCCGGCCGCAATCTTGGTTGGCAGTTAATTTGCATATTGCCCTGATTAGCCAATGGGAAGTGTGTTGGAGATACGGTTAATTACCATGTTTGTCTATTACTAGACAAGATAGACTTTTTATTTGGGATTTAGAAATATAATAAGAAGGCATAAGTAAGTCAAAACTTTTGAGTGAAGCCCTGGCAGATGTGGCTCAGTGGTTGGCTGGTTGTCTTATGCACCAAAAGGCTGCTGGTTAGATTCTGGTCAGGTGCCCAGGTTGTGGACTCAATCCCCACAATTTGGATTTATAGTAAAAGACATCATTTGGACTAGCAGATTCAATATTAAGAAAGTGTGTTGATCAAGGCTATAATTACCTGATCGCCTCTCTGCATGTCTCAGCTTCACATCCATAATTGTCACCTGGTACATATGTCTCCATTAACAGTTTAATAAGGGTGGTAATTATAGCTTTGGATTTAATAAGCCAGTAAACTGAGTCATGCATTATAATAAATTACATATTATTAATCAATTAAAATACATAATATATACAGACACATATATAACATATGTCCATATAACTACATTTTTATAGATAGATAGATAGATGATAGATAGATAGATAGATAGATAGATAGATAGATAGATGATAGATAGATGATAGATAGATAGATAGATGTATAGGGCCACATAACAATTCTTTTTCACTAACATATTTGGAGATCTACTTAGCTAGAGTATGGCTCTCCTGTAAAGTCTCTAAATCATCTTTCCCCATTATTCTCATCTGCTTTCCCACACTGGTCCAGAGATTGTGCTGATTCTTAGGCTAATATGAGATTAACCAAATCTTATTTGTTAATTGTGAAGAGTTTTTATACCACTTACAATATCTGGAATGTTCAGTCTACAAAGCATGAAGGATACATGTCTATCTTGATCTAACACTTTCCAGAGCTGTGATACTGAATAAACTTAAAAATGCAGGATTCTGAAGACATGATTCTCTTAAGTTATAAATCCATCCTTATAAAGATTGCCAAAATGACATTTTTCCAGAGCATTTTTTCATGATGGGTTTAGTGTGAAGTCTCCTGGATTTTTAGTGGAAAAAATAACAAAAGACATCCTTAAATTTATGGTTTCTAGGCTTAAATTCTTTTGAATTATCTCTGGTGTTTCAATATTTAACTGTTTCTCAGCCACATAAGAGGATAAGGACAGATAACCCTGATATACTGGCAATGTTGTGTGGAGTGGGAGAATATCTTATTAATTTCTTTTATAATTTCTCCCAAATCTCTCATTAAGAAAGACACTCAATAAAAGTGATTTTATCTCCAAATTATTAAGTATTTTTAACTAAGGTGTGCATATAGTTCTATTCAATTCAACTCAGCAAAACTAATTATTGATTTTGGCCAACCAGTCAGGTGGTTGAAAATTAGGAGAGAGTATAGGGGACATTAGATATACTAGTTAGTCTTAGAAAGTCTGTAGTTCAGGGGTAAGAAATGTAGCCACATAAACAATACATAGGTCACTTTAAGGTAGTATTTGGCAAGTCTTATAGGAATGGATGAGCAAGAGCAGAATGGATTTTTCGGACATCTTTGACAATCCAATATGGAGTCACTGTCAGCCATATCAAGTCAGGCAATAGGGAATAACAGGAACGCTCTTAAAAGGGGCCAGGAATACCCCAAACCACATCTGGACACTTGAATAAGGACTCCATCTGCACACCGATAAGAGTGGGACATTCACCCCTGGTGAGCTATAAAGACTCAGAGCCCCAACCACCCAATGCTTGAGCCTGGCTCTGCCTTAGGCCATGCTGGGAGCCCTATTGGACTTCCACTCCGCTGGATGCATGCTGCCACTGCAGCCACCTGTCTGTCCACCTGCTAACACCGCCAGTGATGGCACTTCACACCAAACACTCACTCTGCTACCTTCTATTGGTAAGCTACCCCTCTGGGTGTAACCTGTGTGTGACTCCATTGCTTCACTGGGGATGTCTCCCCTAATAAACAAGACACAAACGTGTGTGGATGACTCCTTTGGGGACGCTTTCTTGCTCACAATAGAAGTTTTACATTTTATCCTAGAAGTTGAAGATATATTAGTATTGGTATTTGAGCATGATAAAAAAAAGAGTCTAGCTAGAATTGGCAAGAGTAATGCCGGCAGTAGAAATAGTACTGCCGGAGAGGTTTACAAATGCACAGATCCTTGTGATAGGGGAATGTGCAATGTAAGAGGAACAAGATAACTCATCTGGAGTCAGATTCAGATCTGTTTGTATGCAACCTGAACAAAGAGTTGTTAAAGAGAAGCATAACAAAGAAATTTGTTTAAGAAAGAATATTAGGGATCTTGAATTAGTAGATGAATAGTTTGGATTATAAGGATATTATAATAACTCAGCACAGGGGTAATGAAGACTTCAACTAGAAGGCTTCAACTAGATATTGAGGGAAAAGATACCAATATGTGTGTACAGAGACACAGGCATATACACTTCCTCATTTTGTAAGATTAAAAGATTCTTTTGATGGTGAGACTCATCATACTGGCATCACAAAGGTGAAAGGCAGAGGAAGGCCGTACAGCGAGAAGGCTGCCAGGCAGGGTCACACTGGAGGTTGTGCTTAGATTTTTGTCAAGAGGCAGGAGGATAAGGGGGAAGCATAGAGCACAGCCTTTTTTTTTGGGGGGGGGGCGCATTCTTTGGGAAAGGCATGGCAGAGGAGGGTAATGTTTTAGGATTGGCCATTTGGAATAATTCTGATGGGCTTTGGGGGACAAGGCCTGGCCTTAGATATCTAATACTTGGCCCTTGATTAATTTAGCTTGGCAGAAATACGGCTCGCTATGTAAAAGATAGATAAAGAGGGTGTTTAGGGGCATGAATTCAGAATTCAGTGGTTTGTATATGAAAGGTGGGCTCACCAACAGCTGTTTAATATCCGTAGGAATTAGCTTTGGGAGGGCATTTTTTCCACAGCAGCTAGGCATCCCCAAGATATCAAACTTTATAACATCTAAAAATCAATATTAATGCAATAGTATTTCTCTCCAACATTTGAAAGAAAAAATATATATTCTTCAAAACAATCCTAGCATTTTCCTCTGTTATAGATTGAACTGTGTACTCCCAAAGGTGTTGAAACCCTAACCTTCAGTACCTCTGAATGTGACTTTATTTGGAGTTAGGGTCTTTGTAGATGACCAAGTTAAGATGCTGTCATTAGAGAAAGAACTAATACAATGTGATTGCTGTCCTTATAAAAAGGGGGGGATTTGGACACAGGGACAGAGACACAGGGAGGACTCAGGTGAAGATGGGAGCAGCGTTTTCACAAGCCAAGGAACACCAGACTGCGGACAACCCAGCAGACGGCATGAGGCAGATTCTCCTTCACAGCCCTCAGGAGGAACAGACCCTGCAGGCACGTTGATTTAGGACTTTCATCTCTAGAACTGTGAAAAAAAATAAGTTTCTGTCTAGGCCACTGAGCTTGTGGTACTCTGTTACAGCTGGCTTATGAAACAAAATACACCTGATTTTCCTTTTTATATTTCTGGGTTCCATTACTGGCCCCCACGGAGGCTGCTCAGGAAGCAAAAATGATGGCATGATTTGGGATATTTTTTCTGACACTAGATGTTGTGAGGACACTTCACCAGGCCAGTCACAGACTGATAAATGAGAGATAAATAAAAGACATGAAGCCCGGTCGGCATGGCTCAATGGTTGAGCATCAACCTATGAACCAGGAGGTTAAGGCTTGATTCCTGGTCAGGGCACATGCCCAGGTTGCCGGCTGGATCCCCAGTGTGGGATGTGCAGGAGGCAGCTGATCAATGATTCTCTTTCATTATTGATATTTCTATATCTCTCTCTCCTCCCTTCCTCTCTGAAATCAATAAAAATTAAAGATAGAAATACATCAAGGTAATTAAAGATTACATCTAAAATCCGTGTCTAGTACAAAGTCAAAACATGGCTGACAGTGAACAAACACACATAAAACAACATCGTTAAGAATATTTTAGGCCATGTCAATATGTCAACATTGTTTTCACTGTCCTCTTCCATTTTTTGTCTTTGAATAGTATTAACCATGCATAAGCAAAGTTATTTTAATTATTAAAAATATGATAAAAATGAGGACTGTTTTCTGATTTTATTTTCCTTACATCCAACTTCCTCTATAGATATAGCAAGTAATGATAATTTTATCAAATGAAAAGTGATATTTACAGTAGATTTTAAAAACTGTTTTAAAAGTCTATATTAATAAATTTATTTAAGTTGTCATAATTCAGTTAAGTTAGAAATACAAAGAAATTTAATTTTAAACAAGAATAAAATAATAAAGTCATTACTTAACAAAAAATGATTCATTGATCAAATATTGTTTTTAGTCTATCACTGTACAAAATATAGTGTTCTGCATCTTAGAACACAATGCACTTTAACTTGCACTGAAGTTTGAAATATGTAATATTTCAAATGCATCCACTATTTTATAACATATAGCATATGCTCATTGTCTTTAAAAATTTGAGAACAAAATTGAAGCAAAATATGAAAAACATATAAACTTATCTTTAGATACTCTTAGTAATGTGTATATTTTTTTGATTACATACGGAAGAATTCTTATTTGTTCTCATTTCTTGTTTTTTTTTTATTATTGGTATTACTGTACCACAGGATAGAGAGCCTATAGAATCTATATCTACTTGGCAAACACAATATTAATTATACAACTTAATCAATTCCACAGGACTTATGATTACAATGACCATAACCTATGACAAAAACGAAAATTTTAAAATATACTTTTCTTGTATACTTTTTAAAATATACTTTTCTTATATGAAAGCAGTGGCTACATTTAATATAGGAGTACTATTTCAGTTAAGGATGTTTTGTTACAAAACTTATTTGTGTCATTTATTTAAACCAACTCTGTATAAGTCAATAATCTTATTTGGTAATATTGGTTTATTTCTAACAGCATCCATCATTGTTTAACAGTCTGTTGGAGTGCTACAAATTTATGAACTTTTATAACAGTTCCTTTTGGCAACAGATAATTCTTAAAGTGATGCTTTGTTAACTACCTTCAAGTAAGATTTACGCTTTCTTGTTTCAAGAAAAAAAAAATTTTATAGAAAATACTAAACCAAAACAGATTATGTTTATATAAATAATGTTATAACACAAGGATGATGTTTCAATTCCCTCATCAATCCTTATCATTACTTATAATCATTATTTCCAATATTCATCAACAGTTTATTCATAGATCTTTACACATCAATATATTTTACCATGTGAGTGTAATTTACCATGAATACATGTGCTATAGTTGTAAAGACAGTATCAGAATGCAGAAATTGGATTTTGAATCATGAAGGGAGTAAAATTGTGATAGTAGTTAATGCTATCACTTAATATTCAAATATCATCAACTCTCCGACTTCTGAATATGATAGTATTATACTTGCAACTTCCATGAGAATGGTTGTACCATATGATTAATTCTGATTTGAAAGTTATAAGTGGATAGAATATAGGGCAGAACATTGGCTAGATAAATCAAGACCTTGTAAAGCTTCCTTTTCTTATACCAGGATATCTGGCAGAATATGGGATACAGTGGCTACTTAAGCCCAGACTCTAAATGGCTAAAATAAGCAGAAAAACTAACAGCCCATAAACCCAATGACTACAGTCATGTTGCTTGAGCAAGAAATAAACTTTTGTCATCTTAAGACAGCATTGCCTGGCCAGCATGTCTCACTGATTGAGCATCAACCTGTGAACCAGAAGGTAACGGTTTGATTCTTGGTCAGGATACATGCCCAGGTTGCAGGCTCGATCCCCCATATGGGGCATGCAGGAGGCAGCAGATCAATGATTCTCTCTCATCACTGATGTTTTTATTTCTCTCTCTCTCTTTCCCCCTTAGTCTCTGAAGTCAATAAAAATAAATTAAAAAAAATAAAAGATAGCATTATTTTATTTGGAGTTTCTTTGTTAGTATAGAGAAATCTCTACTATCCTGACTTGAAAAACCTTTTATATATGCATATAATACACATCATTATCATGGCTATTTACCATAAAAAATGCAGTTCAAATTTCAATGTGGTACCCTCAAATCCTAATAAACAGATTTAAAACTATACATTTGCCTAACAGCATTTCTCACTTTTTGTGTGTTGACCGGGGGGGGGGGGGGGGG
>NW_006286235.1:141931-150805 GCF_000327345.1 Myotis davidii
TATTGCCCAAAATAACTACATAAGAATGAATTCTGTGCCTCTGTAATTGTTAGCTCAGGAAAAACATTGAAGGAATTTAAGGATTACATGAAATAGGATGCTATTATTATAAATGATAACACAAACAAAATAAATCCAGATATTACAATGATGTTAATAATTATGAAACCTTCAAAAATGTATAGTTATTAAATACTCAACTTGTGCCTATCAGTTTATTAAGTGATTTATATGCTATATCCCATTTAATTCTTACAGTTAACTTTTTATATGAGTACAAATATTACCCCCATTTTTCAGATAATAAAACTGAGATTTAGACATATTATGGTCTGAATTATATCTTCTTCAAATCCATATGTTGACATCTCAATCACCCGTCACTCAGAATATAACTATATTTAGAGATACTGTCTTTAAAAAGTTGAGGAAGTGCACATGAGGCAGTCAGGCTGGGCCCTAATACAATATAACCATTTTTCTTTTAAGAAAAGGAAGAGACACAGGAAGTGTAGGAACATGGAGAAAAGGGTATGCAAGGACACAATGAATAGTTGTTCATCTACATGTCACAGAGAGAGAGAGGCCTCAGGAGAACTCAAACCTAAAGACCTTGATCATGGACATCTATACTCCAGAACTTAAGAAAATAACTTATTCCTATTTATACCACCCAGTGTGGAGTATTTTGTTGTGGCAGGTCTAGCAAAGTAATAAGAGGTAAAGATAATTGACCCAAAGTTACAAAAAAGCAGAGTGACTTGGACAGTATTTACCCCAGAGTGTTAAACATCAGTTTGTAGTTGCATCCTCAACACTCATTGCAGTCTGAATATTTCTTTGCGGTAGCAACCCTTTTTTGTTACACGCTTTCTTGCTTCTGTAACAATTATTGTTCAACAATAAAATTTCCATAAGCTTTTGTCCCCCATATTCCTGTTTCAATTTACACTACAAATTCACTCGCAAACATCTGTGGAGAACACATTGGATATCTGAATTAAAATAAGTTAAGTAACACAGTTTTATTGGGTATGTGATCATCTGATATACTCTTCCAAATGGATAAAAATTCCTCTGAACAGGAGAAGTAAATCGCTGAAAACACAAAACAGCATACATGGAACATTTCCAAAGATACTTAAGTTTTTTATGTACACTTATATATTTGAAGGCACTGGTACTTCTGCTTCCAGCTAAAACTCACTCTTAGGCTTCAGGAAATATGTAAAGAAGAATCAGAACTACTACTTATTTGATATCACCAAAGTTAAGATGACCAAATTAATACATATCAGCAATTAAAATAGATTCCTATAATAGGGTCTTGCTTTAGGTTCTGAGTAATGTAACAGATCTGCAATAATCTGAAAGTCTTTGGTTATATGTAATATCATGCATAATAAAGGATGTTCTATAGCTCAAATGACAGCTATAAATATTTCAACTTCATATTCCAATTTTGTATTATAAATTGCTAAATTTATTTAATTCATTTATGTTATTTATCACTACTATCATAAAGTAGACCTAAAGGAAAATAAGAAAAGAGCCACTTTCTCTAATTGTGAACATATACCTTACCCTGATCTTCATAATTGATGATTTGGTTTTAGTTTTTGCCCATTGAGTATAATGTTGGCTGTATAGCAGCACAATTTGCAATAGCTAAGATCTGGAAACAGCCCAAGTGCCCATAAATAGATGAGTGGATATAAACAGCTGTGGTACATTTATACTAGGAAATACTATGCAGCCATAAAAAAGAAGGATCTCTTACCATTTGAGATAGGATGGAGGAATCTGGAGAGTATTATGCTAAGCGAAATAGGCCAGTCAGAGAAAGACATGCATCATATGATCTCACTTGTGTGTGGAATGTAAAAAACAACAACAAAATAAATTGATGAACAAAATAGATCCAGAGACATGAAAACATGGAAAGACTGATGAATCTCAGAGGGAAGGCAGGAATCAGAGAGTGGGAAGAAATTAACCAGAGAACTTATATGCATATATGCATAATCCATGGATACAGACAATGGTGTGGTGAAGGCCTGGGACTTGGGGACGGGGAGGGCTAGAAGTGGTCAAGGGGGAAAAAAGGGTACATCAGTATTCCTTTCAACAATTAATTTTTTTAAAAAAATAATCAAACTAGATAATATGGACATGTGAGATTTAAAAGAGCTATTCAACATCCTTTTCTTCTATTTAACATTCTCTTTTCCATAAATAAAGCACTAGCAATAGTTGGTATATATCAGCAGTTCTCACATGGTATATTTGAGATGTTTTTGATTCCCACAACTGGAGGGAATGAAGGCTCCTATTGAATTCTAGTATGCCGAAGCCGGGGATGATGTTCAGCATCCTATAATTATAGGAAAGCCCTATAAAAAGAGTATTATCCAGTCCAATCCCTGGTATATATCCTTCCATTCTTTCTTTCTAGCTATTACACTTAAACATAAGCACATGAATGTTTTGTTCACTGCTGTATTCCTTGACTTAAAGAAGTTCAGGCACATAGTAGGTATACTATACCTATTCATATTACATCCATATGAATGCTACTCAATTATTAAGATTCATAAGATTAAATATAGTCTCTGCCTATTAAAGATATTTTCAAATGATACTGCTTTAGAAAAAAAAATCAAGAACTTCCAGTAATTTTTATAAAATAGTCATCTTAGTTCTTTTAGTATTTCAGTGTAGCAAAAAGACTGGGTGTTTTTTGTTTGTTTGTTTGTTTTTAGAGACAGTTTTTTTATTTATCTTAAACTCTGTTAGGTCTGAAATTTGTCAAATTTATAAGTTCTACTAGATCATTTCTGTCCCACCAATTGTTCAAATATCATTTTACTACATGATCAGAATGCCTGAATTTCACAGCATTCATCAATAACCCTCTCCACCTTAAGAACTTGTAAGGGAGGTGACAGGCAAATCTTGTAGTATTGTATTGTCCTGAACAATGGCATGATGCATGCTGGATAAATGAAAGAAAACATAAAAGGAAAGTTATTTTCTGATCTGATGGATGCTCTAATTTTATTACACGTTCTTTCTAATAACAAACTGACAAAGCTCACTTCAAAAAACCTATAACTGCAAACTTCTCACCTTTTTGTGTTCAGAGTTTTTGCTGCAATATTGTAACGGCTGTATTTTCAGTAAAAAAGCAAACTTTTTCACTCTAGAACCTTGTTTATTTGCAATGTGGAGAATTAGAATCATTTCTTTTCATCCACATAAATATTTCATTGCAATATGTGATGAATTTGACAGATGGAAAATCATTTTCTTTTTATTAATGGACTTTTTAGACAAAATAAAGACTTTGGGTAAATATTATAACTTAATACATTTTTAATGTTATATAATACAAATTTTTTATGGTCTGCACCTGCAAGAAATTATAAAACAAAAACAAAAGGCAGCACAGACAGAAGTAAAAGCAGGAAGAGGAAACAAAGAAGAAAGCAAGGAAGGAAGGAAGGAATGAAAGAAGACAGTGATGGGGCGGAGGGCAGGCCACCCCAAAATATACCACTTAGTAAATTGACTGTTTTGAATTAATGTTGTTTGAGTAACAGCAGTATAAGAAAGATAGTCTACCTCTCCTCTCTGCACTCCTGAAAGCAGAAAATACATCTCCCAGATGAGTTACCCTCCTTGCACCAGGAGTAAGGGACATCCTTAGCAGCAGCGATGGGAAATGAAGGGCCAGCAGGGCTGTGTACATAAACTCTGCTTAGTTTCTTCACTAATTAGTACACCCCCCGCCCCCACGTTCTTCATGAATTTATTGTTTCTTTGTCTAAAAGGGATAAAAGCTGACTGTTTTGGTAATTTTTTGTCATATTTCTATGAACTCCCATACATACAAAATTAAAATCTGATATTTTCCTGTTACTCTGTCTCATATAAGTTTAATTATTAGATCAGCCAGAAAAACCTAGAAGGGTAGAGGACATTTTGTTTTCCAATAACAGGAAGGAAGGAAGAAGGAAGGAAGGAAGGAAGGAAGGAAGGGAGGGAGGGAAGGAAAACAATAGAAAAATATATTTAATGAGAAATAGGAGGAAACAAAAGCATTATTTTTTTAAAATCTCAATATTGGTAATATTTTGAGACCCTGGGAGTGATATTAACTATTGAAATGTATATATTTTTTTCTCTCTCAAATAACACTAACATTTCAGCAATTTTCACTGTTCATAAAAGGCTTAAATGCAGCTGTTTCTAGCTGAATCACAACTTTTCCACTTTTGTTATTACAATCATTTAATAGCAATTCAGTTATCTAGGAGTGTCTTCAGGGGCTTACTAACTGTCCTATGTACAATGGAGGTTGACCATAAATAAAATTTAACCAATATACTATGAATGAGAAACATTAGGTCAAAATTGAAAGTGTCTATGGAACTAAAGTTACTTAATTTTAAAGTAGCTATCTTTGATGAACAAGAATAGGTCCAGAGACAAATGGTAGGGGAGTGGGGAGTGGGGGCTTAGGGAGAAATCAAAGGACTTGTATGCATGCATATTAGCATAACCAATGAACACAAACACTGAGGTGAGGGCTTGCCTGGGGTGGGGATGGCTGGTGAGGGGGCGGGTGTCAACTGGGGAAAAAAAGAGACATGTAAAACTTCAGACAGAAAAAAAAAGAGAGAGAGAGAAAGAAAAAAAGGTAGCTATCTTTATTTCCTCTTACACATTTGTTGTGTAAAAATTGTCTTTTGTATTACTGATGTGTTGTTATTTTGCTATCCTTAGTTATCCAAAAAAGATATTTCAAACCTGTACCAGTCCTTATAACTCTTTGAAAAATAGTGTTTTGTGATATTCAATGATTTATTAGGCTGTTAAATATGCCAGGAATCCACTTTTGTCTCAATTACATACCACAAGTGAATCTTATTGCATCTGAATAGGTTTACTCAGCCATTGCATTTCTAAAGATATTACCCAATGTTACAGTGCTCAGTTTTAATACAGCATGAATAAAAGCAAAGGGAAAAATGGACCCCTTATAATTTCATTCTGTTCATTAATGCGTGCTCACATTATAATTAGTATTCAGAGCATTATTCACTAACTAGAAGGTTGATTTATGGGCTCAGCTTTAAGTTGAAGTATGGGTAAAGAGAAGGTAGCTTTATAAATAATAGTATTAGGTAATATTTATAGAAAATAAAAATTTGACTAAAGTATTCATAAAATATACTTTATAATTCTCTAAAACATTTATTTTGTATATTACTCTTACCACTCTAACTCCTTACTTTACTTGCTTGCTTATTATCTATTATATTTAAATTATCTCATCAGATTTTTTAAAATATTTTTTAAAAATTCATATTCTCTTCTGTTATATAAATGAACCAAAGATGGCCTCTGGGTATGGGTCGTTAGGTTGTTTATTTCTTCACCACCGGCTAAGATTCATTACTTCAAAAGATTCATTGGCTCCAAGCTAAAAATTTTACACATGCAAGTAGTATATCCAAAACAGTCCAAAAGATTATTTTTCAGCCATTTAGAGCCTGTCTCTTTGGCATACCTTATGAAATCTCACCCAGTATCTGCTGGCTATTGAAAAACTAGAGTCTTATATTTATAAAACCTTAACCCAGGACTTCCCTTTGTTAGTGTAGGTAGCGAGTAACAAGAGGGGAAGGAGAAAACTGGCTGAGCCTGATTAAGTCAGGAAGCTACAGCTTCATAGACACCCCAGGGGACAGCGGCAGTAGAAGTCAAGATGGCACAGGGTAAAGTGTCTCTACTAAGCACATGCGCAATAGAAGCCAGAGGATAAAGCAAAACTTTGAAGTGTGTGCATTTGGTACCAAGGGGAGCAGTCTAGCCTGGAAAGATGTGGGAAAGGATCGGATAGGATAAGGGCACAAAACTCTGGAACACCCAGGAAAGGGTTAGATGGGGGAGGGCCCAGCATAGTCCCAGAAAATAAAAAGTTGGACAGCCTGAAAAACAGCCTGCTGATTTCTGAAACCAATAAAATATATGGAGGATTAGCAAGGACATTGGGACAACTGCTACTAGAGCCTGCCCCCCACTACAGCCCCTAGGGTGAAATATTACTCACCCCAATAAATCTTGCCACTCCCCTAAGACTTCTCCCATGCCATCACCCCTGAAATCCTTTTCTAATGACTTCCCAAGAGCCCATTTTCTCCGACAACACCTTTGAAGCTCTGACCCAGAGACTACCTATAACTACCTAATTGCTGCTGAGGACATCCCCTACACAGGCAAGGCCATCTCTGGTCCCCACCCTCTCCCAAGCTCCGTTTCTCTCTTCTCCTTCTGGAAGGTGTTCCCTCCCTGCCTCACCTCTGGGTAGTCCTATACTGTAAGAAATTTCTTCTCCCATGCAAATCTCTTCAAATCTCTCAGAAAATCTTGTCCTGTAATTCTGCCTCTTATGGTTGTATCTTTTTCTTGAAAAGCCTTAAAATCCCTTGAACTCAAACCTTCTTCATCTTAAGTGTGTTTAAGAAAAATAAAATCACCTTGAGAATCACCAGGCAGTAAAACATAAAGAGAAACATATCAGTTTTGTAGCAAGTTAAACCTTTTATTAGATTTAAAAATCTCTAAGCCTCACGAAACAGATTTTCTTAAAGGAGCAGGCAATAAAATATTGAGCTAATTAATGCCTTATGAGGATTAAACAGACCTCAATTAGAGAATCTATGTATGCACGTATTTATGTATGAAGGCCTATGGCACATAATCGTTCCCAAGTTTATAATTTAGTTTAATATCCACCCTAAATCTGACTATGACATATTCAGTGTTCTAGCAAACATCTCTACTCCTATGTCTAATATGCATTTCAAAGTTGAACTATCCAAAACTGAACTCCTGATTTCCAATCCTGCTCAGTCAGCTTTTCTTGGAGCCTGAACAATTTCTGAAAAATTATAACTTGCTTAAGCCCAAATGGTGGTATTCTTGATTTCTTGCTCATACCACACTTTTGAACTATTAGCCAACCTTTTCAATATTACTTACAAAGGTAATCAGAACTAAGCCTTCTGACTAAATGTGCTTTTAATATCCTTTATTTAATATATATTTTTTTATTAATTTCAGAGAGGAAGGGAGAGGAAGAGGGAGATAGAAACGTCAGTGATGAGAGAATCATTGATTGGCTGCCTCCTGCACGCCCCCAACTGGGGACGAAGCCTGCAACCCAACCATGAGCCCTTGACCGGAATCGAACCTGGGACCCTTCAGTCCACAAGCAGATGCTCTATCCACCGAGCCAAACCAGCTAAGGTTAATATCCTTCTTATGTTATCTTTTACATGACATATTAATTTTCTATTGCCAATGTAACAAATTATCACAAACTTCAGGACTTAATACACATGTATTATGTTACAGATGTGCATATCAAGAGTCTCAGATAGATTCCCCTGAGCTGAAATCAAGATGTTGGTAGAGACTTGGTCTCTCTGGAGTCACTAGGGGATAATCTGTTTCCTTACCTTTTCCACTTTCTAGAGGTCACCTGTATTGCTTGGTTCATGACCTCTTCCACCATCATCAAAGCACATCACTCAAACATCTGCTTTCATTGTCACATAGCCTATGGCTGACTTTGAACCTGTGCCTCTCTTGTTATAAGGACATAGTGATAACATTGGGCCCACCCAGATAATCCATAATCATCTACATATTTCAGCATGCTTAACTTAATCACATCTGCAAAGTTGCTTTTGACACATTAGAATGATATTCATAGGTTTCATGGATTAAGACACAGTTATTTGGGGGAGCTATTATTCAGCCTACTAGGCATAGATTTTTTCCATAGCACTCACATGCTCTTCCTGCCTCTACTCTTGTCTCCCGTGGTCTGGTTTCTACATGACAGTGGAAGTGATGGGTGGGCCTTCCTGATCACCCCTAATCACTCTGGCTGCCTGCCTGATTGCCCTGAACTGCCTCTGCCTTGGCCACCGTGGCTTCATCCAGAAGAGAAGGATGTCCAGAAGATCTCTGGAAGGTCTCCCGGTCTATTTAGCATATTACTCTTTTATTAGTATAGATTCTCTATTTTATTGACAAAATGTTTAAAATGCTATGCCTTTTCTTATAGATGCCTCTAAGAGTATCTGCTAGCATTTGTTTTTGTGCAAAGGAGGAAAGATGGGTGGGAAGAAATCTCCCCAAAACCTGTATGTATATATGCACAACTCATGGACACAGACAATAGGGAGGTGAAGGGCTGGGGTGGGGGTGGGTATGGGCTAGAAGAGGTCAATGAGGGGAAAAAGGGGGACATATGTAATACTTTCAAAAATAAGATTTTTTTTTTAAAAAAGAAAGTGATGCTTTCAACACACGTATTGTGTTATGTCACTGTTACAAACCCACCAATCGCTTCTCATCTAAATCAAAGGAAGCTAAAGTTCTTACCCTGGTGAAGGCCCTGCATGGTGGCTCCTCAGCATCTCCCTCTATTCTATTCCTCACTCCACTCCAGTCACTCTAAGCCAGCCGTGGGCAAACTACAGCCCGCGGGCCGGATCCGGCCCGTTTGAAAGGAATAAAACTAAAAAAAAAAAAGAAAAAAGACCGTACCCATTTATGTAATGATGTTTACTTTGAATTTATATTAGTTCACACAAACACTCCATCCATGATTTTGTTCCAGCCCTCTGGTCCAGTTTAAGAACCCATTGTGGCTCTTGAGTCAAAAAGTTTGCCCACCCCTGGCCTAGGTGGTACCACACCCTCACATTGTCACAAGATGGCCATCAAAAGATGGCCATGTACAAACGGAGGCAGGCCCCAGCGGCCACTCCACGTGATGAGGCCTGGGGGGTC